>NC_067427.1:657777-986666 GCF_009764475.1 Pristis pectinata | reverse complement strand
ATCGGTAAGGGGGTTAGGGGTTACAGGGGGTTAAGGATTAAGAGGAGAAGGCAAGAGGATGGGGTTGAAAAGGAATCATGTCCAAATGGCCTAATTCAGCTCCTATAATCTTCTGATCCAATCGCCGAAAATACCCAGAAAGATTCCTCGAATTGTGTGTTCATTCCAGCACGTTCATTCACACTCAGGAACTCAGGAAAAGCTCACAAAAGATCACGGCCCAAATAGTTGGCAATTCCAAAACTGATCAGAGCATTAGGCCATTTATAATGACACTGGGTGAAAATATTTCAAATCAAAAGAAAAACTGCAGATGCTGGAAATCAGAGATAGAAACAAAAAATGCTGCAGGCACTCAGCAGGTCAGGCAGCGTCTGTGGAGAGGAAACAGTGGTTCCAGTCCGAGATCCTCCGAGGCCAATCTCTGACCTTTTCCAACTCTCTTGTTATATTCATCAAAGTGGGTGACCTTACATTTTCCCACATGAACTTCCAACTGCCGACTCATTACATCCTCATCCCCCCACCCTCATCCCCCCACCCTCATCCCCCCACCCTCATCCCCAACACCCTCATCCCCACCACCCTCATCCCCACCACCCTCAGCCCCCCACCCTCAGCCCCCCCACCCTCAGTCCCCCACCCTCAGCTCCCCACCCTCAGCCCCCACCCTCTGCTCCCCACCAGATGTAAGGTTACTTTGGAGCAATGTATGAGGCCAGGGACAGAGGTCAGAGCGGGAGTGGGAAGAGATTTACAATGGGACTCACTACAGGAGCATTTGAGTACAAGAGTGGAGACATTTGCCCTTTGGTGAGACCATTCCTGGAATATTGTAAAACAATCTGGTCTCATTACCCGAGGAAGGATAAACATTTGATAGGGAGAATACAACTGAACATTTTCCAGACTGATTCTTGAGCCGGGCAGACGATCCTATCCACACAGATTAAGCAGTCTGGGCCGACGATCCCTTGTGTTTAGTTGAATGAGTGTGTTCTCATTATAAAGTACCAAGTCTTATGGGGCTTTCAGAGGAAGTGCAGAGACGGTTTCTCCTGCCTGGGGTGTCTAGAACCAGGAGCCAGTCTCAGAATAAGGGGCAGAGATGAGAAAAAGTTTCTTCACCCAGAGAGCAATGATTCTTTGAAATTCACTCTCCAGGAGGGCTGTAGAGTCTCAGTCACTGAGTACATTCAAGTCAGAGACTGATAGATTTCTAGGTATTAAGGGAATCAAGGGATATGGGATTGGTGTAGAAAAGTGGTGCTGAGGTAAAAGATTAGCCTCAATCTTACCGAGTGGGAGAGGAAGCAAGAGGGGCCGAATGGCCTATTCCTGCTTCTGTTTGTGGTGTAACTGATTGTGGGACAAAGTGGCACCTGATAGGTCAATGGTTGAGTCGTATCTCAGAGATATTGGCTGTGGTTCAGAGGTCAGCCATTGGTTGAAGATGTAATCTACCTGTGGGGATTCATTTGGGCCAACAACAAGCTGCATTTTCACAGCACCTGCTGAAGTGATTCCTTCAGGATCCAGCACATTACTGAGTGCAGTGGGAAATAACTTTGTGGATCTGGTAAAAGACAGGCAGCAGTAACCTGCCTTTATACTTGTGAGAGCAGAATTGTGCCTTCAGCTCTCACTTTGTAGGTGAAGGAAGTGGGAGAGTTTGCATTTTACTGATGCAGATTATTAGAAATGTTTCAGATATCGATCAAGTTAATGCGTAGAGTTCTTGGATATCAGAGTATAGCTCAATTATGTTCATGAATTACTCATGACAAGTTTCACTTCTGGTATTGCATTTTAAGGCTTGTTTCATGTTTTGTACCATCTCGTAAGGCAAGGTATAAACATACATAATGTTAGCTCAGCAACACCAGAAATTTCAGTAAGTTCAGTACGTTAAAATAGAGCTGGGGCAGTGAAGTCTGTTGAGATTTCATTCTTTATTATCAAGTCCATAGAGGTTTGTTTTGCAAGGACCGGCAGGTTAGTGGCCAGTCTGAGATGTGCCTTCTGATGGGATACCCATCACTCCCTCACTGGTCCATGTGGCTCCATCTACCTAGACCCAAACTCTGGAATTCCTTCCCCAAACATATCTGTTTCTCTCTCCTCTGTTAAGAAAGTCATTCAAAACTTCCTCTTTGACCAAGTTTTTGATCCTAATGTCTCCCTTATACGGGTCAGTATCAAACTTTGTTAGCGGAGCCAACCTTTGTGAAACACTTTAGGGTAGTTCATTGTGTTGCAAAGGTGCTATATAAATGCAAGTTGCTTTTGTATTTAAGTGCTCTGGCTCTGTGGAGAGATAGGTCTCTCTCTCTCCCATTACACGACATTTTAGATAGTGCTCAGTCACAGCAGATCTCCTACACATTGAACAGCAATGAAAACTTCAGCCCACAGATAATGTGAAAGATCAGTGCACAGCACCTCCACAATCAACGGTTCTAGAACTTCTGATTACTGCCAACAAACTTCAGGTGGGAAATAGAGATGTCTGCTGCTGACGATTAGCACAGTGTTGAACTTTTATCGCCCTGTTATGAGAAACCAAACATATTTTGTGTCACTTCACACAGAGTGCCAGTGTTGTAAAGTGACCCTTATAGTGTCTGCTTCACAGAAGTTGATGTGACCTGAAAGTTATTCCCACTTTTCCGATTCTTTGCTGGTAATCCTGCAAGAAAGTGAGTGGCGATGGGGAGTGGGTGTGAGTCCTCTTCCCTCTGGGCCAGAAGTGGGCCATCCCTCACTCCAACTTCCTGATATCCCATGGGGAACCGTGAAGGGTATGGATGGATTTGGAAAAAGTGGAATGATCTTTGATGACTGTTAAGATAATTGATGTAGGAACAAGGTTTGCCCAGCCATTAAATTAAATGAAGCTGAAAGTGCTGGAAACACTCAGCAGGTCAGACAGATCTGTGAAGAATTCTCTGACTCTACGACGAAGAAAGAAACAGAGTTGATGTTTCAGGTAGACGCTACCTGAACTGTTGGCGTGCCCAGCTTTTTCTTTCAGATCTCCAGCAGATTTTAGCTTTGGTAATTATTTCCCCTCTGTGAAAGGAGGGCTGGTTTGGTGGCAAATCACAGAGATCCGAAAGGACAGTGGAGTTTTTAATTCGGCTGTTCCATGGGGTGTGCGGAGGGAAGTATACCCTGGTCTGATATTACTGCCACTCGTGTCTTCGTACTTCAGCCCATTGGTGATCAGTATGAGTACACAGAACCATAGAACCATAGAACAATACAGCACAATACAGGCCCTTCGACCCACTATGTTGTGCTGACCTTCAAACCACACCTAAGACTATCTAACCCCTTCCTCCCACATATCCCTCGATCTTAAATTCCTCCATATGCTTATCTAACAATCTCTTGAACTTGACCAACGGATCAGCATCCACCACCACCCCAGGCAGCGCATTCCATGCACCAACCACTCTCTGGGTGAAAAACCTCCCTCTGATATCTCCCTTGAACTTCCCACCCATTACCTTAAAGCCATGTCCTCTTGTATTGACCATTGGTGCCCTGGGAAAGAGGTGCTGGCTGTCCACTCTATCTATTCCTCTTAATATTTTGTACACCTCTATCATGTCTCCTCTCATCATCCTCCTCTCCAATGAGTAAAGCCCTAGCTCCTTTAGCCTCTCCTCATACTTAAAGTGGTCGCTGGCTGCTGTGGATATTTTCAAATCAACCACATGGTTTCTAACCACACAAGAACCATGAACAGCGGGTTTCCTTTCAATTTCTTGTAAGTTTCTTTATACATTTCCTGTTTGCTGAGTGTTTGTTGTAGTGCTGTGTGTTCTATTAGCCAGCTGTACTGAGATACTGGAGTGGGTCACTGATGGTGATAAATCTGCCTCAGTTGTTTCTCATCTCCACTGATTAAAGTCACTGGAATATTTCAGGATGTACTGACTGACCCACAGTCCTCACTCCTTGTTACAGTTGTTGGTGTGGAGAGAGCTTTGGGGCATCTCAGTTCCAGAGCTGAACTTCTAGTATCACAGCTAGGGAAACGTTTAAAGATAAAGGGAGTTGAGGGGTAAGGAGGTGGGCAAGAAGTTGGATATGGGTACAAGGATAATTTGTGACCATGAACGGTGGAGCCTTCTGCTCCTATTTCTTGTGTTACTGAAGTGAGTGGTGGACATTGCTGACGTCCACAGCCCTTGACAAGGTGGGGATGAGGCCCTCCCTTCCCGTGAAGCTGCTCCCACAATGCTGTTAGGGAGGGAGTTCCAGGATATGGATACAGTGAGGATCAGGGATCTCATTGGTCCAAACACAGCCAATGGCACAGACAGTCCTGGCACCTCAGGGCCCAGTCACCAAGGCAGGGTTACAGTGGAAAGTTGGGACAATAAATATTCAAACATACAATCCTAAAGGGCCAATGTTGAGGCAGTGACACCAGAGTTTGTGTTGGTAGACTGGCTGGAGTAATATTGAAGCTGAAGATCAAACTCGAGAATCTGAAACAGGTGACAAGATGGTATAAGGTGAATTCTGGGTCTGGACACATCCTGGGTCAGGGGAAGGGCAGCTTTGAGGTGTTGAGTGCCCCAACCACCCCGTCTGTGATCCATATGAGTGAGAAAGGGAGCTTGGTGAAGGGACAGGCAGCGAGGATGGAGATGGAGCTCAGAAGGTTAATCAAAACCATATTCCTGTAAACAGTTAATACAATTTTAGGTGACCACATAGTCAGACTTTACACTGTGGTGTCAACTATAACCACCACTACTGTACCTGAGAAGTGGTCTGTTATCTCAGCACAGGAAGCAGACTGTGAAACTCACATTGGCACTTGTCTTTTCTGTGGAACCATGGATGTCAACAAGCCCTCTGATGATACTTAAAGTACACAGTAAATAAAGTTTGGGACAGATTACATAGAGCACAGATCAGACAGTAAGTTATTAAAGAGAAGCCACTGGACGAAGAATTCATAGTTGATCTTTAGCAGTGAATGTTTGTGTGGGTGTGGTCCGCTGGTGGTAACCACCTCGGCTAACCTGGTTCCACTGACGTCAGTGGAAGAACTTGCAGTTATTTACCCCACACGTGGGTAGCACAGAGACCAGAGGTGAACCTTACCTCAAACACTAATTCTGCTTGTGAAGGAACACAACTAGCTCCTCTTTGGCTCCTGGGATGTTATTGAGTTCTGCTGATCAATGGAATTGGTGCAACCCATGGAAAGTCACTGTAATAGGACGTTAGCTCCACTTGTAATGGAAATACTCAGTAGTAGGCCATTCAGCCCCTCATGTCTGCTTTGCCACCCAATCAGATCATGCATGATCTTTTACCTTGGCACCATTCTCCTGCACTAATCCTGTATCCCTTGAATCCCGTAAATCCCAAAATCCATCAATCTCTATTTTGAATACCATCAGTAACTGAGCTTACATAACTCTCTGGAGGAGAGTTCCAAAGTACAGTACCCTGTGGGTGAAGTTTCTTCTCATCTCTGTCCTGAGGGCTGATCCCTTACTCTGAAACAATGAGTTTTGGGTCTAGATATCCAGGGTTACCACCCCTACCCCGTCCGATCATCAGTCCTTGGTTAACACACCCTGTCTACCTGTACAAGAAAAATACTGACCTTCCCACTGGCTCGGGAGTTGCAAAATCTTGTCCACTCAAAACGTGAATTTTTTGTTAAATTATACGCAGCATTCCGGATCATTCAGAACCACTTTATGTTCATTTTCAGAATCTGGGCTCTGTTGGCAAGGCCAGCATTTATTGCACATCCCTAATTGCCCGAGAGAAGGTGGGAGTGATCTGCCTCCTTGAACCGTTCCCGTCCTTGTCATATTTCAAATATATTCTCTTATCACAGAGAAGGAAGCCATTCAGTCCACTGAATCTGTGCTGGCCCTCAGAGCAATCCCCATCAATTCCATTCCCATAAGACATAGGAGCAGAATTAGGCCATTCAGCCCATCGAGCCTGCTCTGCCATTCGATCATGGCTGATTTATTTTTCCCTCTCAACCCCATTCTCCTGCCTTCTCCCCGTAACCTTTGACGCCCTCACTAATCAAGAACCTATCAACCTCCACTTTAAATACACCCAATAACTTGGCCTCCACAGCCGTCAGTGGAAATGAATTCCACAGATTCACCACCCTCTGGCTGGAGAAATTCCTCCTCATCTCTGTTCTTCTATTCGGAGGCTGTGCCCTCCGGTCCTAGACTCTATCCAGGCCTTTCAATATTCGGTAAGTTTCAATGAGATCCCCCCTCATCCTTCTAAATGCCAGCAAATACAGGCCCAGAACCATCAAATGGTCCTGATATGTTAACCCTTTCCTTCCCAGGATCATTCTTGTAAACCTCCTCTGGACCCTCTCCAATGCCAGCTCATCCTTCCTTAGATTTGGGGACCAAAACTGCTCACCATACTCCAAATGTGGTCTGACCAATGCATTATAACGCCTCAGCATTACATCCTTGCTTTTATATTCCAGTCCTCTTAAAATGCGTTACATTAGCCTTCTTTATTACTGACTCAACCTGCAAGTTAACTAAGAAACACAGCACTAACACTTAAGGGAGCCTTAGTGCTGTGTTCATTCAGCAAGCCAAGATCACACTCCTACTAAACCAATACCAATAACCTTTGGGGAATCCTGGACTTATTTCCAAGTTGCCTGTGCTCCCCACACACATCAGCTTCCCCCATTATACCCCTCACCTACACACCAGGGGCAATTTACAGCAGCCAATTAATCTACCAACCTGCACATCTTTGGGATGTGGGAGGAAACCGGGGAAACGCACACAGTCACAGAGAGTGCGTGCAAACTCCACACAGACAGCACCGGAGGTGGAGATTGAACCTGGGTCACTGAAGCTGTGAGGCAGTGGTGCTAATGATTGTGGCAACCTCTACCTTCTGGTGAAGATGCTCCCTCCCACTGTGCTGTTGGGAAGGAGTTCTGGGATTTAGACTAGGACTGGTAAATCAGGATGGTGTGTGGCTCAGAGGGGAACCTGTAGGGGGTGGTGTCCATGCACCATCTGCCCTGGTTCTGGTATAGAGGTTGCAGATTTGGGAGGTGTTGCCAGAGTAGCCTGGGTGAGTAACGGCAGTGTAATCCGTAGGTGGTACAGACTGCAGCCACTGTGCGCTGGTAGAAGATGGAATGAATGTTTAGGGAGGTGGATGGGTGTCAATAAAGTCCTGCATGTTGTCGAACTTCTTGCTCATTCAGCAAGCCAAGGTCACACTCCTGATTCATGGACTGTAAATGGTGAAAGGGCTTGGTGTGACAGGATGAGCCTTTCACCACAGGAGACACAACCTCAACCTGAGCTTGTAGCCACGGTACATGTGTTGGTTCAGTTTAGTTTCTGGTCAGTGATGACCCCAGGATGTTGATAGTGGGAGAAGTGGTGAGGGCAATGCTTAGACTGATATATCTTTTGGCACAAGATTTCACTTTTACCCTTTGTACTTTATGGATAAGTAATTACTATTCAGAGGTTCGTAGACAGGGCAGGTTTTACTAGGTATGAAGTCAGAACACAGTGTGTGATGTATTGACTTTTTGGCATGTGGTTCAATATGTGGAGAATAAATGTTAGGCAGACAGTGGTACAAAATGGGCACTGCCAGATCTGGTGGAAACCTCCACCTCAGCTGAGCTCCTCCCAATAATGAGGACTGTGTATTGCTTTTTGCTCCTTATTTTGGAAGGACAGATTTGCCTTCTAGACAGTGGGGTGAAGAGTTGCCAGATTGATTGCCGGGGGAGGGGCTTGTCTTATAATGAGTGATGAAGCTGGTTAACCCCCCCACCCCCCGCTCTTGAGTTTAAAAGAATGAGATGTGACCTTGTTGAAGGAAATCTGTTGCTGAGACTGTGGGAATTTACAGGGGGTGGGAGGGAGGGGGGGAGGTGGTTAGTTTTACAGCAAGGGGAGAGAGATGAGGAGGAATTTCTTCTTCCTCCCGTGTTGTGAACCTTTGGAACTCTATACCCAGGAAGCTGTGGAGGGTGAATCAGTGAATATATTCAAGGCCGAGACGGGCAGACAGAACAAGGTTACGGGGATCAGACGGGAAAGAGACCGGCCATAATCTCACTGAACACTGGTGCAGACTCAGGGCTGCAGGACCGGCTCTGATCCTGCTTCTTGTATTTCAAATCTTGTTCTTTCATTAAAAAAAACATTGAATTATGTAGCACATTAGAGCCAATTTCATGCAACCTCCTGTAGTTAGCTTTCTCCTACACCTCCTCTCTGGACTGGCCTGCACTGTCCAACAAAGCAAAACTCATCCAGGCTCACAGAGCTCTACAACCCAGAACTTGGAATAAAACTATTCACACTGAGAAACCACCACAAATAAAAAAAAATACAATTACAAGCTCTACAAGTAAAATGACATAAAATGTTACAAGAGAGTCCTGATTGTATGCTGAAGTATGATCATACTGTGCAGCAATGTGACTCTGCACTCGAAGATCTGAACTGTAATGGTGACTTCTCCTCCCATATACCTGTCCCTAATTCTGAACACAACTTACTCCAGTTGTGCTCAAAGTCAGACCTGCCCCCATTTGTACAGGTGAAAACCCCTGCCAAATTGTCCTTTAATTTTAAGTATTACTCACCCTTCCAAACATCACTCACCCTGGTGATCACTCACACAGTAATGCATTCCCATGCACACGGGAATCAGCCTTGTTTGCAGCTTCTTGCAAGCTACAATGTTTGTGCTTTATACCATCACTGTCCTGCTCGCCTGCTGTGCCCATTAACTATTCAATAATGTTGTTATGTAACGATCAAAGTACAATGCATTGATGAGAAAAAGTCTGAGCTTATCAGCTTTGTGAAAAATTGGTGAATGGTTTTTACTCTGGTGGCGATGCTGATGTTTATCACTTTCAAAGGATGTTAGGGACAGAACCAGGCTTGCTGTGCCCACAGTTGTTGAGGACACCAGAGGGTTTAGAGCAGAACCTTCAGCTGCATCCTGTGTGAGCAATTCCCTCAGTGCTTCCTCCCAGCTCACAGTCCATTGGAGAAGTTCACCACAGAACACCCTTCTTCCTCTTGGCATGCTGGGGTTGAGATTTTGGTCAATTCTTAGACAGAGAATTGCAAACCATTGGCAGTGAGTGCATCAAGGGCTGAGCCAGGTGAAGTCTCCCTGAGGTACTCGCTCATCAAATAATTCCTCTCACCAAACCATTCAAACCAGTGTTTGGGCAGGGGAGAGGCAGATTAGCCTCTTAAAGACACAACCAGATTTTCACAGGGACCTGAAGTCTTGAACATAATTTGACATCAACACAGGGGCTGTGAGTTCCAGCAAAACTTTGAATCAAAGATCTAAGGAGGAATCTCATCTGAATTAATCTGGATCTCCACTGAATAACTACTGTACCCCCTGGATTGATCAAAGGATCCGATTCATGTGTAACGTTTTATCAGTATGTCTACTAGAATAAGAATGTTTCATGCTGAGTTGGACCACTTCCAGGTCAGTTAATAAAGAATCAGTCAGTAGAGCTTAACCTGACTGTAAATGGGTGTTCTGCCCTCCTGTGAGCAGACGGTATCGTTACACCTGTGTGATTTCCCATTGCTTTTCATGTTGTTTCTATGCCGTGGATAGGATGGTGTGAGCTCTGCACCTTCACCATTCTGGCCTTGATTTGACCTCAGCTTCTTCTGCAGCGGAAAGAGCTGTGGGGTCACCCCATTCCATTACTCGTTGAATTTAAAACGCAACCATCGCTCCTGTTCTCTTTGCATGTGAGAGTTGCTGTTTCAGTTAACATTGTCTATGCAAGCAGAGGAAACGGCACCAAAAGAAAATGTGATAGAACGTAGAACATTACAGCACAGTGCAGGCACTTCGGCCCACGATGTTGTGCCGACATTTTATCCTGCTCTAAGATCTATCTAGTCCTTCCCTCCCACATAGCCCCCCATTTCTCTATCATTCATGTGTCTATCTAAGAGGCTCTTAAATGTCCCTAATGTATCTGCCCCCACAACCACTGCTGGCAGTGTGTTCATCTTCTCTGTGTAAAAAACTTACCCCTGACATCCCCCTTATTACCTTCCTCCAATCACCTTAAAATTACGCCCCTGGTGTTAGCCATTTTCGCCCTGGGAAAAAGTCTCTGACTGTCCACTCAATCTATGCCTCTTATCATCTTGTACACCTCTAACAAGTCAGGTACCTTCGAACCATGCGGGTGAGACATCACAGGAGAGCCAGGTCAAACACATCCCGCCCTAGCACCACTTACACCAGAATTCAGGGAGTTGGGAGACTATACACCCATAAACTAAGAACTTTAAATTCACCCAGGATGTTATAAAAATACACCCAGTTCACAACCAATGTCTGAAATGATGACTCTCTCACGGGACTTTTGGTGGAATTGCCACTTTACTATCAAAAGGTGCTGACTTTCCTCATCAACAGTAGGACTAAACTGTACCCCATTAACTTTTCAGGGTTGAAGCACGTCACAAAAAGCAGTGCAAAGCTGGAATGGCAAGGTGACACAGGGGACAACAGCTCACATAACATTGTGGAAAAAGGGGACTACAATGTTTACACCCAGATAACCTTCCAAGGAGATTGCAGCGACCAGAACTTACTGCTGACAATTACCTTGTGCAAGAAGGAAGAGAAGGTGAAAGAGAAAGAGTTGCTTATGACCAGTGTGTCACTGTGTGAAATCAAGAATGACAAAAAGTGGACCCGAACGCTCTCCCAAGCAGCCATCTTCTACTTCGAGGAAGGGGACGAGATTTACATCAACACCACAAGCATGCAATATGTTGATTTCAATCACAGCTATAATAATATCTTTGGCATTTATAGATTATAACACTAGGAAACATGGTGGGAGATTTGAATGTGGCCTTAGTTTCTGCATTATTTATTTCTGTTTAGTTTCTATTTCTCTATTTGATTTGCCAATCTTTTGGTTACCTATCTTGCTGCCTACTCCCCTATTTATCTATTTATACATCAGTGATTTTTAAAAATTCTTTGCAAGTAATGTTATTATATTTCATACTCCGTTTTTGTTAATTCCACAGCCCAGGTAAATGCTTATTTCCTCCTGATTGATAATTAGTCTGTCTACTGTACACACAGAGAAAGTGTTCAGTGCCACGTCACCTGCGGATCCTGAATCCACAGGGAGCCAGTGTGTGCGAGGGACGGGACCTGTCTGTGAAGCCAGCCACACTCAGGAGGTGATGCTGTGCAGTAAAAGCTGTGCGCCTTGCAATTTCTGCTTAATTTCCAAAATGACTTAAATACTAACTTTAGATCCTATACTTGCCTTCCTTCACCCACGGGGCAGATGAAGAGGGTCGTTTATTGGTCTTTGCAGCTGGTCGGAGGTCACTGACTCTGTGCCAGATGTTGGGAATGTGGTTGTCATCACTCTGCCTGTCCGATTCACCAGACTGGGAAGGTACTGGAAATCTCCAGAAGTGCAGAGAAATCGACAACAGATTCCAGCCCTTGGAGACACAAGGAATTCTGCAGATGCTGGGATCTGGAGCAATACACACAGTGCTGGAGGAACTCAGCAGGTCAGGCAGCATCCATGGAGGGAAATGAACATTTCTCCCAAATAAATAAACATTTATTTCCCCCCATGGATGCTGCCTGACCTGCTGACTTCCTCCAGCACTTTGTGTAAGATTCCAGCACTCACCCTCACCTCCCTGTGACCCCAACTCACCTCCCTGTGACCGCCCCCTCACCTCTCTGTGACCCCCACCTCCCCCCACTCACCTCTACCACTTCCATGACCCCCTTCACCTCCCCCCAACTCACCTCCGTGACCCCCCCTCGCTTCCCCCTCCACTCACCTCTACCACTTCTATGACCCCCCCACCTCTCTGTGACTGGCCCCTCCTCCCTGTGACTGGCCCGCCACCTCCCTGTGAGCCCCCACCTCCCTGTGGCCCCCCCCCCTTTCAGGCCCTGAATATGAAGCCCACTGCACATTGCTGCATCTTTGAGGAAGAACCTGCCCTTCTATCTCTATGTACTCACAGTCAAATCTGCCCAGAAAGCACCAATGGACATATAACCATGTTGAAGGTGCTAAACAAATCTTAAGTTGTTGTTGTAGATAGAAAAGTATAATGAGAAAGCAAGAGGTTTGCATTTGTGTAGTGCCATTCACAGCCTCAGCATCCCAAAGTGCTTTGCTGCACAAAGTATTTTTGAAGTGTAATGTTGGTAACACAGCAGCCAACAGGTGAAGAGGAAGCTCCCACAACCAATGACATGAGAATGACCATTGACACTTCTTTCAGTGAGATGTGACTATTGGCCAGGGCTTTGGTTAATTATAAATTTGTAAATTATTGTCACATGTACCGAGGTACAGGGAAAAACTTTATTCTGCATGCCATCCATACAGATCATTTCATTACAACAGTGCATTGAGGTAGTACAAGGGAAAACAATAACAGAATGCAGAATAAAGTGTTACAGTTACAGAGAAAGTGCAGTGCAGGCAGACAATAAGGTGCAAGGGCCACGATGAGGTAGATTGTGAGGTCAAGGGTCCATCTTATCGTACGAGGCAGCTATTCAATAGTCTTATAACAGCAGGATAGAAGCTGTCCTTGAGCCTGGTGGTATGTGTTTTCAGGCTTTTGTATCTTCTGCCTGATGGGAGGAGGGAGAAGAGAGAATGTCCAGGGTGGGTGGGGTCTATGATTATGTCGGCTGCTTTACTGAGACAGCGAGAAGTGTAGACAGAGTCCATGGAGGGGAGGTTGGGAGCTATCACTTTCATTGTTTGTGACTGAACTTTATTCAAATACCTAAAATAATTTAACGTTGAAATAAGCTAATAAGTTGAATGAAGAACACAATTCTGAGTGCGACGTTAGTATCACGTGCTGGTGGTCACCAGACATAAGCTGGGAGCCATGTTCATGGTGACCGAGGAATGTGCAATCTCTGCTTCTCTTTTCTGGGCTTCTACTTCCCAATCACTGGCACATCCCAAAACGGTTACACCGGGAGTGCCCATCGGTGTTGTTGGGTTACACCGGGTGTGTCCATCGGTGTTGTTGGTTTACACTGCTCTGCCCACCAGTGTCGTTGGGTTACACCGGGTCTGCCCATTGGTGGTGTTGGGTTACACCGGGTCTGCCCACCGGTGCTGTTGGGTTACACCGAGTCTGCCCACCGGTGGTGTTTGCATTCACTACCACATGTGAAATGCAACAGAAATTCACGAGACAGGAAGAAACAGAATCAAGATCCCAACAGGGATCTCCCCAGTGCCAGCCCAAGGTGGAGCTTTCTGAACCTAACGATGTCACATTGTTTTAATCACTACAATTCAGTTCGCCACTTTTGGGATTGTGAACGCAATTACCTTCCCTGGAATGTCACCCAGACATTTATTCCTTGAAGATGAATACACCAAAAGTCACACACACTTTGAATTATAACTATTTCCTATTCTCCAACCGAATTGGTCCCGGGATGTTGGGCCAGGATTTGCACAGAGCTGTTGACAGTCCCCTGCACAAGTGCCAATGAGTTTAGGTTTCAGCATATCTGCACGACTGTCGCTGTCTGGTCTGGTCCTTAACTGATGGGCCAGTGTTCCAGACTCTGGTCCAATTCCTCATAGGTACAGCACAAAGCTGCATCCGTTCCCAGCAATTGAACTCAAGGAACCTTCAGCAGGTTAACCCTGGGCTAGGAAAAGTGAGATCGTTCATTTCTATGGACAGGAATATTGAGAGGGATTAAGTAACTTTTAATGCTTCTAGTTTATTTTACATTTATTTAATTGATTTAAGAAGTTTGAATGTTTTTGTTTTGGTATTTTTCTAAAAATGTTGGATTAATTTTTAATAGTCTGAATGTTTCTAAATCTCAAAATATTAATAATTTTGTGAAGCTTTGATAGCTGTCTCAGCGGGGGGCTGTGTCTTTTACATTTCATTGGTGGGGTTGTGTGACTGCCCCACACTTCCGGGAGAGGGCAGTGCTGAGCACCAGCGCTGTCCCGAGCAGATCCCACTGCTGAAGTTGGATACGACTACCCAGGAAGCTGGTTCAGGAAACCACACGGGGTACATGCCATCGTTGCCCGTGGAACCGTGCTGTGTGCGGCAGCTCACTGATAACCACGGGGTCAGAAAGTCCAATGGGCTGAAATGAAGCAAAGAAAATGATGGTTTAGGAATGAGACCTTGTCAGTAGGAGCCTCTGTAATGTCCATGGGGGAGTTGGTGAAATGTTCTCTCCAACAACAAGCTAAGTGATCTGGTTTGAATCGAAGGACTTAAACAAAAGTAAATGGAATCAGTTTAAAATCTGTGTTCATTCTTAAATTTATTCCCATGTTAGCCGAGAGTCTGTGCACACTGTTGATACAACTTCTGACTCGTTGTAAATGTTTAAACAGCCAGAGGGCAGGAACCTCTTTGGTAAAAAGAAACTTTCCTGTTTTTCAAAATAGTTAAAAAATTTGCTGTATCCTCAAAAAGCTTTTGAGTGTCTTCAATTTTAGACAACTGACACGACAGATTTTGAATGTACTTGGTATTTCAGAAGGATGTGGCTCAACTGTTTTCATTGTACAAAAAGAAGCATGTATTTAAAGTTATATTTGTCTGATTTTATAAATTATTTATGCTCCGCTTGACCCTGAAGTCATGCTTATGTAAAATAAAGAGGTGATGAAATGGCGTTATGTGGTCTGCTCAGTGACCGGGCTGCAGATGTCAACGGCTGCAGGGGTCAATGTTGCTGTGGGTGTGCTGGTATCGGCAGTACAATTGCTGCAGGTAGGGATCGTTCCTTCAGCATCCAGGATGTGGAGTGAAAGGGTCAGGGAGCTGGGAATGTCTCTCTTCAGGACTGTGAGAAGTGAGCTTTGAATGGGATCTCCCACCACTCTTGTGCTCTCTCAGCTTGTCCCTTATCCCCTTGAGAGTGAGAGAGGAATAAATCTGTATGGCAGTGAGATGACGGCCCCAGAAGATGGCCCAGAGCACTGGTTGGACATCACAGTGTCCCACACTGACCACATGCCCAGTCCCGAGCTCTGACTTCCTGGCAGGCACCCTCCCCTGATCCACAGGCAGCAGACACTACAGATAAAGAATGACAGACCACCACCATTTGTCGCAGATATATTTTCCATCAAATTCTGCACCCTGAAATTTCTTCCCATCACAGCCTTCAAAGGGTTGTGATGCCATTGTTCCACAGCAATGGTGCAGCACCCAAGGGGGACTTCACCCAGAATATTTACTGTGTCTGGGATGGTGGAGAGATATCCCACCCTGTTAATAAATGTCCAATCAGCTAAAACTAACACAAACAATCAGGTGTTTTCTTATTGAGAACCATTTCATTCATTCAAGTTCTAAACCAATGTGGGATACCAGGAATAAAAACAGCAGGGCATTGAGATGTTCTTCAGGTCGGATGGGATGTGTGGGAAGAGTATCTCCAGGAACCCATGATGGTCATCAACCTGAAACAGGAGTTGCTGTCTCACAGCCACTGTTCCCACCCCCACCCCCACCACCCAAGTACTCCCACACTTTATTCCAAGGGCGATGTGTGTACATGGAACATACAACACTCAGGACAGGGTCTTCAGCTCATGATGTTTTGCCAAAACTAATTAAACTTGTAATTACACTAATCTCTTTTGCCTACACAAGGCCCACACCCCTGCATTCCCTGCATCCATGTACCCATCTAAGAGCCTCTTAAAGGCCTCTATCGTATCTGCCTCCACCCCCACCCCAGGCAGCACATTCCAGGCACCCGCCGCTCTCTGTGTAAAAACACCTGCCCCACACACCTCCTTTGAACTTTCCCCCTCTCACCTGAATTGCGTGCCCTCTGGTGTTAGACATTTCGACCCTGGGAAAACGATACCATCTGCCTACTTTTATCTACATTTCTTTGTCCCATGTGTAAATAGAGTCATAAAGTACCACAGCACAGAAACAGGCCCTTCAGCCCATCTAGTCCATGCCAACCTGATCTTCTGCCTAGTCCCATCTACCTGCACTCAGTCCATATCCCTCCAAATCCCTCCCATCCATGCACCTATCCAAACCTCCCTTAAATGTTACAATTGAACTTGCATCCACTACTTCCGCTGGCAGCTCGTTCCACACTCTCACCACCCTCTGAGTGAAGACGTTTCCCCTCAGATTCCCCTTAAATATTTCACCTTTTACCCTAAACCTATGTCCTCTAGTTCTAGTCTCACTAGAGGGGAAAAAGCCTGCATGCATTCACCCTATCTATACCCCTCATCATTTTGTATAGCTCTATAAGATCTCCCCTCATTCTCCTGCGCTCCAGGGAATAAAGTCCTAACCTACTCAACCTTTCCCTATAACTCGGGTCCTCAAGTCCCGGCAACATCCTTGTAAATTTTTTCTGCATTCTTTCAAGCTTATTGATATCTTTCCTGTAGGTAGGTGACCAGAGTTGCCACTAAATGTGTCCCAAGATGTTCCCCTTTATCCTGGGGGAAATAGAAACTGCAATTTTACACAGAGAGGAAGAAATGACAGAGTTCTTGCTGAAATCCAGTGTAGATTCTGGTGATGTCAGGTGACCAAGCCCTGACAGCAAACAGTACAAAGTTGCAGCGGGCTGTGCTCTCCAGTGGCGGAGCTGTTAACTGCAGTGTCAGCACTGAGTGTAACGCTGCAGTGCAGACACAACCGAATGCAGGTGCTGCAATCTGGAGCAGCACAGAATCTGCTGGTCGAGCGATATCTGTGGGGGGAAAGGGGTTGTCAATGTTTTGGGTCAAAACCCTGCATCAGAATAGAGGGAATGAACAGCAAAACATAGGTCAGGCTGCTGTTCATCGATTACAGCTCGGTGTTCAACACCATCATCCCCTCAGTACTAATCAACAAGCTTCAAAACCTGGACCTCTGTACCTCCACCTGCAACTGGATCCTCGACTTCCTCATCGGGAGACCACAGTCAGTGTGGATCGGTAGTAACATCTCCTCGCTGACAATCAACACAGGCGCACCTCAAGGATGCGTGCTTAGCCCACTGCTCTACTCTCTCTAATCTCATGACTGTGTGGCTAGGCACAGCTCAAACGCCATCTATAAATTCGCTGTTGTTGGCAAAATCTCAGATATTGAAGAGGAGGCGTACAGGAGTGAGGTAGATCAGCTGGTGGAGTGGTGTCACAACAACAACCTCGCACTCAATATCAACAAGGCCAAGGAACTGATTGTGGTCTTCAGGAAGGGGAGGTTGGGAGGACACACACCAGTCCTTATTGAGGGGTCAGCAGTGGAGAGGGCGAGCAGCTTCAAGTTCCTGGGTGTCAACATCCGGAGGATCTATCCTGGGTCCAACACATTGATGCAATCACAAAGAAGGCATACCAGCAGCTCTACTTCATTAGTGGTTTGAGGAGATTTGGTATGTCACCAAAGGCTCTTGCAAATTTCTACAGATGTATGGTGGAGAGCATTCTGACTGGTTGCATCACCGCCTGGTATGGAGGGTCCAATGCACAGGATCACAAGAGGCTGCAGAGGGTTGTAGACTCAGCCAGCTCCATCATGGGCACAACCCTCCCCGCCGTCAAGGACATCTTCAAGAGGCAGTGCTCAAGAAAGCAGCATCCATCACTAAGGACTCTTACCACCCGGAACATGCCCTCTTCTCATTACTACCATTGGGGAGGAGGTACAGGAGCCTAAAGACCCACACTCAACGATTCAGGAACAGCTTCTTCCCCTCTGCCATCAGATTTCTGAATGGTCCATGAAACCATGAACACTGCCTCGTTATTCCTCTTCTGCACTATTTATTTATTTTCGTAATCTATCGTAATTTTTATGTCTTGCACTGCACTGCTGCTGCCATACATCAGTGACAATAAACCTGATTCTGATTCTGAATGTCTGTGATAAGGTGCAATCAAAGTTGTTGAGGTAACACAAGGCTTTATAAAACCAGGAGTTGGAGACAGAAAAGGAAAATGAAATAAATTGAAAGGTACAGGCCATGTCTGTGGGGAGGGAGGGGAAGGGAAGGGGGGAGGTGATGGGGAGGGAGGGGGAGAGGAGAGTGGAGGGGATGGGGAGGGGGGAGAGGAAGAAAGGGGAGGGGGAGGGAGGGAAGGAGGGAGGTGGGGGAGGGGGGAGGGAGGGAGGTGGGAGGGGAAGAAAGGGGAGGGGGAGGGAGGGGTGGGGAGGGGAGGGAGAGAGGGAGGGGATGGAAGGAGGGGGAGGGAGAGAGGGAAGGGGGACAGTGGGGAGTGGGGGGGGAGGGGAGGGATGGAGGGAGGGGAGGGGCTGGGGAGGAGGGAGGCAGGGAGGGGGGAGGGATGGAGAGGGGGACGGGGAAGGAGGGGAGGGGGAGTGGGGCAGGGAAGGGGGAGGGGAAGGGGAGGGATAGAGAGGGAGGGAGGGGGAGGGAGGGGAAGAAAGGGGAAGAGGGAGGGGGAGGGGAAGAAGAGGGAGGGAGGGGTGAGGGGATGGGAGGAGGAGGAGGGGGGAGGGGGAGGGTGGGGGAGGGAGTGGGGAAGGGAGGGATGGAGAGGGAGGAGGGGAGGAAGGAGGGAGGCCGGGAGGGAGGTGGGATGGAGAGAGGGAGCTGATATTGTTATATTCAGTTCGAAGTCCCAAGGGCTGTACCGTACCCAGATGGAACTGGAGTTGTTGGTCCTCAGACATGTAGGAACAAGGTAGGAGACTGGAGGCCAAGGGTTCAGACTGGGAGTGGGCAGGTACGGCTGACTGGAGGGTCGGTTGTCCTCAACCACTGACGGGAGGAGTTCAGCCAAGTGGCCACGTCCCTTCAGTGGTCAGGAATAAAAATCCTGTACACTTCCTTGAGAGATACGTACATTGAGATTTTACACCTCACCCACACATCTATCCTTCCTGGGCATTGGGAGACCAGACCAGGACACAACATTCCAGCTGCCACCTCACCAGGGTTCCACTTCATCGCATTAAGATACCTGCATCCATTTGTTCGGTGTGTCCAGGAAGGATCCCTGACAGAGTACCTGGACAGGCTAAATAGAGGAGAGGCCATTCTGGACCTGATACTAGGCAATGAACGTGGTCAGGTGACAGACCTCTCAGTCGGCGAGCATTTCGGGGACATCACCACAGCTCCCTGACCTTTAGCATAGGCATGGACAAGGATAGGAGCAGACGATATGGGAAAGGCTTTAACTGGGAGAGGGCTAATTACGACAGTATTAGGCAGGAACTTGGGAGAGTAAATTGGGAACAGATGCTCTCAGGGAAATGCACAGCAGAAATATAGAGGTTGTTTAGGGAACATTTGCATGGAGAGGTTTGTCCCACTGAGACAGGGAAAGGATGGTAGGGTGAAGGAACCATGGTTGACAAGAGGGGTGGAAGGTTTAATCAAGAGGAAGAAGAAAGCAGACTTAAGGTTTAGGAAGCAAAAAGCAGACAAGGCTCTTGAGAATTATAAGGTAGCCAGGAAGGAGATTAAGAAGGGACTTAGGAGAGCTAGAAGGGGACATGAGAAGGCCTTGGTGAGTAGAATTAAGGAAAACCCCAAGGCGTTCTACACATACATGAGGAACAGGAGGATGACTAGGGTGAGGGTAGGACCGCTCAGGGATAAAGGGGGAAACGTATGCCGGGAGGCCGAGGAGGTAGGGGAGGTCCTTAATGAATACTTTGCTTCAGTGTTCACCAGGGAGAGGGACTTTGACGAATGTGAGGTCAGCGTAGAACAAGCTAATGTGCTGGAGCATGTTGAGGTTAAGAAAGAGGCAGTGTTGGAGCTTCTAAAAAACATTAGGATAGATAAGTCCCCGGGGCCGGACAGGATATATCTCATGTTATTACGGGAAGCAAGGGAGGAGATTGCTGGGGAATTGATGATGATCTTTGCGTTCTCCCTGGCCATAGGAGTCGTACCAGAGGAGTGGAGGATGGCAAATGTTGTTCCGTTGTCAAGAAAGGTAATATGGATAATCCTGGGAATTGTTGACCAGTAATTCTTACGTCAGTGGTGGGCAAACCATTGGAGAGGATTCTGAGGGACAGGATTTATAAGCATTTGGAGAAGCATACTCTTATTAGGGATAGTCAGCATGCCTTTGTGAGGGGCAGGTCGTCCCTCATGAGCCTAATTGAGTTTTTCGAGGAGGTGACAAAACAAATAGATGAAGGTAGAGCAGTGGGTGTGGTGTATATGGACTTTAGTAAGGTGTTTGACAAGGTTCCCCATGGTAGGCTCATCCAGAAAGTCACGAGTCATGGGATCCATGGAGACTTGGCTGCGTGGATTTGGAATTGGCTTGCCCACAGAAGGCAGAGGGTGGTGGTAGATGAAGTGTATTCTGCCTGGAGGTCGGTGACCAGTGGTGTTCCGCAGGGATCTGTTCTGGGACCCCTGGTCTTTGTGATTTTTATAAATGACTTGGATGAGGATGTGGAAGGGTGGGTTTGTAAGTTTGCAGATGACACGAAAGTTGGAGGTGTTGCAGATAGTGTAGAAGGTTGTCATAGATTACAACAGGATATAGACAGGATGCAGAGTTGGGCAGAGAAGTTGCAGATGGAGTTCAATCTGGAAAAAGTGTGAAGCGATACACTTTGGAAGAACGAATATGAAGGAGAAGTATAAGGTTAATGGCAGGATTCTGAGTAGTGTGGAGGAACAGAGGGATCTTGAGGTCCAAGTCCATAGGTCCTTCAAAGCTGCTGCATAAATTGCTTGGGTTATTAAGAAGGCGTATGGCATGTTGGCCTTCATTAATCGGGGTATTGAGTTCAAGAGCCGCAAGGTGATGTTGCAGCTCTATAGAACTCTGGTTAGACCACACTTAGAGAATTGCGTTCAGTTCTGGTCACCTCATTACAGGAAGGATGTGGAAGTTTTAGAGAGGGTGCAGGGGAGATTTACCAGGATGCTGCCTGGATTAGAGAATATGTCTTATGAGGAAAGGTTGAGCAAGCTAGGGCTTTTCTCTTTGGAGTGACACAGGATGTGAAGTGACTTGATAGAGGTGTACAAGATTATGAGGGGCATAGACAGAGTGGACAGCCAGCATCTTTTCCCCAGGGCGGTAATGGCCAATACCAGAGGACATCCGTTTAAGGTGAGTGGAGGAAAGTTTAGAGGAGATGTCAGAGGTAGGTTTTTTACACAGAGAGTGGTGGGTGCCTGGAACGCACTGCCGGGGCTGGTGGTGGAGGCTGATACAATAGGGACATTTAAAAGACTCTTAGATAGACACATGGAAGTAAGGAAAATGGAGGGTTATGGGCTGTGTAGGAGGGAAGGGTTGGATTGATCGTGGAGTAGGTTTAAATAGGTTGGCACAACATGGTGAGCTGAAGGGCCCATTCTGTGCTGTACTGTTCTGTGTTCAGATGGCCAGCAGGTGGCAGAATGGAGGCATCATCGATGAAGCCACTGATCACACAGAACTGTTGACAGAAACTGCGGAGAAACTGCCAGAGGGACTTCCCCTCACTCTCACTCGGTGTATAGTGCCATGTACAGTTCAGTGTACAGTAGTGTACAGTACAGTGTACATTGGAATTGGTTTATTGTTGTCACATGTACCGAGGTACAGTGAAAAACTTGTCTTGCATACCGATCATCCAGATCAATTCATTAGTGCATTGAGGTAGTACAGGGTAAAACAATAACAGAATGCAGAGTAAAGTGTCACAGCTACAGAGAAAGTGCAGTGCAGGTGGACAATAAGGTGCAAGGCCATAGCAAGGTAGATTGTGAGGTCAAGACTCTGTCTTATCATACTAGGGAACCGTTCAAGAGTCTTATAACAGCAGGATAGAAGCTGTCCTTGAGCCTGGTGGTACATGTTTTCAGGCTTTTGTATCTTCTGCCTGATGGGAGAGGGGAGAAGAGATAATGTCTGGGGTGGGTGGGGTCTTTGACTATGCTGGCTGCTGTACTGAGGTAGTTAGAAATATAGACAGAGTCCATGGATGGGAGGCTGGTTTCCGTGATGTGCTGGGCTGTGTCCACAAGTCTCTGCAGTTTCTTGTGGTCTCAGGCAGAACAGTTGCGATACCAAGCCGTGATGCATCTAGATAGGATGCTTTCTGTGGTGCGTCGATAAGAATTGGTGAGTGTCAAAAGGGCCGTGCCGTATTTCTTTAGCCTCCGGAGGAAGTAGAGGCACTGGTGAGCTTTCTTGACCGTAGTGTATTGGTATTGGTTTATTATTGTCACTTGTACCGAGGTACAGTGAAAAGCTTGTCTTACAAACCGATCATACAGGTCAATTCATTACACAGTGCAGTTACATTTAGTACAGAGTGCATTGAGGTAGTACAGGTAAAAACAATAACAGTACAGAGTAAAGTGTCACAGCTACAGAGAAAGTGCAGTGCAATAAGATGCAAGGTCACAACAAGGTAGATCGTGAGGTCATAGGTCAAGCCCAACGTCTGTCTCGGGAGGCGGCGCAGCACAACCTGAGCCGCCTGGGGGACATGCCGTAAGTGCCGTTCCCCGAGGCGGTACTTGTACGGGCTGATCCTGCACAGCCCTCACTTCCTCGCCCTGGTCTGCTGGCTGGACACGCGTGGTGGGTCATCTTGCCGGCGGGCGGAGAGGGAGTCCCCGATGAGGTCTCTCTATGCGGGAGTCCTCCCCCTGTACATCGGGGACCTGGGGTGGCGGGTGCTGCATCGGGCAGTGCCGTGCAACCGTTTTTTAAGCCGGTTCACCGACACCCCAGCCGCCTGTCCCTTCCGTGGCCGGGAGGAAATGGTGTACCACGCGTACGCAGAATGCGAGAGGTTGCAGCCCCTCTGCGTATCTGAGGGGGCTGCTGCTTAAGTTCTGGCTGCACTTCAGCCCGACACTGTTGGTTTATAGCCATTCGGTGCGGCGCAGGTCACACAGAAGATCTCCTGGTGGGTCTTCTGCTGGGTCTGACCAAGCTGGCCATCCACAGAACGCGGCGGCGGGCAGCCAAGGGTCCCAGCTGGTCTGCCTGCCTGTCTTCGGTGCGCGCGCAGGTGTCTTTGGAGAGGGAGCACACAGTCTCCGTGGACACCCTGGCTGAGTTCCACGCTCAGTGGGCCCCTCAGGAGATCACGTGTCGTGGACGGTACCAATGCGATTTTGATCTGAAGCATTGTGCGTTGCAGTAGCGGGCATAGTGTCGTATGTGTGTTTCGCGGGTGTTAGTTTACATTATTCTCTGTAGTTATGTAGTTGCTTAGATATTTCTTTCTGTATTAGATATATACATTTGATATTTGTTGTCTTTTATAGTGCTTTTAACTAATAAACATTTTGTTCAATAAAAAGGGTCGGTACTGAGGGAGGATCCTGCTGTGGGAGGGGCAGTACTGAGGGAGGGTCACACAGTGGGAGGGTCCCGCTGTGGGAGGGGCGGTGCTGAGGGAGGGTCACACAGTGGGAGGGTCCCGCTGTGGGAGGGGCGGTGCTGAGGGAGGGTCACACAGTGGGAGGGTCCCACTGTGGGAAGGGCGGTGCTGAGGGAGGGTCACACTGTAGGAGGGGCAGTATTGAGGGAAGGTCACACTGTGTGGGGGTGGGGGGGGAAGCGAACAGCACTGAGGGAGTTGAGTCCAGGTGATGATCTTGCCTGTAATAGACAGCACAGAGACCCTTCTGTAATTTTTTTCCCAAAGATATAGTTTGCTCAGGATGTTCACTGTACAACCATTTTCCTTACATTCACTGTCCCATCAATTTATTTTCCTAAAATGTGTCAGCGCCCACTCACACTTCTGCCTTCACAAAGCACCCATGAAGTGTTGGAGAGGCTGTTACCCAGGACCTGGTCCCTCAGTGTCCGGCGGCAACGGGACCTTGGACTTTGTTCCTTCCCCACAGAGCCCTCAGCACATCTGCTGGAATGTGCCAAACAGCAGCATTCACTTACAGACGTCTCCCTGCTCTAGAAGACCAACACGTTTCAGGCACACCACAGTGCATCTTTCACTCAGCTGACTCCAGCAACAGTTGGGATCTACCCCAGTGTATGTCTCCAGGAACAGCCTGAAGGTCAGAGAGTCCGCTGTTACACAGCTGCTCAGGACAAACCTCCAACAACCACTGTTTAGAACATAGAACAATTACAGCACAATTCAGGCCCTTTGGCCCATAAAGCTGTGCCGAACATGTCCCTACCCTAGAAATTACTGGGCTTACCCATAGCCCTCTATTTTACTCAGCTCCATTTACCTATCTAAAAGTCTCTTGAAAGACCCTATCGTATCAGCCTCCACCACCATTTCCGGCAGCCCATTCCACGCACTCACCACTCTCTGAGTAAAAAACTTACCCCTCACATCTCTTCTATATCTACTCCCCAGCACCTTAAACCTATGTCCTCTTGTGGCCACCATTTCAGCCCTGGGGAAAAGCCTCTGACTATCTACCCTATCAATACCTCTCATCTTATACACCTCAAGCAGGTCCCCCCTCATCGTCTGTCTCTCCAAGGAGAAAAGGCCGAGTTCCCTCAACCTGCTTTCATAAGGCATGCTCCGCATTCCAGGCAGCGTCCTTGTAAATTTCCTCTGCACCCTCTCTGTGCCTTCCACATCTTTCCTGTAGTGAGGCAACCAGAACTGAGCACAATACTCCAAGTGGGGTCTGACCAGGGACCTATATAGCTGCAACAATACCTCACGGCTCCTAAATTCAATTCCCCAATTGATGAAGGACAATACACCAAATGCCTTCTTAACCACACAGTCAACCTGCGCAGCCGCTTTGAGCATCCTATGGACTCGGACCCCAAGATCCCTCTGATCCTCCACACTTCCAAGAGTCCTACCATTAATACTATATTCCGCCAACATATCTGACCTACCAAAATGAACCACTTCACACTTATCTGGGTTGAACTGCATCTGCCACTTCTCAGCCCAACTCTGCATCCTATCTATGTCCCTCTGTAACCTCTGACAGCCCTCCAAACACTATCCACAACACACCCAACCTTCGTGTCATCTGCAAATTTACTAACCCACCCCTTCACTTCCTCATCCAGGTCATTTATAAAAATCACAAATAGTAAGGGTCCCAGTACAGATCCCTGAGGTACACCACTGGTCACCAACCTCCACTCAGAATACGACCCTTCAACAACCACTCTTCACCTTCTGTGGGCCAGCCAGTTCTGGATCCACACTGCAATGTCCCCTTGGATCCCATGTCTCCTCACCTTCTCCATAAGCCTCGCATGGGGTACCTTATCAAACGCCTTGCTGAAATCCATATACACTACATCTACTGCTCTCCCTTCATCGATGTGCTTAGTCACATCCTCAAAAAATTCATCAGGCTTGTAAGGCAGGACCTGCCCTTAACAAAGCCATGCTGACTATTCCTAATCATATTATACCTCTCCAAATGTTCATAAATCCTGCCCCTCAGGATCTTCTCCATCAGCTTACCAACCACTGAGGTAAGGCTCACCGGTCTATAATTTCCTGGGCTATCCCTACTCCCCTTCTTGAATAAGGGAACGACATCCGCAACCCTCCAATGTTCCGGAACCTCTCCCGTCTCCATGGATGACACAAAGATTATCGTCAGAGGCTCCGCAATCTCCTCCCTCCCCTCCCACAGCAACCTGGGGTACATCTCATCTGGTCCCGGTGACTTATCCAACTTGATGCTTTCCAAAAGTTTCAGCACCACCTCTTTTCTAATATCTACATGCTCAAGCTTTTCAGGTCACTGCAAGTCCCCACTACAATCCCCTAGATCCTTTTCCGTGGTGAATACTGACATAAAGTATTCATTAAGTACCTTCGTTATTTCTTCCAGATCCATATACACTTTCCCACTGCTGTACTTGATAGGCCCTATCCTTTTGTATTTCATCCTCTTACTCTTCACGTACTTGTAGAACGCCTTGGGGTTTTCCTTAATCCTGCCCACCAAGGCCTTCTCATGTCCCCTTCTGGCTCTCCTAATCTTTTTCTTAAGTTCCTTTCTTTTAGCCGTGTACTCCTCCAGATCTCTAACATTACCTAGTGCTCTGTAACTTTTGTATGCTTTTCTTTTCCTTTTGACTAGATTTATTATAGCCTTCATACACCACGGTTCCTGTATCCTGTCATGACTCAGATGGAGAATTTTCTTTACACAGAAAGTGATCAGTCCCATTCCAATCCTTCTTGACAAGTGCACATGCTGGTAATTATATCCCTGAGCTGCCAGCTGGTGTTCTGTCATCACTGCTCTCACTGGGGAGCTCGCTGGCCAGGGCTGGGGCAGTGTGGAAGGGGTGAAGGATGTTATTGAATCCGGAGTCATAGTGTCAGCCTGATCCGATAAAAATGCCAGGTTCCTTTCCTGGAAGAGCTGAGTGAATCAGATGGGTTTTCACAAATGTCCACTCATTCCACTGTCACTGTTCTGTGTTGAGCTTATTCCATGATTATTTAATTACATGGTTTGAAATCCCCTAGATTTGAGGGGTGGAATTTGAATTTCTGACTCATCAGATCAATCACCTGCATGAACTCAGTGACCCAAGTCTCCATGGTCCTCCTGCAAAGATAATCCCAAGCACTGACCACTTTCTGCATGAAGAAAATTCTCCCCACATCATCTATAAACAGCTTAGCTTTTATTCTGGGACTGACCCTTTGTTCAAGACCAATCCATCAGGGGGCATGTTCTCCCTCCATCCAGATGGTTCAAACCCGTAAGAATTTTATACATTACAATGAGATTTCCTCTCATTCTTCCAAGTTCTACAGAACATCAGCTTAGTCTGCTCACTCCCTCCTGTGAGGTAATTCCACCTTCGAACATAGAACAGTTCAGCACAGTTCAGGCCCTTTGGCCCACAATGTTGTGTTGACTTCAGCACAGTTCAAGCCCTTTGGCCCAGAATGTTGTGTTGACCTTCCTGGAAACCAGTCAGGTTGAAGTTTTCTTTTAGGTTATTACTCATTCAAGGGATGCTGACTTTGCAGGCTGGGCCAGCATTTAATTGCCTGTCCCTAGTTGCCCCTGAGAAGATGGTGGTGAGCTGCCCTCTTGAACCGCTGCAGTCCTTGAGGTGTGGGTGTGCCCACAGTACAGTTCAGGAGGTATGTCCAGGATTCTGATGCAGTGACAGTGAAGGAATGGTGACACATTTCCCAATCAGGATGGTGTGGCTTGGAGGGGGACCTGCAGGCAGTGGTATTCCCCATGCTTTTGCCACCCTTGTCCTTCTAGCTGGTAGTCAAAGTCAAGTTTGTCATCTGCACAATTCCATGTGTGCATAGGTGCAATGAAAAACTTGCCTGCAACAGCATCACAGGCACACAGCATCAGGGGTTGCAGGTTTGGATGGTGTTAAGTTAACTGGTGGGTTGCTGCAGTGTATCCTGTATCTGTGCATCAGTGTGGATGGGGTGCCCATCAAACAGGCTGCTATATCTTGTACGGTGTCTAGCTTCTAGAATGTTGAAGCTGCACTCATCCAGGCAAGTGGGGAGTGTTCCATCTCACTCCTGACTTTGTGCCTTGTAGAAGGTGGACTGGCTCTGGGGAGTTAGGAGGTGAGTTACTCACTGCAAATTCCCAGCCTCTGACTTGCTCCTGTCACCACATTGTGTATATGGCTGCTCCAGTTCAGTTTCTGGTCAATGGGAACCCCTCACTGCACTCCCTCTGTAGCAAGTGCATCCTTTTTCAGTCTGAAGACAGACTGCAGATGCTGGAACGTGGAATAAAGAGTACACTGGAAGCTGCGCACAGAGGCAAAAGTTGCCTGTTGATATTTTGGGACGAGGCCGTGCATCAGAATGGAGAGCAGAAGAACGACATCCAGTATATATATCGGTACAAGGGAGGGGTGGGGCAGAGGCTGGTAGGTGATGGTGAAAGTAGATGGGGGAGGTGGGGAATAAAAAGGTGGATGGAACCAGGTGAGGGAAGGGAGCAGGGAAGTGGATGGGAAAGGTGAACAAAGACGCCCAAGTGGACAGGTGAGTGTGTGTGAGGAGAGCACTGGAAAAGTCAATGTTCCCACCATTGGGTTGTAGGCTGCACGGGCAGAAGATAAGATCTTCCAATTTGTGTTTGGCTTCTCTTGGCAACAGAAGGCAACAGAAGGCTGAGGACAGACAAGTGGAAGTGGCAATGGAAAGGGGAGTTAAAATAACAAGTGACCAGCAGCCTGAGATGGCCATTGTGGACAGAACACAGGGGCTCTGCAGAAGGATCCCTAGTCTACACTTGGTCTTGCCAGTGTAGAGGAGGCCACACCGTCAGCACCGAATGCTGTGGATCAGGTTGGAGGAGGTGCAGTCTCACCAAGGCCTTCTATAATTGCAATAAGATTTCTTTCTTCCTGTGTTGAAACTTTGTTAATAAGGCCAACTTACCATTCATCTTGCCGTGTTTCCTGCACCTGTTATGTTCTTCAGTGACCTGTGTACAAAGCAATTGCAGTCTGCTTGAATATCAAAACCCAAACCCTCACCATTTAAAGAATAATCTGGTTTGCTGTTCTCTGCACCAAAGTGGATTATTTCAGTTTTCAATCTTGGAACTGTCATTATGCAAAGCTCACGTGACTACATTTTCTGCTTCATTAAAAGTTGATATTGACTTTATGGGAATGGCATCTCATGTGTTTACAGTCGTGTCCCACAGTGAGATGTATTAGAATAACAATTCCTCAGCAGTGATATCAGCATATTCATCATGCACAAAATGGTTTCACATGATGTTGTTTGATTGAAACATTCCCACATGCACAAGCAGTGGGCCATAATTCCCAAGATGTATGCAGAGATAGAGAGCTGATTTGTCCCCAGGCTGAGGAGATGTGAGGAAGGAGGTGCAAAGCCAGGATTGAGCTTTCCAAGTGAAAGGGAAAATAAGTTTAAACTCTCAGGACATGCATAGACTTAGAGAGCAACACTCAGCTTACTGAGCCAGACTCTGGAGAACACTGTCATTGAATCCAAATGGGCAGCACAGTGGCAGAGTGGTTGGTGGTGCCTCAAGCTCCTGAAGCCCAGGTTCAATCCCAACCTCTGGCACTGTCTGTGGGGTTTCCTCTGGGTGCTCTCCCACATTCCCAAAGACCTGCTGGTTGGTGGGTTAACTGGAGTGCCCCACTGAAGGAGGAGAATCAGATGGTGTGGTGGGTTGAGGGTGGAGCAACAAATGCTTGGTCTGGGCAGAGGCAGCAGATGAAAGGTCTGGTTCTGTAGCGCGTGACTGATTCCATTGAGATCAGTCTTCCATTGCTCGACTATTACTGTGCTCAGGTTAAGACCCAAATCCTGGTACCATGTCCTAACCAGGTCTTTGCCAAAAAAAATACTGTAGTCATTGAACAGACCAATACAGCACAGGAACAGGCCCTTCGGCCCACCATGTCTGTGCTGACCATGATGCCAATCCAAACTAATCCCATCTGGAAGAACTCAGCAGGCCAGGCAGCATCTGTGGAGAAAAGCAGACAGTCAACATTGACCCCCTGCTTTTCTCCACAAATGCTGCCTGGCCTGCTGAGTTCCTCCAGCATTATGGTGTTTTTCATCTAGATTCCAGCATCTGCAGTCCTTTGTTTCTCTAATCCCATCTGCCTATACATGGTCTATATCCCTGCATGTTCATGTGTCTAAATACCTCTTAGATGTTGCTATATATCTGCCTCCACCCCCTCCCCAGCAGCACGTTCCAGGCACTCATCACAAACACCTCGTAAATTATCTTCTAAACATTCCCCCTCTCACCTTAAACCTATGCCCTCTGGTATCTGACTTTTCCACCCTGGAAAAAACCCTGTCTCTCTCATAAATTTTATGAGCTTCTCTCAGGTCTCCCCTCAGCCTCCAACACTCCAGAGAAAACAACCCAAGTGTGTCCATCCTCACAGCTAATGCTAACCCAGAGAACATCCTAGTGAACCTCTTCTGCATCCTCTCCAGATCCTCCACATCCTTCCATAACAGGACAACCAAAACTGCACACAATACTCCAGATGTGACCTGACCCATTTTATACAGCTGCAGTGTAACTCCCTGCTTTTTATACTCAGCAATCCAACCAATGAAGCCAAGCATGCTGTACACCTTTACCATCCTACCTTCCTGTGTTGCCACTTTCAGCAAACTGTGGACTTGGACCTTAAGATCCCTCTGTACATCAATTCTGCTAAGGGTCCTGCCACATACTATAAACTTTCCTCTTGCATTTGACCTCAAAGTGCATCACTTTGTACATATTCATATCAAACTCCATCTGCCATTTCTCTGCCCACATTTCCAACTGGTCTATACCCTGCTGAATCCTTTGACAACCTTCCTCAATATCCACAACTCTGCCAACTTGTGTGCAATTCTTTGCAAATCTCACCCAAATATAGAACCCTCTTACATATTCCTATCTTAACCCATGTCTCACCCTGAGACAATGATCCACATCTTCACCACAAGTATTCTGTTTGAACCAACCTTACAAAGCTTAGAGGATGCAAGTGATGGTTATTCACATTGAAACTCAGATTGAAAAAAGATTAACTATCTTTTAGTATTGATATTGGTTTATTATTGTCACTTGTACCAAGGTACAGTGAAAAACTTGTCTTACAAATTGATTGTACAGGTCAATTCATTACACAGTGCAGTTACATTGAGTCAGTACAGAGTGCATTGATGTAGTTCAGGTAAAAACAATAACAGTACAGAGTAAAGTGTCACAGCTACAGAGAAAGTGCAGCGCAATAAGTTGCAAGGTCACAACAAGGTAGATTGTGAGGTCAGAGTCCACCTCATTGTATAAGGGAACCGTTCAATAGTCTTAAAGTGGGGTAGAAGCTGTCCTTGAGCCTGGTGGTACGTGCCCTCAGGCACCTGTATCTTCTACCTGATGGAAGAGGAGAAAAGAGAGAATGACCTGGGTGGGTGGGGTCTTTGATTATGCTGGCTGCTTCACCAAGACAACAAGAGGTAAAGACAGAGTCCAAGGAGGGGAGGCTAGTGTCCATGATGGGCTGGGCTGTGGCCACAACTCTCTGCAGTTTCTTGCGGTCCTGGGCAAAGCAGTTGCCGTACCAAGCCGTGATACATCCAGATAGGATGCTTTCTATGGTGCATCGGTAAAAGTTGGGGAGAGTCAAGGGGACAAACCAAATTTCTTTAGCCTCCTGAGGAAGTAGAGGCACTGGTGAACTTTCTTGGCTGTGGCATCTACGTGATTTGACCAGGAGAGGCTGTTGGTGATGTTCACACCCAGGAACTTGAAGCTCTCAACCCTCTCGACCTCAGTGCCATTGATGTAGACAGGTACATGTACACCACCCCATTTCCTGAATGGAATGACCAGCTCTTGTTTTGTTGACATTGAGGGAAAGGTTGTTGTCATGACACCATTCCACTAAGCTCTATCTCCTTCCTGTTCCCTCTAAAGCTTGTGTTCTGGGGGCTTCTGTGGGTTTGGAGATAACAGCACAAAGATTGTATTCTTAGAAACGTTCTCCTTTAGTTATGTTTTGGATGATTGTTGAACACTTAAAACTCCTCTGAATAAGCCTCTTGAGATATTTGATAAATGTATGAGCTACAACAATGATTAACTCATGTCAAAAGAAAACTATAACATCAGAAGTGCCTGGAAAATGGCAGGTAATGGCTGATTCACACTGGGGTCATAAGACAATTCTCTGTTAAATAACTCAAGGGCTGAAGAATAAACAACATGAAACACCAGATCTGCACTAACTGCTGTTCATTGCAGTTTTTTTGTTGACACTGGCCTAATTTTGGTACCAGATGCAACTTCTTGAGTATCCTTATGAATGACACATTATGTAATCTGTTAAATATTTTGCTGACTATTCTTATTTTCTTGGAATCACCTTTGATTACTCCAAACATGGCTTATTCCCAGTCATCCAAACATGAACATACAACCCTCCAAAGGAGGTGATGCTACAACTTTCTTTTCAGTATGCATGAAATCATTGATTGGGTACAGCACAGAGGCCATTCAACCCATGTCCAAAACAGCTCTTAAGAGAATCTTTCTCATTCCTCCTTAGCCTTGCAAACCTTTCTTCATTTATCTATCCAATTCCCTCCTGAGATCACAATGTCCACCACATCCACAGACAGTGTACTCCAGGTTCCATCCTCAGTGTGTCAAACTACTCCCTCCTGTCACTCTTCATTCTCTTCCCTTTTATATAATTCCTGTGACCTCCTGTCCTGGACCCCTCCACCAATGGGGTCAGTCTCTCACTGTCCACTCTGCCCAGATCCCTCTATCATAGACACCCCTACCAGATCTCACTTCAGTTCTGTAGAAAACAGATCCAGACTAATTTATCCTTGTAACTCATCTCATCCCAGGAAGCATTCTGGTAAATCTTTTATAGCATCTTCAGGTCACAACACAGAAACAGGCTTTTTGGCCCAACTCATCCAAGCCAACCAAGATGTCTACCTGAGCTAGCCCCATGTACCTGCATGTGGCCCACATCCCTCTAAACCTTTCCTATCCATGTAACTGTCCAAGTGGTTTTTTTAGTGATGTAATTGTACCCACCTCAACAACTTTCTCTGGCAGCTCATTCCATTTACTCATCACCCTTTGAGAAACACTTGCCCCTCAGGTCCCCTTTAAATCTTTCCCCTCTCACCTTAAACCTGTGTCCTCTAATTTTTGACTCCCCAGCCCTGGGAAAAAGACTGACTGTTCATCTTATCAATGCCACTCATGATTTTATATACATCTGGAAGGTCATCTCTCAGCCAGAGAAAAACCCCAACCTACCCAGTCTCTCCTTACAAGTCAAGCCCTCCAGTCCCAGTAACATCCTCATGAATCTTTTCTGCACTGTTTCCAGCTTAATCACACCCTTCCTATAGCTAGGAGACCAGAACAGCAAACAATACTCCAAATGCAGTCCCACCACCATCTTGTACAGTTGTAAGATGTCCCAATTCTTATACTCAGTGCCCTGACCAATGAAGGCAAGTGTGCCAAATGCCTTCTTCACCACTGTCTACCTGTGTCATCACATTCTGGGAATTATGTGCTTGTACCCCTAGGTCTGTTATACTGCAGGGCTCCACCATTTACTGCAAGTCCAGCCCTGGTTTAACTTACCAAAATGCAACACTTCACACTTGTCCATGTTAAATGCCATCTGCCATTCCTAGGCTCACTTCACAAGTTGTTCTAGATTCTGTTGTAACCTTAGATAACCTCCTTCACTGTCCACTATACTCAATGTTGGTGTCATCCACAAACTAACTATGCCAACTACATTCTCATTGAAATGTTAATATAGATAACAAAGGACCCAGCACTGATCCCTGCAGCACACCACTGGTCACAGACCTTCTGTCTGAATATCACCCCGTCTCCTTCCACCAAGCCAATTTTGTATCCAATTGGTTAGCTCGCCACAGATCCCGTGTGATCTAATCTTCCAGACCAGTCTCCCATGCAGGACCTTATCAAAGGCCTTGTTCAAGTTCATGTAGACAACATCTACCACCCTGCCCTCAATCATCTGGGTCTTTTTCAAAAAGCTTCATTGAATTCATGAGACATTATTTCCTACACACATCATACTAACTATCCCTAATCAATCCTTGCCTTTCCAAATGCTGGTAGATCTCATCTCTCAGAATCCCTTCAGTAACTTACCCACTGATGTTAGGCTCACTGGCCTGTAGTTCCCCAGCTTGTCCTTGCAGCCCTTCTTAAAGGCACGATATTAGCCACCCTCCAGTCTTCTGGTACCTCACTTGTGGTGAAAGATGATGCAAATATCTCTGCCAGGGCCCTGCAATTTCTTCCCTTTATTTCCACATTGTCCTAGGATCAGGCCCTGGGGATTTATCCAACTTTACATATTTTTAGACCAGCTGCACCTCTTCTTTTGTAATGTGGATATGTTCCAACACATCAGTTCTCTTCCTGCAGTCCCCAGCTTCCATGACTTTCTCCATGGTAAAATACAGATGAGAAATACTCATTTAAGACCTCTCCCATCTACTGTGGGATCACACAACCACACTGATCCTTATGGAGCCTTATTCTCTTCTAGTTACCCATTTGGTCTTTATATATAGAATCTCTTAGGATTTCCCTTTACCTTATCTGCCAGAACCATCTCATGTCCACTTTGCCCTTCTGATTTCCTTGACATATTCCTACATCTGTTGTACTCCAAGGGATTCACTTGACCCCAGCTGCCTATGCCAGACATGTGCCTCCTTTCTTCCCTGGTCAGTGCCTCAATATCCTTTGTGAAGCAGGGTTCCCTACTCCTGCCAGCCTTCCCCTTCACTCCAACAGGAACATGCCAGTCCAAAACTTTTCTGGATCCTCTCCAACACCTCATATCCTTCCTATAATGAAATGACCTAAACTGAACACAGTACTCTAGTTGGGACTGAGCCAGTGGTTGATAAATATTCAACATTCCTTCCTTGCACATTATGTCCCTTGACATCCGAGCCCAGAACTGTGTTTACACCAGTCACCACTTTCAGCAAGTGCATCACCTCCCACTTCTTCACATTAAACTTCATTTGCCATGTGTCTACCCATTCTACCAGCCTGTTACAAACAATCACTGTCCTCTTGGCAGGCCAGAACACTGCCAGGTTCTGGGCCATCTGCTAATGTAGAAATTGTAGATTGTAGACCTGATTCATTAATATTGATTGAAAAGAAATCTAATTCTGATCCCTAGGGGACACCATTATTCACATACACCATGACCTGCTATTGTGTTATTTAGCCAATTTGGATCATTGACATGGATCAGTTGGAAAGTTGGGTGGGGTGGTGGCAGTTGGAATTTAGTCTAGACAGGTTGGAGGTGATGCATTTTGAAACATCAAACACTAACAGGACATAGTAAATAGCAGGGACCTCAGAAGTGTTAATGTACAGAGGGACCTTGGGGTGCAAATTCATAGTTCTCTGAAAGTGGTGACACAGGTGGATAGGGCAGTGAAGAGAACATCTGGCGTGCTTTCCCTCATCAGCTGAGGCACTGAGTACAAGAGTTGTGACGTGATGTTGAAGCTGTATGAAACATTGGTCAGGCTGCACTCAGTATTGTGTACAGCTCTGGTCACCACACTACAGGAAGGATGTAGCAGAAATAGAAATTGCAGAAGAGATTCACCAGGGTGTTGGCTGGAATAGAGGGCTGTAGTTATAAGGAGAGATTGGAGAGGCTGGGTTTGTTCTCACTGGAATGCAGGAGACCAAGGGGTGACCTAATACAGGTTTAACATTATGAGAGGCATAGGTAGGGTAGAGAGTCAGTCTTTCCCCCAGGTAGAGGAGTCTAAAACCAGAGGGCACAGGTTTAAGGTGAGAGCAAAGAGATTCAAAGGGGACTAGAGGGAAAAGTTTTTCTAGAGGGTAGCGGGTATCTGTAACAAGCTGCCAGAGTTGGTGGTAGAGGCAGAGGCAATTAAAGTATTTAAAAGGCATTTGCACAGGGACTTGGAAAGCAAAGCAGTGGTGTGATACAGGGTCAAAGCAGCAACTGGGCTCGATGTTGATGGCCATCACAGTGGGCATGGACAAGTTAGAACATAGAACACTACAGCATAGTACAGGCCCTTCAGCCCACAATGTTGTGGTGATATTTTTTCCTGCTTTAAGATTATTTAACCTTTCCCTCCCACATAGACACATGAATGATGGAGAAATGGGGGGCTAAGAGTCTCTTAAATGTCCCTAATGTACCTGCCCCCCACAACCTCTGCCAGCAGTGCATTCCACACACCCACCACTTAAAAAACTTACCCCTGACATCCCCCTTATACCTTCCTCCAATTACCTTAAAATTATGCCCCTCATGTTGGCCATTGTCACCCTGGGAAAATGGCTGACTGTTCTCTCAATCTATGCCTCATCTTGTACACTTCTATCAAGTCACCTCTCATCCCCCTCCTCTCCAAAGATAAAAGGCCTAGCTCACCCAACCTATCCTCAAGACATGCTGTCCAATCCGGGCAGCATCCTACTAAATCTCCTCTGCACCCTCTTTAAAGCTTCCACATCCTTCCTATAATGAGGTGACCAGAACAGAACACAATACTCCAAGTGTTGTATAACCAGAGTTCTATAGAGCTGCAACATTACCCCTCAGCACCCCAACTAATGAAGGCCAACACACTATGCTTTCCTAACAACCCTATTGACCTGTGCTGCAACTTAAGGGATCTATGAATGTGGACCCAAGATCCCTCTATTCCTCCACACTGTTAAGAGTCCTGCCATTAACTTTGTATTTTGCCTTCAAATTAGATACCCTGAAGTATATCACCTCTCACTTTTCTGGGTTGAACACCATCTGCCGCTTCTCAGCCCAGCTCTACATTCTATCAATATCCTATTATAATCTACAGCAACCTTCTACACTATCCACAACATCACCAACCTTTGTATCATCAGCAAACTTACCAACCCACCCTTCCACATCCTCATACGAGTCATTTATTAAAAAAAAAATCAAAGAGCAGGGGTCTCAGAACAGATCCCAACGGAACACCTCTGGTCACCAACCTCTAGGCAGAATACACTCCATCTACCACCACCCTGTTTTCTATGATTGAGCCAATTCTGAATCCACACAGCCAAGTTTCCTTGGATCCCATGCCTACTAACTTTCTGAATAAGCCTTCCATGAGGAACCTTATCAATGCCTCACTAAAATCCATGTACACCACATCCACTGCTCTACCTTCATCAATGTGCTTTGTCACATCCTCAGAATTCAATCAGGCTCGTGAGGCACAACCTGCTCCTCAAAGATAGGCTGACTGTCCCTAATCAGCCTGTGCTTCTTCAAATGCCCATAAATCCTGTCTCTAAGAAACTTCTCCAGTAATTCACCCACCACTGAAATAGGATTCACTGGTCTGTAATTCCCAGGGTTATCCCTACTCCTTTTTTTAAATAAAGAAACAACATTTGCCACCCTCCAATCATCTGACAACTCCTATAGCCAGTGAGGATGCCAAAGGTGCAGTAATCTCTTCCTTGTTTCCTCTATAACCTCAGATATATCCTGTCTGGCCCTGGTGACTTATCTATCCTAATGTTTTTCCAGAAGTTCCAGCACATCCTTTCCTCACATTAACATGCCCTAGCACATCAGCCTGTTGTACACCATCCTCACAAACGTCAAGGTCTCTATCTGGTGAATACTGAAGCAGAGTATTCAATAAGGGCCTCCCCTCTCTCTTCTGACTCCAGGCATGTGTTTCCTCATTCTTGATTGGTCCTACCCCCACTCTAGTCATCCTCCTATTCTTCACATATGTAGAATGCCTTGGGGTTTTCCTTGATCCTACTTGCCAAGGACTTCTTGTGCCCCCTTCTAGCTCTCCAAAATCATTCTTAAGCTCCCTCTTGGCTACCTTGCAACTCTTGAGCCCTGTCTGATCCATGCTTTCTAAACTTCAGGTAAGCTTCTTTCCTCCTCTTCAAAAGATATTCTATGGTCTCCTTCACTTTACCATCCTTGCCCTGCCTCAATGGGACAAACCTATCCAGAACCCCATACAAGTACTCCCTAAACAACCTCTACATTTCCACTGTGCAATTCAAGAACATCTGTTCCCACTTTATGCTCCCAAGTTCCTACTTAATAGCATCATAATTCCCCCTCCCCCAGTTAAATACTTTCCCATATCATCTGCTCCTATCCCTCTCCAAGGCTATGGTAAAAGTCAAGGAGTTATGGTCACTATCTCCAAAACGCTCTCCCACCGAGAGATCTGAAACCTGATCAGGCTCATTGCCTAGTGCCAGGTCCAGTATGGCCTCTCCTCTAGTCAGCCTGTCCACATACTGTATCAGGAATCCTTCCTGGACACACTGAACAAACTCTGCCCCATCTATCCTTTTTTCAGTAAGGTGCCAATCAATATTAGGGAAGTTGAAGTCACCCATGACAACAACCCTGTTATTTTCACACCTCTGCAAAATCTGCCCCTCAGCATCTGATGCTATGGGGGGGGGGGGGGGGGGGGGGGGGGGGGTGGAAAATGTGTCTGTAGCATACTCCCAATAGAGTGATCACTCCCTTCCTATTTCCAACTTCCACCTACACTGACTCAGTGGACAATCCCTCCCTACAGCTGTGACACTATCCCTGATCAGCAAAGCCACTCCCCCACCTCTTACCTCCACCCCTGTCCCTTTTGAAATATCTAATTCCCAGAATATCCAGCAGTCACTTCTGCCCTTGTGACAGCCAAGTCTCTGTAATGGCCACCACATCATAGTTCCACGTACTTACCCAAGCTCTAAGTTCATTACCCTTCTTCCCGATACTTCTCACATTAAAGTAGACACACTTCAGCCCATCCAGCTGACTGCAATTTTGCCTTTTCAACTGCTTATCCTTCCTCAGTCTTTCTACACTCTGCATCTACTTGTACACTAAATGAACCAACCTCTGACCTGTCACTCTGGTTCCCACCCCCTGCCAAACTAATTTAAACCCTCTCCAACAGTTCTAGCAAACCTGCCCGCTAGAATATTGGTCTCCTTCCATTTCAGGTGTAACCTGTCCTTTTTGTACAGGTCATACCTTCCCCAGAAGAGATCCCGATGATCAAATATGAAACCCTGCCCCTTGCACTAATTCCTCAGCCATGCATTCATCTGCCAAATCATCCTATTCTTACCCTAATTGGCACATGGCACAGGCAGGAATCCAGAGATTACTACCCTGGAGGTCCTGCTTTTCAGCTTCCTACCCAGCTCCCTATGTTCTCTCTTCAGGGCCTCATCTCTTTTCACCCATGTCATTGGTGCCAATATGTACCACAACCTCTGGTAGTCCAACCTCCCCCTTCAGAATGCTGTGGATCCAATCTAAGACATCCCTGACTCCCAGAAGGCAGCATACCATCCAGGAGTCTCTTTCACATCCACAGAATCTCCTGTCCCACCTCACTATGGAATATCCTATCACTACCCCTCTTCTCTTCTCCCCCCTTCCCTTCTGCACCACACAACCAGGCTCAGTGCCAGAGACCTGGTCACTGCAGCTTTCCCTTGGTAGGTCATCCCCCCCAACAGTATCCAAAGTGGTATATCTGTTATTGAGGGGAATGGCCACAGGGGTATTCTGCATTACCTGCCTATGCACCATCCTTCTCCTGACAATCAACCAGCTACCCACCTCCTGCAGCTTAGGAGTGACTACCTCACTGTAGCTCTTATTTATGAACTCCTTGTTCTCCCATAGGAGCCAAAGGTCATCCAGCTGCAGCTCCAGTTCCCTCACACAGTCTGTAAGGAGCTGCAGCTGGATGCACCTCATGCAGATGTAGTTATCAGGGAGACTGGATGTCTCCCAGAACTCCCACATCTCACAGGCTGAGCACACCACTGACCCTGGAGCCATCCTCACTACTCTGTACTGGCACTAAAGGGAACACCACAGCAAAGAAAGAAAGGAACTTACTGTCACCTCTTGGGGTAGGGGCCACTGATACCTGCCTTCCCTTTATTTGCTGCTGTTAATCAGCCAATCAACTGGTAACAATGTGCAAATGTGCCTCGTTTAGACTCTTGCAAGGTGAAACTCACAAGAGTTGGGCTGAAGGGTTGTACGGATCAGTGGCTCATTGAACCTATCTTCACATCCATGCTGTCAGTGTCTCTTTTTGTCAGGGGATTCACCTTTGCTGACGTCCATAATGTGGCAGCTTATCGAAAGCCTTCTGCAAGTTCAAGTGCTTCAAGGATCAGATTACCCTCTTTCCCTTGCATCATTAAAACATTTGATCAAAATGATTAAACATGATTTGCTCTTAACAAATCCATGCTGGCTTTCCTTCATTGATCCATTTTACTCGAGGTGACAGTTAATCCGGTCCCCAATCAATGTTTCTAAAGGTTTTCCAAAACAGAGGTTAAACTGACAGACCTTAAATGAGGGTTTAGGATAATGAGTAACAGATGAAGAAAAAGTAGTCTACAAGTTGAAGCAATAATCATAATGAAATGTGTTTACTGTCAGTTCTCTGTGAAAGTGACGATCCCTTCAGGGTTTCTGTGAGAATCCCTGATTTCTGCTGGCAATACAACATGTCTGCACTTGCTGCATTGACACTGAACCTACCATTGAAGTTAGTTCCATGTTCAGCAGCAGCCTGGCCTGTGTTCCTCGCTGATGTAAACATTGCACAGATTCTGGCCAGATGTCTGGGGCTGTTCCTGTCCCTGGGCTCTGTTCTGGTTTTGGGACAGGTTAGTGTTGAGTGGCCAGGCACAGATGTCAAAGGACGATGTTGCAGTATTTTGTCCAAATTCTGCAGGTGAACCACTTGAGGAAATCATTTTTCATCAAGATTCACAGTGAGGCCCACCCAGAAACATCTCCATGCTGTGAGAGTCTCTGCCTCCACCACCCCCTCAGGCAGTGCATTCCAGATTCCAACCCACCCCCTCCCCCCCCCCCCCCCCCCCCCCCCCCCCGGCTGAAAAAGTTCTCCCTCAAATCCCCTTTGACCTCAGTGCCACTTTACTGCACTGGCCCCATACTTCCTGATTCCTTTTATCTCTAAGAATCTGCTGATCTCTTTCTGTAAGTCTCTCAGATGGAGAAATTCAGACACAGCCCAGCCAGGGGAAACAACGCCCACATCGACGTTGTCAAGCTCTGTAAGAATTTTCTGCATTTAAATGAGATGATGTCATATTCTTCAGAACATTGATGGAAAGCAAAGTATCTTTAATCTCTCCTCACCATAAACAGCCCTTCCCAGGGATGGATCTGATGAACCTTTGCTGCACTCCCTCTATCACCAGTCTATCTTTCCTTAGACAGGGAGACCAGACTTATGCACAGTCATTCAGATGCAATCTCGCCACGGCCCTACATAACTGGGGCCGGACATCCTTTCCTGGGTGTCAGTGATTTCACATATGGGAGCTAACCAAGTCCCTCACATACAGCCTTCATCCCTCACCATTCATACATTATCTCACTGTTTCTTTCTATCGATGTGATGACCTCACACTTTCCCCACACTATATCCCACCCATAATATCCCTGCCTGTTCACACAGGTACCTGCTATTAACTTTCTGTTCTCCCCAGAGTCCTGCAGCATCAAGCAATGTGTCATCAGCGAAAGCTGAGAAAGTCCACTCGATCCCCTCAGGTAAATGTAGTGAACAGCTGGGGTCCCGGGACCACCTCGCCAGTCAAAGTCTCCTAATCCGAACACGACCCCTCTCTCCCTCTCTCCCTACTCTCATCCATGCACCCGTCCTCAGTGCAGCCCACAACATCACCACCCAGACCATTCACCCGTCCTCAGTGCAGCCCACAACATCACCACCCAGACCATTCACCCGTCCTCAGTGCAGCCCACAACATCACCACCCAGACCATTCACCCGTCCTCAGTGCAGCCCACAACATCACCACCCAGACCATTCACCCGTCCTCAGTGCAGCCCACAACATCACCACGCAGACCATTCACCCGTCCTCAGTGCAGCCCACAACATCACCACGCAGACCATTCACCCGTCCTCCGTGCAGCCCACAACATCACCACGCAGACCATTCACCCGTCCTCCGTGCAGCCCACAACATCACCACGCAGACCATTCACCCGTCCTCAGTGCAGCCCACAACATCACCACCCAGACCATTCACCTGTCCTCAGTGCAGCCCACAACATCACCACCCAGACCATTCACCCGTCCTCAGTGCAGCCCACAACATCACCACCCAGACTATGTGCCCTCATTTTGTTCAATAACCTTCTGAAAGTCCAAATACACCATACTCAGAGTTCCCCCAATCTATTCTGGAGGAACTCAAGTGTTGAGTCTGTCCTCCATTTATAATTTTCTAAATGCCCCACCACCCCCACCCCTCCCACCGCCCCACAAACCCCTCCACTCCCACCCCTGTTATCACTTCCTTAGTAGTTTCCAGCATTTTCCTCCTGCTGATGTCAGGGTTACACGTCTGCAGCTCCTTCATTTCCCCTCTCACATTGTGGGGTCACACTTGACATCTTTCAGTCTATGGGAAGCGTTCTACAATCTCTGGAATTTTGGAAACTGTTAACCATTGTGTCCATAGCCAACTCCTTCAATCCTCAGGATGCAGATCATCATTTCCTGGAGATTTATTGCGTTCAGCTTTTAGACAGGCACATGAACAGGCAGGGAATGGATGGATATGGATTATGTGCAGACAGAAAGGTTTAGTTTAATTCGGCATCATGCTCAGCACAGACATGGTGGGCCGAAGGACCTGTTCCTGTGCTGTACTGTGCTTTGTATGTTGATGTAGCCCCATGATTTCTCCAGTGCTAGTTTGTTATAATTTCTCTGAGCCTCTCATTCACTTCAGACCAGCAGTTCTCCACTACTTCAGGATGGGTTTTTCTGTGTTTTCTTCTGTGAAGACAGACACAAGATATCTGATTGACTTCTCTGCCATGACCTTATTCCACAAGAGTGTGAGAAATGGGACCAGGTGCAGGTCAGTTGACCTTCCTGTCATTCACTAAGGTCCAGGCTGATCTTCTATACCATCTCCACCTGCCTTCATTCCCTTAATATCCAGAAACTGATTGGGTGACCTCAGTGACTGAACCTCCACAGTCCATGGGGGAATGAATCCCAGAGATCGACCACTTTCTGCAGGAAGAGATGTCTCCTCGTCAGGTTTTTGCCCCTTATTCTGAGACTGTGATACCTGGTTCAAGTTCCTTTCATTTGGGGAAACTTCCTCCCTGCATCCAACTTGTTGAGTCATATATGAATTTTGTAAGTTTCAATGAGATCTTCTCTCATTCCCCTAGATTCTAGAGAACACCAGCTTGGTCTACTCAATCTCTCTCATGTGGCAAAATTTCCATCCTGAGAATTGGTTACATAGATCTTCCTGCATCCCATCTATGCCAAGTAAATTCTTTATTAGATAAGGAGACCAAAATTATGCACAATACTCCAACTGTGGTCTCACCAAGGCCCTAAATAATTGCAGTTAGACACCTTTACTCCTGTACACAGATCATCTTTGTAATAAAGGCCAACATGCTTGCTGCTTTTCCTAGTTGGCTTTCAGTGACATGTGTACAAGGACACTAAAGGCCCTTTGAACACCAGCACTGTCCAGTAAAACTCCAATAATCTGTCAATGTTAGGACTTTGAAGATGGACGAGCAGAACTTCTGAATTATTGGATGTTACTGGTATAATCCCTACACAACTGGATCTTTCCCCTCCCAGTTCCTCACCACTTCATAACACTGTAGTTTAAATCTACAAGGTTGAGAATTTATTTGTAAAACTAAATTCACTATTTTTTAAAAAATAGATAAGATCACCCTGACTCACCAAAGTCCATACTCCCTGCAGTCTGAGAACTCTGCCTCCAATTTTTCCTTTGATGCCCACTGACCAGTTTTACCAGGGCTCCTTGCTACACTTGGTCAACTGCTGCCTTGATATTAAGGACGGTCACTCTGAATCCAGCTTTTGGACCAAGGATGAAGAGGTGTGGAGCTGAATGGTCCTGGTGAAACCCAAAGTGGGCATCAATGAGCAGGTAATTGGTGAATAAGAGTTGCTTGATGAACTGTTGACATCAGCTTTCATCAATGTACATAGAAAGGACATAGAACATAGAACAGTACAGCACAGAACAGGCCCTTCGGCCCACAATGTTGTGCTGACATAGCTATTCCCTCCTGTCTACAGAATGCCTATATCCCACTATTTTCCTCTCATTCATGTGCCAATCCAAGTTCCACTTAAAAGCCCCCAAAGAATTTGTCTCTACCACCCTATCAGGCAACGCACTCAGGCATCCACCACTCACTCAGTAAAAAACGTACCCCTCACGTCTCTTCTGAACCTACCCCCTCACCTTAAATGCATAGAACATAGAACATAGAAAACCTACAGCACAATTCAGGCCCTTTGGCCCACAAAGCTGTGCCGAACATATCCCTACCTTAGAAATTACTAGGCTTACCCATAGCCCTCTATTTTTCTCAACTCCAAGTACCTATCCAAAAGTCTCTTAAAGGACCCTATCGTATCCGCCTCCACCACCGATTTCGGCAGCCTATTCCATGCACTCACCACTCTCTGAGTAAAAAACTTACCCTTCACGTCTCCTCTATACCTAATCCCCAGCACCTTAAACCTGTGTTCTCTTGTGGCAACTATTTCAACCCTAGGGAAAAGCCTCTGACTATCTACCCGATCAATGCCTCTCATCATCTTATACACCTCTATCAGGTCCCCCCTCATCCTCTGTCGCTCCAAGGAGAAAAGGCCGAGTTCCCTCAACCTGCTTTCATAAGGCATGCTCTGCAATCCAGGCAGCATCCTTGTAAATCTCCTCTGCACCCTTTCTATGGCTACCACATCCTTCCTGTAGTGAGGCGACCAGAACTGAGCACATTACTCCAAGTGGCATCTGACCAGGGTCCTATATAGCTGCAACAATACTTCTCAGCTCCTAAATTCAATTCCCCAATTAATGAAGGACAATACACCATATGCCTTCTTAACCACAGAGTCAACCTGTGCAGCTGCTTTGAGCGTCCTATGGACTCAAACCCCAAGATCCCTCTGATCCTCCACACTGCCAAAAGTGCTACCATTAATGCTATACTCTGCCATCATATTTGACCTACTAAAATGAACCACTTCACACTTACATGGGTTGAACTGCATCTGCCACTTCTCAGCCCAGCTTTGCATCCTATCTATGTCCTGCTGTAACTTCTGACAGCCCTCTATACTATCCGCAACACCTGCAACCTTTGTGTCATCTGCAAACTTACTAACCCATCCCTCCACTTCCTCGTCCAGGTCATTTATAAAAATCACAAAGAGTAAGGGTCCCAGGAGGGATCCCTGAGGTACCCCACTGGTCACCAACCTCCATGCAGAATACGACCCTTCAACAACCACTCTTTGCCTACTGTGGGCCAGCCAGTTCTGGATCCACACTGCAATGTCCCCTTGGATCCCATGTCTCCTCACCTTCTCCATAAGCCTCGCATGGGGTACCTTATCAAATGTCTTGCTGAAATCCATATACACTACATCTACTGCTCTCCCTTCATCGATGTGTTTAGTCACATCCTCAAAAGATTCAATCAGGCTCGTAAGGCAGGACCTGCCCTTGACAAAGCCATGCTGACTACTCCTAATCATATTATACCTCTCCAACTGTTCATAAATCCTGCCTCTCAGGATCTTCTCCATAATTTCTTGGGCTATCTCTACTCCCTTCCTTGAATAAGGGAACAACATCCACAACCCTCCAATCTTCTGGAACCTCTCCCGTCTCCATTGATGATGCAAAGGTCATCGTCAGAGGCTCCACCATCTCCTCCCTCGCCTCCCACAGCAGCCTGGGATACATCTCATCCGGTCCCGGTGACTTATACAACTTGATGCTTTCCAAAAGTTCCAGCACCTCCTCTTTCTTAATATCTACATGCTCAAGCTTTTCAGCCTGCTGCAAGTCCACACTACAATCCCCCAGATCTTTTTCCGTAGTGAATACTGATGTAAAGTATTCATTAAGTACCTCCGCTATTTCTTCTGAATCCACATACACTTTCCCACTGTTGCACTTGATAGGCCCTATTCTTTCACATCTTATCCTCTTGGTCTTCACATACTTGTAGAATGCCTTGGGGTTTTCCTTAATCCTGCCCGCCAAGGCCTTCTCATGTCCCCTCCTGGCTCTCCTAATTTCCTTCTTAAGCTCCTTCCTTTTAGCCTTATACTCTTCCAGATCTCTAACATTACCTAGCTCTCTGAACCTTTTGTAAGCTTTTCTTTTCCTTTGATTAGATTTATTATAGCCTTTGTACACCACAGTTCCTGTATCCTATCGTGACTCCCCTGTCTCATTGGAACATGCCTATGCAGCACTCCACACAAATATCCCGTGAATATTTGCCACATTTCTTCCTTACTACTCCCTGAGAACATTTGTTCCCAATTTAAATTTCCAATTTCCTGCCTGAGAGCCTCATAATTCCCTTTACTCCAAGTAAACTCCTTTCTCGTCTGTTTGTTCCTATCTCTCTCCAATGCTATTGTAAAGGAGATAGAATTATGATCACTATCTCCAAAATGCTCTCCCACTGAGAGATCTGACACCTGACCAGATTCATTTCCCAATACCAAATCAAGTACAGCCTCTCCCCTTGTAGGCTTACCAACATATTGTGTCAAGAATCCTTCCTGAACACACTTAACAAACTCCACCCCATCTAAACCCCTCGCTGTATGAAGATGCCAATTGATGTTTGGAAAATTAAAATCTCCCATCACAACAACTCTGTTATTATCACACCTTTCTAGGATCTGCTTCCCTATCTGCTCCTCAATATCCCTGTTACTATTGGGCGGCCTATAAAAAGCACCCAGTAAAGTTATTGACCCCTTCCTGTTCCTAACCTCCACCCACAGAGACTCTGTAGATAATCTCTCCATGATGTCCACCTTTTCTGCAGCTGTGACACTATCTCTGATCAACAGTGCCGCTCCCCCACCTCTTTTGCCTCCCCCCCTGTCCCTTCTGAAACATCTAAAACCCGGCACTTGAAGTAACCATTCCAGTCCCTGAGCCATCCAAGTCTCTATAATGGCCACCACATCGTAGCTCCAAGCTCTAAGCTCATCTGCCTTGTTCACAATACTCCTTGTGTTAAAATAGACACATCTCAAACCAGTCTGAGCACGTCCCTTCTCCATCACCTGCCTCTCCTCCCTCTCGTACCTACTACAAGCTTTCTCTATTTGAGAGCCAAACAACTCTTCCCCAGTCTCTCCAGTTCAGATCCCACCACCCCCCCAGCATGCCCTCTGGTATTGAATCGTTCAATAATGGGAAAAAGACATTGCTTGTCCACCCTATCTATGCCCTCATCATTTTATGCACTTCCAACAGATCACCCCTCAGCCTCTGCCGCTCCAGAGAAAAGCCCAAGTTTGTCCAGCCTCTCCTGATAGCACATGCCCTCTAATCCAGGCAGCATCCTGGTAAACCTCCTCTGCACCCTCTCTAAAGCCTCAACATCCTTCCTGTAGTGAGGTGACCAGAACTGCACACAATACTCTAAATGTGGCCTAACCAGAGTTCTATAGAGATGCATCGTAACTTCTTGACTCCTATACTCTATAACTTGCTTAATAAATGTAAGCATTCCATAAGCCTTCTTAACCACCCTGTCTACCTGTGTTGCCACTTTCAATGAGTCATGGACTTGCACCCCAAGGTCCCTCTGCTCTTCAACACTGTCCTTTAGGGAGTACTTCCTCTTGACATTAGTCCTACAAAAGAGCACCACTTCACATTTATCCGGGTTAAGCTCCATCTGCCATTTCTCTGCCCACATCTGCAGCTGATCCATATCACTCTGTATCCATCGCCAGTCTTCTACACTATTCACAACTTCATCAATCTTGGTATCATCTGCAAACTTACCAACCTATCCATCATTTGTGTACATCACAAACAGCAGAAGTCCCAGTACAGATCCCTGCGGAACAATACTACTCACAGGCCTCCAGCACGAATAAGTCCCTTCAACCACCAACCTTTGTCTTCTACAGGCAAGCTAGTTCTGGATCCATACTGCCAATTCTCCACTGACCCCATGCATCTGAACTTTCTTGATTAACCTATTATGTGGGACCTTGTCAAATGCCTTACTGAAGTCCATATAGATGACATCCACAGCTCTACCTTCATCAGTCTCTCTTGTCACTTTGTCAAAAAACTCAACCAGGTTAGTAAGACACGACTTGCCCCGCACAAAGCCATGCTGGCTTTCCCTAATCAAGCCATTGGATTCCAGATGCTCCTTTATCCTATCTCTAAGAATTTTCTCCAGCAATTTCCCTACAGCTGACATGAGACTCACTGGTCTATAGTTCCCTGAATTTTCCCTTGTTCCTTTCTTAAATAGAGGAACAACATTAGCCACTCACCAGTCCTCTAAGACCTCACCCGTGGTCAAAGAGGACACAAAAATACTGGTCAAGGCCCCAGCAATTTCCTCTCTCGCCTCCCTCAGTAACCTGGGGTATATCCCATCGGGCCCCGGGGATGTCCACGTTAATACTGTTTAGGAGACCTAACACTACCTCCTCCTTGACCTCTAAATGCCCCAACATGTTTTTGTCCGCAGTTCCAATTTCTGCCTCCTGCATGTCCCTTTCCTGGGTAAATACTGAAGAAAATTCCTTATTCAGAACCTCACCCACATCCTCTGCATCCAAACATAGATTCCCTTCTTTATCCTTAAATTGTCCTACCCTTTCCCTCGTTATCCTCTTATTCCTGATGTAGGTATAGAACGCCTTTGCATTCTCTGTAATCCTACTTGCTAAGGACTTTTCATGGCCCCTCCTGGCTTTCCTAATTCTTTAATGTAATGATTGAAGTGGACTGACTGGGGGGTAAGTAGCTGGATTGGGTTTTCTCCAGAACATACCTGGGCAACTTTCCACACTGCTGGGGAGATGCCGGTATTGTATTGCACTGGAACAACTTGGCTAGAGGATAACTAGCTCCAGAGCACAGGTTTTCAGTACTACATCTGGAATGCTGCCTGGTCCCACAGCCTCTGTGAGCAGGGAAGAGATGTAATCTGGTTGTTCTAGGTTTGGGAAAGATGAGGTATACAAGATCACGAGGGGCATAGACAGGGTGAAGGCACAAAGTCTTTTTCCCAGGGAGGAGGTGCTAAAAACAAGAGGGCACAGGTTTAAGATGAGAGGCAAGAGATTTAAAAGGGACATCAGGGGCAGCTTCTTCACACAAAGGGTGGTGTGTATTTGGAATGAGCTGCCAGAAATAGTGGTTGAGGTGGGCACATCAGCAACATTTAAAACCCATCTAGATAAGTCCATGGATAAGAGAGGTTTAACACTCACTCACTCCACTTGTTTCGGTTGCCTGCAAGACCTTTGGCATATTCTCACAACTGTCATTCCCACTCGGTTTTGTGTTGTTGACATACTGAGAACTGTTATGTTTAGTTGCATCATCCAAGTCATGAAGAGTATTGTGGATGACTAGGGCCCAGTCCCCATCCTTTCCATACCACACACTCATTGCCCGCCATCCCAAGAAAACACCTACTCCTACTCTGTTTCCTGTTGGTCAACCACTTCTGATCCATGTCAGTTATCACCCCCCACCCTGAGTGCTTTCACAAACTGAGTGGCTGAAACAAATTTTAAAATTTTTTTTTAATTTGATATTCTAAGCTTCCACAATATTTTGTCTTTCCTAATAGTTTGTCTGCCAAATCCAGTGTAGGCAGCAACTCATGAACCATGCTTTAACAGCAATGGAATTCTTACATCACTCACAGCCTCTGAGACATCACAGCACTCGATCTAAGTCAGATTAACCCATGCTAGACTGGTACAAAATGAGTCACTTTTTGGTCTGAATTGGATTTTGCAATTTGCCTCTGAAATTACAGTCACTTCTCTGTAAAGCCGATGAGAACATGTATTGTTCACACAGTGCTGACAGAGAAACCATGGTCAAAGGTTCTGAGACAATGAGACAGCTTCCAACAGCTGAGTTCACTGCTGACGGGGTCTGGTGCTCTGAGATAAGTCCACACCTCCTTCAGCGTGCCTTCTGGAAGGAACTCAAAGGCAACAACAAATTTCAAATTCCTTAAAAAAAAGAAATCAAAAATGCTTAAAGAATCTAAAATATATAAAAGTGACTTGAAGCAACAATATTCTTTCTTCTCTCTGAACTCTTTGGAAGGTTTCAGAGAGTCTCCTAGCATTGAGGTAAAGAAGAACTGCTGTACCTCAGCTCCTGGTCCAGAACAAACCTCCATCAATCAGCATGTGTTCCAGCAGACCAGCTCAAACCCCAGGCATCTTCAAACTTTCCTTGCATCTGAAGGTCATTGTAACCCAACCAATGCCCAGGGTAGCAGGGGAAATGCTGGGTCTGTTATAATGAGCATGATAACAGGACCCTTAAAAATATTGAGACACCAGAGACTGCAGACGCCGGGATCTGGAGCAACACACACACTGCTGGAGGAACTCAGCGGGTCAGGCAGCATCTGTGGAGGGAAATGGACAGTCAATGTTTTGGGTCGAGACCCTTCACCTGGATTGGTGAAGGGTCTCAACCTGAAACTCAGAAAATAATAACAGGATTAGACAAGGTCGATGTGGATTTATGAAAGGGAATTGATGAAACTATTAGAGTTCTTTGGGGATCTAAATCATGGAAGAGATTAAGGAAAACCAGTCAATGTGGAGATTTTGGATTAGTGAGCAAAATTAGCACACAGGATTGGGGATACTACCCTGGATTGGAATTGATTGACAGACAGGAAATAAGGAGTAGGAATAATTTTTTTTTAAGATTTCTTTATTAGTCACATGTACATTGAAACATACAGTGAAATACATCTTTTGCATAGAGTGTTCTGGGGGCAGCCCGCAAGTGTCGCCATGCTTCCGGCGCCAACATAGCATGCCCACAACTTACTAACCCGTACGTCTTTGGAATGTGGGAGGAAACCGGAGCACCCGGAGGAAACCCACGCAGACACGAGGAGGACGTACAAACTCCTTACAGACAGTGGCTGGGATTGAACCCGGGTCGCTGGTGCTGTAAAGTGTTACGCTAACTGCTACATTACTGTGCCTGCCCGAGATCAACTTTCTTGGTGGTCATGGGCAAGGACTACCACACACATCAATACCTTGTACATGAAAGTGGGTGGGATTGTGAGGGTACACAAGACGTTTGAACACCATTGTAAGTGAAGTAAGCAGCTAAAAAGGCAGATGATACGCATGCCTTTATTAGTTGAGGAATTGAGCTCAAGAGTCCAGGGGTTATATCGCAGCTTTTTAAAACTCTAGTTAGACCACATATGGACTAGTCTGCATTCACTCCTGGTCGCCCCATTATAGGAAGGGTGTGGAGGCTTTGGAGAAGATGCAGATGAGGTTCACCAGGATGCTGCCTGGATTAGAGGACATGTGCTACAAGGAGAGGTTGCACAAACTTGTGTTGTTTTCTCTGGAGTGGCAGAGGCTGAGGGGAGATCTGATAGAGGTTTATATGATTATGAGAGGCACAGATAGAGTGGACAGCCGGTTTCTTTTTCCCAGGGTTAAGTGTCTAATACCAGAGGGCATGCATTTAAGGTGAGAGAGGGTAAGTTCAAAGGAAATGTGCAGGGCAAGTTTTTTACACAGAGAGTGATGGGTGCTTGGAATACGCTGCCTGGGGTGGTGGTGGAGGCAGATACGATAGTGGCCTTCAAGAGGTCCTTAGAATATACATGAAATGGAGGGATATTGACATCGTGTTGGCAGAAGGGATTAGTTTAGGTAGGCATTTGAAAACTAATTTAATTAGTTCAGCACAACATTGTGGGCTGAAGGGCCTCTTCCTGTGCTGTACTGTTCGATGTTCTATGGTATGCTGGCCTTCGATGCAAGAGGTTCAGAGTACTGGATCAGGCATGTTATACAGCACCCCGGTCAGACGACACTGGAGTTTTGTGTAGAAAGGAGCTATCTGCCAGAGACACAACAGGCAGCAAGAGGCATGGGGAGAAATGGCAATGAGATAGAGGATCAGCTGAATGAACTGCTCTCCTCGCTGTCTGTGTTCTGAGATAGTTAGGGAATGGTCATGTAGCTCCTGTCATTGTCGTTCCAGAGTGGACGTGGCAATGGTTTAGGGCTGTTACTCTTGCCATTCAGTGGGACTTGCACCCCGTTAGCTCTGCCGGCCCATGAGCCTGGCACAGTTTGATGTACTCACTGAATGGATGGTGAGACAGCCTGCCATGACCTAGCTGGACCAGGTAGGGTAGAAGTGGAGGGAGAAGGTGTCCTGAGGCCCACAGGCAGGATCTATCTGCTTCCTGAGGAGGGCTCGCTCTCTCTGTTGTTGGGGTTGGTGGTGGAGTGTGTTGGAGGGTCTGCAGTGAATAGTTTGGGGATCGTGTTTTGCAGCTGTGCACCCTTCTGATTCCCTGAAATACTTTTCTTTTGTACAAATGGAGAGCTACTTGTGAGGTAGTGTCTGCCTGGAATAAAAACAGAAACTGCTGGAAACCTTCAGCAGGTCAGGCAACATCTGTGGAAAGAGAAGCAGTTTATGTGGCTGGAGGTGCAGTGGGACTTGCCCGGGGGTATCTGTGATGCTGAGAATATTGCAGACAGGAGCTTTAGTGAGGTGGTCATACCAAAGGTGAAGGCTGCAGGTAGTTAGGTGACCACCAGGAAAGGTAGAGGGAGTAGGATTCCCCTGTGGTCGTTTCCCTCAGTAACAAGAATACCGTTTTGGATACTGTTGGTGGGGGAGGGGGCGGGGTGGGGGCTGTGACCTTTCAGAAGAGAGCAGCAGCCAGGTCTGTGACACAATGACCGGCTCTGACCTACAGCAGGGGAGGGTGGAGACAGGGAGAGCAGTGGTGATAGGAAACTTGATAGCTGGGGGATCAGACAGGAGATTCTGTGGCAGTGAACGAGACTCCAGGATGGTGTGTTGCCTCCCGGGTGCAGGGTTGAGGGTGTCTCTGAGCGGTTGCAGAACATTCTCAAGGTGGGGGTGAGCAGCCAGAAGTGGTTGTACAGATTGGGACCAATGACATAGGTAGAGATTTGGTTTGTCCCCTTTGACCCTCACCAACTTTTACCGATGCACCATAGAAAGCATCCTATCTGGATGTATCACGGCTTGGTACGGCAACTGCTTTGCCCAGGACCGCAAGAAACTGCAGAGAGTTGTGGACACAGCCCAGCACATCACGGACACCAGCCTCCTCTCCTTGGACTCTGTCTTTACCTCTTGTTGTCTTGGTGTAGCAGCCAGCATAATCAAAGACCCCACCCACCCGGGTCATTCTCTCTTCTCTCCTCTTCCATTGGGTAGAAGATACCGGTGCCTGAGGGCACGTACCACCAGACTTAAGGACAGCTTCTACCCCACTGTGATAAGACTATTGAACGGTTCCCTTATACAATGAGATGAACTATGACCTCACGATCTACCTTGTTGTGACCTTGCACCTTATTGCGCTGCACTTTCTCTGTAGCTGTGACACTTTGTTCTGTACTGTTACTGTTTTTACCTGTACTACATCAATGCACTCTGTACTAACTCAATGTAACTGCACCGTGTAATGAATTGACCTGTACGATCGGTTTGTAAGACAAGTTTTTCACTGTACCTGGGTACAAGTGACAATAATAAACCAATACCAATACTAATACCAAGAAAGGGATGAGCTCCTGCAGAGTGAATATGGGGAGTCAGGCAGAAGGTTAAGAAGCAGGAGCTCAAGGGTTGTAATCTCCAGATTACTCCCGGTGCATATGCCAGCAAGGGTAGGAATAGGAGCACAGGGTAGATGAATGCGTAGCTAGGAAGCTGGTGCAGAAGGGAAGGGTTTGGGTTCTTAGGTCTGTATCCTTCTATGCCTTGCCGATTTAAGTGCTTGTTTAATATCTCTGAAATGCAGCGATGTATCTGATTCTACCACCTCCTCTGGAGCGAGTTCCAGATACCAGTTCCCCCCCTGTGTGAAAATACCCCTCATCATGCCGTCATAGAATTGTACAGCACAAAGAGAGGCCCCTCGGCCCACCACGCCCATGCTGACTGTGATGTGAGCTGGGGCTTTTCTCTTTGGAGACAATGAGGGGTGACCTGATAGGGGTGTACAAGATGATAAGAGGCATAGATCGAGTGGACAGTCAGAGACTTTTTCCCAGTGCAACAATGGCTAAAATGAGGGGACATAATTTTAAGGTGATTGGAGGAAGGTATAAGGGGGATGTCAGGGCTAAATTTTTTAAACAGGGAGTGGTGGGTGCTTGGAATGCACTGCCGGCAGAGGTTGTGAGGGCAGATACATTAGGGACATTTAAGAGAGATAGCCCTCCATCTCTCTATCATCCATGTGGTTATGTGGGAGGGAAGGGTTAGATAGATCTTAGAGCAGGATAAAATGTCAGCACAACATTGTGGGCTGAAGGGCCTGTACTGTGCTGTAGTGTTCTATGTTCTATATCTATCCATGCTAATCTCATTTGCCTGTATCCCTCCAGGCCTTTCCTATCCAAATACCTGTTCAAATGCCTTTTAAATGTTGTATTGTATCTGCATCTACCACATAGAGGTGACAGTGGTGGAGAGGGTGCAGAGGAGATTCACCAGGACGTTGCCTGGGATCGAGCAATTCAGATATGAGGAGAGAGTGGAGAGGCTGGGTCTGTTCTCTGAGAGAGAAGGAGTTTGGAATGGACATGCTTGAGGTGTATAAAATGACGAGGGGTACAGATAGGGTAGACTGCAGGAAACTTTCCCCATATCAGAGGTTATCAAAACTAGGGGACATGTCCAGAGGGTGAGGGGGGAACAGACCTAGAGGGAATCTGAGGGGGACCTCCTTCACCCAGAGAGTGGTGAGTACCGGGAACACACTGCGGGGGAGAGTGGTGGAAGCTGGGTCACTGACAGCATTTAAGAAGTGTCCAGACGAACACTTAAATCTCCTACGGGCCAAGATGGGATTAATACGGATGGGTACCAACTGGCTGGCAGAAATGTTGTGGCCAAATGGCCTGCTTCCCTCCTGTGTGACTCTGTTACCTCCTCTGGCAGCTCGTTTCAGATATTTACCACTCTCTGTGTGAAGAACCTGCCCCTCAGGTCTCCTTTAAATTTCTCCCCTCTCACCTTAAACCTGTGCCCTCTAGTTCTAGATTCCCCTGCCCTGGGTAAAAGAATCTGTTGATCTACCCTATCTATGCCCTCATAGTTTTATAAACCTCTATAAGGTCACCCCTTAGCCCCCTACGTTCTGGTGAGAACAAACCCAGCCTCTCTAATCTCCCCTTGTAACTCAAGTCCTCCAATCCTGACAACATCCTGGTAAAAAATGAGCTGCTGGAGGAACTCAGTGAGTCAGGCAACATCTGTGGAGGGAACTGGACAGTCAACATTTCATCTGAACTGAAAAATAGAGAGGAGATAACCAGTATGAATCTCAATGATATCCTGGTGAATCTCTTCTGCACCTCTCTACTGCCACCACATCCTTCCTGTGGTGTGGTGACCAGAGCTGTACACAATGCTCCAAGTGCAGTCTAACCAATGTTTTGTAAAGTTGCAACATGATGCCCCAATTTCTACAATTCTGCAGTTACTCAGTCTCTTCCTTCCTTTTGAAACATGGGGACAACATCAGCACCAGGTCCTCTGGCACCTGGGCCTTACCTGAAGGACAAGGTGAAGCAGTAATGGAATCTGCATTTAACAACATTAGGAACCTTCTGCCAAGCCTCCACAGTGTAAAGATTTAGAACATTACTACATAAAACATAGAACATTACAGCACAGTACAGGCCCTTCGGCCTAAAATGTTGCACTGATATTTTATCCTGCTCTAAGATCTATCTAACCCTTCCCTCCCACAGAGCACTCCATTTCTCTATTATTCATGTGGCTACCTAGGAGTCTCTTAAATGTCCCCAATGTATCCGCCCCCACAACCTCTGCTGGCCGTGCGTTCCACGCACCCACCACTCTCTGTGTAAAAAATTTACCCCTGACATCCCCCTTATACCTTCCTCCAATCACCTTAAACTTATGTCCCCTCGTGTTAGCCATTGTCGCCCTGGGAAAAAGTCTCTGACTGTCCACTCGATCTATGCCTCTTATCATCTTGTACACCTCTATCAAGTCACCTCTCATCCTCCTTCTCTCCAAAGAAAAAAACCCTAGCTCGCTCAAACTCTCCTCATAAGACATGCTCTCCAATCCAGGCAGCATCCTAGTAAATCTCTTCTGCACCCTCTCTAAAGCTTCCACATCCTTCCTATAATGAGGTGACTGGAACTGAACACAATACTCCAAGTGTGGTCTGACCAGAGTTCTATAGAGCTGCAACATCACCTGGCGGCTCTTGAACTCAATACCATGGATATATCCATGTACCTGGTCCTACTAAAGAATTAAAGAATTTGGCAGACTAGAGGCACCAAGAGTCCAACATGTTCACCTAATTCTTTTGTTTGTATGTTAATCACACAAGAAGTTGGAGCAGGCTAAAGGAAGTGGGGTAGGGGCAGTTGTGGAGTTCCTGGGCATATTGTGCCCAGTGCTGGCCCTAGAGTTCAGGGAAATGTTGTGTCAGTTGCAGTGAATTCCAGAAGTTTCATTTTGAACAAACAAGGCTGAGTAAACTGTGACTTAAATGTATTTGTCACCATGGTTGTCTGTGAAATGGACAGCACAACTTTGGACAAAGGGCTCAGTCAGTTGTCACTAGAAGTCGATAATTCAGAATGTGTCTGGTGGATTTTTGAAGTGCCCATTGCCACTACAGTCATCAGAAGACTGACCATTCCCTGGATTAGATCCCCAGCAGGGGTGATTAAAGGCCTAGGACCTAGCACCAGGCTCAGGAGTCCCCTCCAGTGACCAATCTGTCAGTTTTCTCCACATCTTTGTCCCACAGAGTGTCCAGACCTTGCTGTTTCTGATCAAGTTACAGCACTGACCCTGAAAGTTTACCGTCTCTCTCACGAATGCTTGAGTATTTGACCAAATTATCCTCTGGAGCAGACAATTAAAATCAAGGTTTTTCTGCCTTACCAGCTGCATGGGATAACATGTTTTGAAGGAATTTCACACACAGACCAAAGGAATGTCTGAGTTCCTTAATTATAATCAGCTGCAAGGCAGAAGTTTCCTTAAGCAAAAAGGTCAGACAGGATAAAACACTTCAGTGTTGATTGGTTTTCCAACCTCAGATGTCATCATGAGCTGATCTGAATATGACGAGTCCAGGACCTCAGCAAAAATATTCATGACAAAATTAGGAATTCCTTTTTTTTAACCTTTTGAAAAGTTAATTCACGTATTTACATAACTTTCATCAGAATATTTACATACTTCTCACACTAAAACAGAGCTATCATAGAATCTAGAACGTGGCACAGTACAGCACAGAACAGGCCCCTCAACCCACCAGGTCTGCACCGACCATAATGCCAATTGAAACTATTCCTGTCTGCCTGTACATGATCCATAATACCTGTCTGTTTATGTGTTTGTCTAAGTGCTTCTTATTCACCACTATCGTATCTGCTTATTGATTCAGGAACAGCTTCTTCCCCTCCACCATCAGGTTTCTGAATGTTCTATGAACCCATGAGCACTACCTCGTTATTCCTTTTGTTTGCACTATTTATTTTGTAATTAATAGTAATTTTATGTCTTGCACTGTACTGCTGCCACAAAACAACACATTTCATGTCATCTAAGTTAGTAATAATAAACCTGCTTCTGTCTCCACTGCCACCCCCAGCAGCATGACCAGGCACCCACCACTCTCTGTGTAAAACCAAAACTTGCCCAACACATCTCCTTTAAACTTTCTTCCTCTCACCTTCAACCTATGCCCCTTAGTATTTGACATTTCAGTCTTGGGACAAAGCCTCTGACTGTCGACCTTATCTGTGCTTCTCATAATTTTATAAACTTCTATCAGGTCTCCTCTCAGCTTCCAGCCCTCCAGAGAAAACAGCCCAAGTTTGTCCAACCTCTCCTTGTAGCAGCCGGGTGAACCTCTTCTGCACCATCTCCATATCCTCCACATCCTTCCTATAATGTGATGACCAGAACTACATGCAATACTCCAAATGTGGCCTGACCACAATTTTATACAGCCATAACGTAATTTCCTGACATCATGCAACATGCTTTCCTTACCACCTTATCCACCTGTGTGGCCAGTTTCAGGGAGCTGTGGACTTGCACTCCAGGATCCCCCTGTACATCAGTGCTCCCCAGAGTCCTGTCATTTACTGTGTACCTTCCTTTAACATTTGACCTCCCAAAGTGCAACACTTCTCTGGATTAAAGTCCATCCATCATTCCCCTGCCCAGCTTTCCAGCTGATCTCTATCCTGCTGAATCCTTTGACAAATGTGGGAGGAACCACGGGCCAGAGTGACCACACCTCCTGGTCAGGACATGGAAGGTCAGCCTGTGGCCAGGGGCATCTCAATGTCCGGCAGTCTGGCCTGGGAGAAGGTGGAGCCTGTGAGGAGGCCCCGCCCCCGAGCACTGTGACAGCAATGACAGCTGTCTGTCGTTTACTGTTAAAGCCCCTGCAGGTCAGCGGTGTAAAAACTATTAATGCGAACACATCCAGGACTGTACAACACCGTGACAGGGTACACGGACACATCCAGGAATGTACAACACCGTGACAGGGTACGCGGACACATCCAGGACTGTACAACGCCGTGACAGAGTACGCGGACACATCCAGGACTGCAGAACATCGTGACAGTGTACAGCGATTTCCTTGTATTGACAACATTTATGTAATTCCTGACATAAAGCCGGCTTTGAGTTTACAAATATTGCTCTCCAGAGATTTTTTTCTGTGTAATATTAGACAAATCATTTGAAAATCATTTGAGAATGAAAATTCTGAGGACAATCTGGAAGTCAGGGTAAATGTAGCTTTATGATCTAAATAGATATCATTGTTGGTTATTTAGGGTATCCTCCAATGTGCCAGTAAGAGTAAAGTACGTATAATGCTCAAGTCTGATTCCTGAGCAGAGAAAATGTACCAAGTACTGAGTTATATGGGAATCCCATTTAATTACCTGAAAGGGGGTAGATGGGGCAGAGCTTGTTAGGTGTGTCCAGGAAGGATTTCTGACACAGTATGTGGACAGGCCAACAAGAGGAGAGGCCATACTGGACCTGGTACTAGGCAATGAGCCTGATCAGGTTTCAGATCTCTTGGTGGGAGACCATTTTGGAGACAGTGACCACAACTCCTTGACCTTTACCACAGCCTTGGAGAGGGATAGGAGCAGATGATATGGTAAAGTCTTTAACTGGGGGAGGGGGAATTATCATGCTATTAGGCAGGAATTTTGGACCATAAATTGGGAACAGATATTCTTGGGCAAGCGCACAGCGGAAATGTGAAGGTTGTTTAGGGAGTACTTGCATGGGGTTCTGGATAGGTTTGTCCCATTGAGGCAGGGTAAGGATGGTAGAGTGAAGGAACTGTGGTAAGAGACGTAGAATATCTTGTCAAGAGGAAGAAAGAAGATTACCCAAGGTTTAGAAAGCATGGATCTGACAGGGCTCTGGAGAGTTATAAGGTAGCCAGGAGGGAGCTTAAGAATGGACTTAGGAGAGCTAGAAGGGGGCATGAGAAGGCCTTGGTGAGTAGGATTAAGGAAAACCCCAAGGTGTTCTACACACATGTGAAGAATAGGAGGATGACTAGAGTCTAGGGTGACTAGGGTAGGACCAATCAGGGATAAAAGAGGAAACGTGCCTGGAGCCGGAAGAGGTAGGGAAGGTCCTAAATGAATACTTTGCTTCAGTATTCACCAGAGAGAGAGAGAGACTCTGACATTTGTGAGGATGGCGTATGACAGGCTGATACGCAAGGGCACGTTGACATGAGGAAAGAGGATGTGCTGGAACTTATGAAAAACATTAGGATAAGTAAGTCAGTGGGCTGGACGGGATATATCCAAGGTTATTATGGGAAGAAAGGGAAGAGATTGCTATGCCTTTAGTGATGATCTTTGCACCCTCACTGGCCACAGGAGTAGTGCCAGATGATTGGATGGTGGCAAATGTTGTTCCTTTGTTCAATGAAGGGAGTAGGGGTAACCTTGGGAATTACAGACCAGAGAGTCTTACTTCAGTGGTGGGCAAATTACTGGAGAAGATTCTTAGAGACTGGATTTATGGGCATTTAGAGTAGCATAGGCTGATTAGGAACAGTCAGCATGGCTTTGTGAGGGGCAGGTCGTGCCTCACAAGCCTGAGTGAATTCTTTGAGGATGTGACAAAGCACATTGATGAAGGTAGAGCAGTGGATGTGGTGTACATGGATTTCAGTAAGGTGTTTGATAAGGTTCACCATGGAAGGCTCATTCAGAAGGTCAGGAGGCATGGGATCCAGGGAAACCTGGCTGTGTGGATTCAGAATTGGCTCACCCACAGAAGACAGAGGGTGGTTGTAGATGGAGCATATTCCGCCTGAAGGTCGTGACAACTGGTGTTCCACAGGGATCTGTTCTGGGACCCCTGGTCTTTGTGATCTTTATAAATGACTTGGATGAGGATGTGGAAGGGTGGGTTAGTAAGTTTGCTGATGACACAAAGGTTGGTGGTGTTGTGGATAGTGTAGAAGGTTGCTATAGGTTACAACAGGATATTGATAGAATGCACAGCTGGGCTGAGAAGTGGCAGATGGAGTTCAACCCGGAAAAGTGTGAAGTGATACATTTCGGGAGATCAAATTTGAAGGCAGAATGCAAGGTTAATAGCAGGACTCTTAGCAGTGTGGAGGAACAGAGGGATTTTAGGGTCCATGTTCATAGATCCCTCAAGGTTGCCATGCAGGTTGATGGGGTTGTTAAGAAGGCATATGGAGTGTTGGCCTTCATTAGTTGGGGTACTGAGTTCAAACGCCACGAGGTAATGTTGCAGCTCTATAAAACTCTGGTCAGACTACACTTGGAGTATTGTGTTCAGTTCTGGTCACCTCATTACAGGAAGGATGTGGAAGCTTTAGAGGGTGCAGAGAAGGTTTACCAGGATGCTGCCTGGATTGGAGAGCATGTCTTATGAGGATAGGTTGAGTGAGCTAGGGCTTTTCTCTTTGGAGAGGAGGAGGATGAGAGGTGACTTGATAGAGGTGTACAAGATGATAAGAGGCATAGATTGAGTGGACAGTCAGAGACTTTTCCCCAGGGTGACAATGGCTCACACAAGGGGGCATAATTTTAAGGTGATTGGAGGAAGGTATAAGGGGGATGTCAGGAGTAAGTTTTTTACACAGAGAGTGGTGGGTGCGTGGAATGCACTTCCGGCAGAGGTGGTGGGGGCAGATACATTGGGGACATTTAAGAGACTCTTAGATAGGCACATGAATGATAGAAAAATAGGGAGCTATATGGGAGGGAAGGGTTAGATAATCTTAGAGGAGGATAAAATGTCGGCACAACATTGTGGACCAAAGGGCCTGTACTGTGATGTTCTATGTTCTATGAAGCTGAACAAGAATGTGGATAAGTGAAGAGTGGACATCAGACAAAGCAGCAGGAATGGGAGTAGACCACTTGGCCCTTCGAGTTCACCCACCGTTCTTCCAGATCACAGCTGATTTTCTACTGCAGTCTGTTTTCCTGCAACCCCCATATCCCTTGATTTTCCTCGATATCCATGAATCTATTGTTCTCTGCTGTGAATGAACTCAGTGACTGGTCTCCCCCTCAGGCAAGAACATCAGTTGTTAGGTAAGAAGACCTGGTCCGTACAGGACCTTGCAGATGAAGAGGCTCCACTGTCCTGTACACCTACAGGACAACACTTCACTCTCACCCTAGAGTGCAATGTAAAACTAATTTGATTTCTCTTTCTCCTGATTCTGACAAAGATCATCAACCTGAACGTTAACTCTGTTTCCCTTCCCTCTGATGCTGACCACCTGCTGAATGCTTCCGTTATTTTCTGTTTTGTCCTGTTTCCATGTACTATTGATCTGCATGGAGAGGCACAGCCCAGCCAGGACTTGGATACTCAGTTATTGATCATAAGTTAGAGGGTGATGAAAGGTGGGTGAAGTATACAAACGCTTGGGTCCACTCTGGGAGATAAAAAGATTAAAACTCTGCACTCTCTTGGTGAGGCAAAGGAGCGTCAGTCCCGAAGTTTGTGCTGTGGTCTCTAGAGGGAATAACCTTCTGGTGGGAGCTGAGAGCCAGCGCCCTGAGCTGCAGCTGACATGCAGTGATAAATGTGTCGCCCACCCTGGTGCCTTGAGAGCAGTTCAAAACCTCAACAGGAAGGCCTTTGTTTGAAAGATAAGCTATCCAGATCATTGCAACTACAACAGGATAACAAGGAAAGCAAGCCGGAAACACAAACCTGATACAGTGAAGGAAACAGGTAAGTTCAGCAACTTGTTCAAAGACCAAGAGGCAACTCCCACAACATCCTACCTGATTCTTGGCATGAATAGCAGGAAGCAGATTTTTTTCTGCCACAATAGAAACTACTTATAAATGACATTGGGAAGATATAATCTTTCAATAGAAATGAAGAATGACATGAGCAGTTAGAAGCTTCTGAAACCTTTTTGGTGTTGAAGGTCAGACCTGGCACAAACGCTAACCCTAACGCTAACCCTAACCCAATCGGCAGTGGTGACTCTGCCCTCCTGTACCTGAGACCTGGACCACCTACAGCAGCATCTCAAGGTACTGGAAATACCACCAGTGATGTCTCTGTAAACGCCTCCAGATCCACTGGAAGGTTGTGAAGCAACTCTGGCATCACTCCAGGCCAACAAGGCAGAGCAGGGTAGGGCAGGACAGGACAGGACAGGACAGGATAGGACAGGGCACATTGCTTGAACGCCAACACCAGACTCCCAAAAATCACATTGCATTCTGACCACTGTTGTCGAAGGAGATTACCAGGCACACCAGGGACAATCCATCTGTGCTCAAAGCTTTCTTGAAAAGGGCCAACATCCCCACTAACTCCAGGGACCTTCAGACCCATTACCATTCAAAGCGGGAAGGGAAACTTCTGGGTGGGATTGAGAACCTTGGGTCCAAGCATCGGGAGTGCTCAGAGCCCAGTGTAAGTGGCAGAAAGAGCACAGTCCCTCACAAACCACCCACCTGCCCCATCCGCTACCTCTGGACCCACCTGCAGACAAGTCCACAGGTCCCACACTGGCCTCATTAGACTTCAGAACACAGAGAACTGGAGCAGAGCAAGTCACCCCCTGACCCCGAGGGACTACCTGAGATCTGACAGAAACTGCAGGCCAGATGTTACAGACAGAATGTGAACTTCCCTGGTAATCTTCACAGGTTCTCAGACAGACACCAATAGATTTGAAAAGGCGTGCCCTGGCAAATCTTATCAACTCTTTAAGAAAACATTTTGCGAGCTCACAAACTTACCACCTCTCATCCTTCAGAGAAAAACAGAGCAGTAATGCAAAAGTGATTACATCAATTAATAGAATGAGGACTTTGCACATAACTTGCACTCTAAAGGATACTCAGGTCTGTCAAAGCAGTATAACCCTTGGATTGAACAAACATCAGCCACGTGAACAGGAGAGTAAATATTGTAAACTTTCAGAAGGCGTTCTCAAGGTGCTGCATAAAAAATATTAAATAAAATTAGAGGTGAAAGTACTGGGGGAATATTACTGGCACAGATTAAAGATTGGTTATCAGGCAGGAAACAGACAGGGGAAATGTCATTTTCAAGTGGAGAGGCTGTGACCAGTGGGTGCCACTGGGGTCAGTTCTGCATCCAGCAGGTTATATAATCTGGGTGGAACAATCAAGCCAACATGTCCAAGGATTGTGATGTAAAGCTGGTGGCGGTGTGGGTGCAGAGGAGGATCAGGGAGGTTTCAGGGGATATAGACAAGGCCAGTGAATGGAGCAGAGAGAAAGTGATGTGGAAAAATGTGGGGCCATCCACTTTGATAGAGAAAAGTAAAAAGAGCAAGGTGTTCTTTAAATGATGAGAGTTTGCAAGGCTTTGGAGGAACCTGTGTGTACTTGTACACAAGTCACATAAAGTTTACACCCAGGGACAGCGAGCAACTGGGAAGGGAAACAGTTTCTTGGCCTTTATTGCAAGAGGATTTGCGTACAAGAGCAGAGACATCTTGCTCTAATTAAACAGGGCCTCAGTGACACCTGACTTGAATGTTGTGTACAGAACTAGTCTCCCCACTGAAGAAAGGATTGGTATTGGTATTGGTTTATTATTGTCACTTCTACCGAGGTACAGTGAAAAACTTGTCTTATAAACCGATCGTACAGGTCAATTCATTACACAGTGCAGTTACATTGAGTCAGTACAGAGTGCATTGAAGTAGTACAGGTAAAAGCAATAACAGTACAGAGTAAAGTGTCACAGCTACAGAGAAAGTGCAGTGCAATAAGGTGCAAGGTCACAACAAGATAGATCGTGAGGTCAGAGTCCATCTCATTGTATAAGGGAACCGTTCAACAGTCTTATCACAGTGGGGTAGAAGCTGTCCTTAAGTCTGGTGGGACGTGCCCTCAGGCTCCTGTATCTTCTACCCGATGGAAGAGGAGAGAAGAGAGAATGACCCGGGTGGGTGGGGTCTTTGATTATGCTGGCTGCTTCACCAAGACAACAAGAGGTAAAGACAGAGTCCAAGGAGGGGAGGCTGGTTTCCGTGATGCACTGGGCTGTGGCCACAACTCTCTGCAGTTCCTTGCGGTCCTGGGCAGAGCAGTTGCCGTACCAAGCCGTGATACATCCAGATAGGATGCTTTCTATGGTGCATCGGTAAAAGTTGGTGAGAGGCAAAGTGGACAAACCAAATTTCTTTAGCCCCCTGAGGAAGTAGAGGTGCTGGTGAGCTTTCTTGGCCGTGGCATCTACGTGAATTGACCAGGAGAGGCTGTTGGTGATGTTCACTCCCAGGAACTTGAAGCTCTCAACCCTCTCGACCTCAGCACCATTGATGTAGACAGGTGCATGTACACCGCTCCCTTTCCTGAAGTCAATGACCAGCTCTTTTGTTTTGTTGACATTGAGGGAAAGGTTGTTGTCATGACAACATACCACTATGCTCTCTATCTCCTTCCTGTACTCTGACTCATCGCTGTTTGAGATACGGCCTACAACGGTGGTATCATCTGCAAAAGAAAGGAAATAATATACAAACAGAAAATGCTGGATATAGGCAGCCGGTCAGGCTGCATCTGTGGGGAGAGAAACAGACAATGCTTTGGGTCAAGGATCCCTTGTCATTACGGAATGAGATAGTTCTTCTTCCCGATTCTGACAGAGGACCACTGACCTGAAACGTTAACACTGTTTCTCTTTCCACAGAAGCTGCCTGACCTGCTGAATGTTTCCAGAATTTTCTGTTCTTATGTTATAATTCCAGTATCCGCAGGTTTTTTGATTTTCACTAAACAAGGATATATTGTGAGCGAAGGAGCACAGTGAACGCTGGGTGGAATGTTCTGGAATGTTTTATGAGGAGACATTAAGGAGTCTGGGCCTGTTACTCTCGAGTTTAGAACAATGAGAGGTTCAGCACAGCGGGTAGTGCCGTTGCCTCACAGCTCCAGAGACGCGGCTTCAATCCTGACCTCCGGCGCTGTCTTTGTGGAGTTTGCACGTTCTCCCTGTGACTGCCTGGGTTTCCCCCCCGGGTGCTCCGGTTTCCTCCCACATCCCAAAGACATGCAGGTCGGAGGGTCAATTGGCCGCTGTAAATCGCCCCCAGTGTGTGGGTGAGTGACAGAATCTTGGGGGGGTTGATGGGAATGTGGGGAGATTAGGATGGAGTTAATGGAGGATTAGTGTAGCTGAACGGTTGATGTTGGTGCAGACTCAATGGGCTGAAGGGCCTGTTTCCGTGCTGTACAATTCTGTAACTCCAGGTGATCTCACTGATATGTGCAGGATTTGTACTTGGCACAACGGATAGACGTGAAGGTGTTGGTTCCCCCAGCTGGGCTGTCTGAATCAGGGGCACAGTCTCAAGGTTAAGGACAGAGATGAGAAGAAATATCTTCATCTTGAGGGCAGTGAGTTTTTTAGAATTCTCTATCCAAGAGGCTGTGGGGACTCAATCGCTGAATATATTCAACAGAGATGGAAAGGTTTTTAGACATTGAGGGAATCAAGGGATACAGAGAAAGTGCAGGAGAGTGGGGTTGGGATAGGATGTCTGCTAGGATCTAAGTGATGTTCAAATGTTAATGTAATAATAGCGGGCAGATCAATTAAGATCTCTTTATTACACATGTAGATCAAAACACACAGTGAAATACATCTTTTGCGTAGAGTGTTCTGGGGGCAGCCCGCAAGTGTCACCATGCTTCTGGCACCGACACAGCATGCCCACAACTTCCTAACCTGTATGTCTTTGGAATGTGGGAGGAAACCGAAGCACTGGGAGGAATCCCATGCAGTCACAGGGAGAACATACAAACTCCTTACAGATAGCGGTCGAAATTCCCATGCCTTGTGATACAGGGAGAGATAAGATAAGGCAGTGAACAACAGCAGGAAATCCAGAGCAAGAGAGATAGCAAACAAAACAAACTGAGAGTCGGATCACAAGGACCAGTGAAGGCATCAGAGTCTAACCGATGGATATCATCAGGTGCCAACACTGTGAGCTGATGTTACAGAAGCAAGCCAGAGCCCACACAGAAATCTGCAAACTATCCAACTGCCCAAAACTCTTAAACTTTCAACCTTGTAGATGACACCAAAATTGGTGGTGTACTGGACAGTGAAGACAGTGTCTACAGTGGGATCGAGATCAACTGCGGAAGTGGGCCAAAGAATGGCAGATGGAATTTAACTCAGATAAGTGCAAGACACTGAACTTTGGTAAGATGGACCAGGCCAGGACTTATACAGTAAATGGCAGGGCCCTGGAGAGTGTCGTAGAACAGAGAAACCTCGGCGTAAAGGTACATAGTTCCCTGAAAGTGGCAACGCAGGTAGACAAGAAGGTGTTTGGCACGCTTGCATTCATCAGTCAGAGCACTGAGTACAGGAGTTGCAATGTCATGTTACAACTGTGCAAGACGTTGGTGAGTCCGAATTTGGAGTATTGTGTGTAGGTCTAGTCGCCCAGTGATAGGAAGGATGTCATTAAACTGGAAAGGGTGCAGAAAAGATTCACAAAGATGTTACCCAGACTGAAGGGCTTGGGGTATAAGCAGAGGCTGGACAGGCTGGGACTGTTTTCCCTGGAGTGAAGGAGACTGAGGGGTGACCTTATAGGGGTTTATAAAATCATGAGGGGCACAGATAGGGTGAATGGTCAGTCTTTTTCCCCAGGGTAATGGAGTTTAAAACTAGAGGGCATGGGTTTAGGGTGAGAGGGGAAAGATTTAAAGGGGACCTGAGGGGCAGGTTTTTCACACAGAGGGTGGTGGGTGTGTGGAACGAGCTGCCAGAGGAAGCTGTAGAGATGGGTACAATTACAATGTTTAAAAGGCATTTATGCAGAAACATGGATGGGAAAGGTTTAGAGGGAAATGGGCCAAACACAGGCAAGTGGAACTGGCTCAGTTAGGCACCTTGGTCAGCACGGACAGGTTGGGCAAAAGGTCCCGTTTCCATGCTGTATAACCCGATGACTCTGACAACAAATTTCTAAAATATATAGTACAATTTGGAATTTTGAAAGGTGGCAAATGATAAACAAAATACACAAAGAAAAGATCACACAATGACTTTACAAGGAAAACCTAAATTAGAATCTAACAAGTCACAACCTATTTTGAATGCATAAAATGTGGGCACGATTAACTCTGCACAACTGCACTACAAGCTGGGCACACTTGGAAATGTCACACTACTGCCTCTGGTGTCACCTGCTTTGAAAACATGGGATCATAACATTGGTTTCAAGGCACGTTTGATGGCATGAAACATCAATGTATTCCTGGTGCCAAGCAAATTCTATGAGGAGTAATGTGGACCTTCCGACAAATGCAAATGCTCTGTATAAATAGATTTGAAAATAAATTGAACATTGCCAAAATTCATAGAATGTACTGAAAAGATAGTCAAACAGTAACATTAAAATAAAAATGGAATTACGATCTTCATTTATTATAATCCCACTTCCTGAGTAAACATCTCCTTATCAAAACAGCAGAATGTAGAAATCAGGAATAATCAACTGGTCCGACAGCATCTGAGGCGAGAGAAACAGAGTTAATGTTTCAGAACCTGGAGATCATCGGTCTGGAAGGCCAACACTTGGCTGGACCAGCAGGTGCTCCCAGCAATTTCTCTCCTTATTTCTAACTTGATTCTGTGTATGATGATGTGGAGAAGGTGCTGCCTGCTTGGACCTTTCTGACTTGAAAGCATTCCATTGCAAACCCTGACACTTTATTTATTTATTCCTTTACTCCATCTGAGTATCAATGGCAAGGTCAGCATTTATTGTCCATCCCCGTTTGCCCTCGAGGCAGTGGTGGTGATCCACTGGAGTCTGTACTACAGTACAGTGGGACTGGAAATTCCGGATTTGCACCCGTCAACAATGAAGGAATGACCACTCCCTTCCCAGTCAGGGGCAAAGGTTTGCCACTTGTACTCCGTTTCACTTTCAAGATTTAATTTAAGCTGACGCTAGAGGCAAAATCATGATGAACACACAGCACGAGTCATAGAGTCCTAGAGACATACAGCATGGAAACAGGCCCTTCGGACCACCACATCCATCCCAGCACTTGGCCTATACCCTTCTATGCCTGAACGATTCAAGTGCTTGTCTAGACACCTCTCAAATGCTGTTAGTGACCCAGCTTCCACCACTCTCTCCCGCAGTGTGTTCCAGGTACTCACCACTCTCTGGGTGAGGAGGTTCCCCTCAGATCCCCTCCACACCTCTTCCTCCCCTCACCCTAAATCCATGTCCTCTTGTGTTATTTACCTCTGAGTTTCCTGAAGTCTCTCTTATCTCTACCCCTCATACTTTTATACACCTCAATCGTGTCCCCTCTTAACCTCCTCTACTCCAGGGAGAACAGACCCAGCCTCTCCAGTCTCTCCTCATAACTGAACCGCTCCGTCCCGGCAACATCCTGGGAACCCCCTCTGCACCTTCTCCAGTGCAGTCACACCCTTCCTGTAGTGTGGTGACCAAAACTGCACGCAGTGCTCCAGCTGAGGTCTGACTGAGGTTTTATAAAGTTGGAGCATCACCTCCCTGCTTTTGTACTCAATGCCTGACTAATGAGGGCCAGTATCCTGTATGTCCTCCTAACCACATTATATATTTGCACCTTCGAGGATCTCTGGACTTGTACTCCAACTCCCTCTGTTCCTCAACGTTCCCCAAGACCCTACCATTCATGGTTTATGTCCTAGGCTCATTTGTTCTCCGAAAATGCATCACCTCACATACATCAGGATTGAATTCTAACTCAGCCCATGTCACCAACACATTATCTCTGTGCAGCCTACAACCACCCTCCACACTGTCCACCAATCTTTGTATCATCTGCAAACTTACTGATCATGGCTCCAACATCCACATATTCATGTATATTACAAACAGCCAGGGTCCCAGCAATGATCCCTGTGGGACCACCACTAGTCACTGGCATCCAAACACAAAAACAACCCTCCACCATCACCCCTCGGTCTCCTAATGTGAAGCCAATTTTGAATTCAGTTTTCCAACTTGCCCTGGATCCCATGGGCCTTTTGGACCAGTCTCCCATGTGGGAGCTTGTCAGAGGGTGTCTCAAAGTCCATGTGAACCAAATCTACTGCACTGCCCTCATTGATACACTTTGTTACCTCTTCAAAAAATTCAGTCAAATTGTTCAGACAAGACCTGCCCTTGACAAACCCATGCTGGCTGTCTCTGATTAGACCCTGCATTCCAAATGATCATTAATCCTGTCCCTCAGATTTCTTTCCAAGAACTTTCCTGCCACAGATGTTGGGCTCACAGGTCTACAGTTACCAGGCATTTTCCTGCAGACCTTCTTGAAAAGGGGGAACCACACTTGCTGTCCTCCAGTTAACACGAACATCACTCGTAGTCAGCGAGGATTTAAAAATCTCAGTTAAGGACTCAGTAATCTCCTCCCTTGCCCACCAAAGCAGCCTGGGATATACATCCCATCCTGAGGATTTATGCCCAACAAAGCATCGTGTTCCTCCCCTTCATTTATGGAGACATGCACTAGACTTTCACCTTCCCTTCACTGAAAATACAAAGCCCGCTTCCTCTGAGAATACTGATGAAAAGTCGTCATTTAGGACCCTACCTGTACCTTCTGGCTCCATGTACACATTGCCCCCATTGACCCTCGTGGGCCCTACTCTTTTCTTGTTTTCCTTTCATCCTTAAGATAGAACACCTTTGGATTTACTCTAATCCTGTCTGCCAGTGATTTCTCATGACCCCTCAGCACCTTCCTAATTGCCGTTCTAACCACCTCCCTGCACTTTTTATACTCGTGGCAGATCTCCCCCGTCATTAGTTCCCTGTACCTGCCATAGGCTTCCTTCTCTCTCTTATCCAATCCTCAATATCCTCGACATCCAGGGTTCCTGTGCCTGCTAACCCTGGCCTTTACCCTTACAGGAACGCGCTGGCCCTGAACCCTTGCTATTCCTCCTTTGAATGCTTCCCTTGTGCAGATGTAGACTTCCCACAAGTAGCTGCTCCTAATCTACCTTTACCTGGTCCTTCCTTACATCAGGGAATTTGTCCTTCCTCCAATTTAAGACCTTTATTCTGGTCCATCCCTGTCCTCTTCCATAACTACTTTAAATTATATGGAATTATAAACACTATTCCCAGAATGTTCTCCCACTGACACTCCCTCCACCCGACCAGTTACATTTCCCAATATACGATCCAGTAATGCTTATTCCCACATTGGTCTATGTATGTACTGTGTCAAAGAGCTCTCCTGGACACATCTCAAAAACTCCCCCTGCTCTGAGCTTTTAACACTAAGGCAATCCAAGTTAATATTTGGGAAATTGAAATCCCTCAGTACACGGACCCTATTTTGCTGTAACTCTCTGATATCTGCCTACAGATCTGTTCCTCTATCTCCTGTTGACTGTCGGGAGGTCTGTGATGCACCTCCAGCAAAGTGACAGCATCATTTTTGTTTCTAATCTCTACCCATATGGATTTGTTTGATACACTTTCTAGGGTATCCTCCCTCAATACTGAAGTCGTGCAGTCTTGGATTATCAGTGCAGCATCTCCTCCCCTTTCACTCCCCCCTCTGTCTCACCTGAAAATGCTCTGCCTGGGATATTAAGTGACCAGTCCTGCCGCCCTTCAGCCGTGTAATTCCCTATGTATACTACACCTTTGAGTTCATCTACCACACTGGTTAGACTTACATTAAAATAGATGCAACTGAGGTTTGAATTTCCCTGATGTGAACTCATTCACTTCTTCTGCCTACTGCACTTATATCTTCTCCTCTAGGTGACTGTACAACTACTCCAAGCCCCTTTCCCTGCCACCCTGCCAACTCAGTTTAAACCTTCCCCAACAGCACCAGCAAACCTCCCCAAAAGGATGTTGGTCCCACTCTGGTTACAGTGCAACCTGTCCTGCTTGTAATCCTTCCCCAGAAATGGGATCAGTGATCCAGGAACCTAAAGCCCATCCACCACTGACCTCTCCTCCTATTCCTGTACTCACTAGCCCTTGACACCAGAAGCAATCCAGAGATTACAGTTTTTGAGGTCCTGCTCTTTAAATGACCACCTAGCTCCCTAAATTCATGTTGCAGAGAGTTGTGGACACAGCTTAACACATCATGGAAGCTCTGTCTACACCTCACTGCCTCAGTAAAGATGCCAGCATAACCACCCCGGACATTCTTTCTTATTTCCCCCGCCCCCATTAGGCAGAAGATACAAAAGCCTGAAAGCACGTACCACCAGGCTCAAGGACAGCTATTATCCCGCTGTTATAAGACTATTGAATGGTTCCCTAGTACAATAAGATGGACCCTTGACCTCAGAATCTACCTCATTATGGGTTTGCACCTTACTGTCTACCTGCACTGCACTTTCTCTGTAGCTGCTACACTTTATTCTGCATTCTGTATTGTTTTCCCTTGTACCATCTCAATGCACTGTGTAATGAATTGATCTGTATGAACAATATGAAAGACAAGTTTTTCACTGTACCTCGATACATGTGACCATGATAAACTAATTCCAGTTCTAATGTTGTGGGACCTCACCCCTTCTGCTACCTCTGACATTGGTACCTACATGTACCACAACCTCTGGTTGTTCACTCTCCTCCTTCAGAGTGTCCTGCAGCTGCTCCGAGACATCCTTGACCCTAGCACCAGGGAAGCAAGGCAGTGTATTTTGCCCAAACATCTTTAGATGCTTCATCAATGAGCTTCCTTCAGTTGTAAGGTAGAAGTCGGGATGTTCACTGATGATTGCACAGAGTTCAGCATCATCTGTGACTCTGAAGACAATGAAGCAGTCCACAACCAACTGCAGCAAGATCTGGAGGGTACCCGGGTCCAGATCGATAGGTGACAAAGCATTCACTCCACACGCGCCAGGCAATGATGATGTCCAACAAGAGAGAATCTAGCTCTCACCCCCAACATTCAGTTCCCATCACTGCACCCCCCACTATCAATATCCTGCATGGTACACTGATTGTACAGGGAATGGTGGTGGCTGGGGCGCCAGTCACACAGCTGCCTCGTCCTGGGTGGAGGCAAGTTTCTTGAGAGTTGTTGAAGCTGCACTCATCCAGGTGACTGGAGAGAATACCATCGCACTCCTGACTTGTGCCTTCTAGGTGGCTTCGGAGTGTTGGGAAGTATGTCACTCATAGAATTGTAGAAAGGTTACAGCACAGGAGGAGGCCATTTGGCCCATTGTGTCCATGCCAGTTCTCTACCAGAGCAACTCGCCAGTTGCAACTCAGTCGTTCCAGACCCAGCCCTTTCGCTGCAGCCTTAGATTTCCTTCACCATTTATTTATGGAAGCTGCCTGCCCCACATCCACAGACAGTGCACTGCAGGTTCCCTCCACACACCGTGTCAAACCGCCTTCCCTCCTGCCACTCTTCATTCTCTTCCCCTTTGTATAATTCCTGTGACCTCCTGTCCTGGACCCCTCCACCAATGAGGTCAGTCTTTCACTGTCTACTCTGCCCAGATCCCTCCTCATCACACACACATCGACCAGCTCTCTCCTCAGGCCCCTCTCCACAGAAAACAGTCCCGGATTGCCCAATCTTTCCTTGTAACTGTCATACCTCATTCCAGCAAAAGGAGCAACAAACTCAGCGGGTCGAGCAGCATCTGTTGGGAGAAGGGAACTGTCCATGTTTCAGGTCCAAACCCTGCATCAGAACCCAAAACGTTGACAATTCCTCTCCCCCCCCCCCCCCCCACCGATGCTGCTCTACTCGCTGAGGTCCTCCAGCAGGTTGTTTGTTGTTCCGGATTCCAGCATCTGCAATGTTATGTCTCCATTCTGGCAAACCTTTTCTGCACCGTCTCCAACACCTCACATCACTCCTGTAATGAGGTGACCAGAATTGAACACAGTACCCCAGCTGGGACTGAACCCGTGGTTTATAAACATTCACATCACTTCCCTGTTTTATACTCGACGCCTCTACTGATGAAGCCCAGATCGGTGTTGCCCTTATTCCCCACTTCTCCAACCTGCCCTGTCACTTCCAATGACTGGGGCACCCATACCCTGGTCCCTCTGCTCCGTCACCCCATCAGAACAGTATTCCTTATTCTCCATCACCTCCCATTCCTCCACATTAAACGTCATCTGCCATGTGTCTGCCTGTTATACCCTGCTGCAATCTATCACCGTCCTCTTTGCCAAGTGCCAGCTGCTAAGTTAGAAGTCGTGGGTTGCACACTCAGATCTGGGTCATTGACAGAGACCAAAAAACCATCGGCCCTAACCCTGGTCCCCGGGGAACAACACCATTCATCCTCCTGCGGACTGGGAAACAACCATTCACCCCCACTCTCCGCTCTAAGTTACTCAGCCAACTTTCTCACTTACAGCACGCAGTTTACTGTGCTTGAACTACCCCATTAACCCATAGGTTTCAGCCTATCACAGAAGTTGCCTTTACTCGTCCCCAGGGTAGACAGGGTGGGTGACCAGGTCTGCTTCCCCCATAGGAGTGTCTGAAACCAGCGTGCAAGGGTTTCAGGTGAGAGGCAGAGGTTAAAGGGGATCTGAGGGGTAAATGTTTCACACAAAGTAGTTGGTGTTGGGAATAACCTCTCCCTGTAACTCAGGAACCCGGGGGGTCTGCATTAATGCGGGCAGCGGGGACTGGGCGGTGCGGGGACTGGGCGGTGCGGACACGGTGGCCAACCTGAGCCAGTGCAGGGGTCCAGGAAAGGGAAGCTCCGCCCAGCGGGAGTGCCGGGGGGGTGGGGTGTGTCCCGGGCGGGGGCGGTCTCGGGATGTCCCGGCTGCCGGGGTTTCCCGGGCTCGGGGCCAGGAGCGGGCGGAGCGCCTGGAGTATCCGTGGTTTCGGAGCGGGGGCGGGCGCTGTTTAAATGGAGCGGCGCGGGAGCAGCGGCAAGAGGCGATGGACAGGAGCGGGGACGCGGCGTGTGTGCGGGTGCTCGTTCCCGAGGAGCGGATTGTCCGCAGCGGCTGCGGCCGGGAGCGGGTGCGGGAGCGCGGAGTGGCGCTCGGGGCATTGGCGGTGATCGGGGCCGTCGGCATCTACCTGTTGCTGCAGCACCTGCCGCAGGTAACCAGCTCCCGCACCGCACCTTCCTCCCTGCGCTCCCGCACCGCTCCGCACCCTCCTCTCCCCCCCCCCGACCCGCTCCCGCACCTCTCCGCACCCTCCCCCCCCCCCGGACCCGCTCCCGCACCTCTCCGCACCCTCCTCTTCCCCCCCCCCCCCGGACCCGCTCCCGCACCTCTCCGCACCCTCCTCCCCCCTCCGACCCGCTCCCGCACCTCTCCGCACCCTCCTCCCCCCTCCGACCCGCTCCCGCACCTCTCCGCACCCTCCTCCCCCCTCCGACCCGCTCCCGCACCTCTCCGCACCCTCCTCCCCCCTCCGACCCGCTCCCGCACCTCTCCGCACCCTCCCCCCCCCGGACCCGCTCCCGCACCTCTCCGCACCCTCCTCCCCCCCCCCGACCCGCTCCCGCACCTCTCCGCACCTTCCCCCCCCCCCCCCGGACCCGCTCCCGCACCTCTCCGCACCCTCCTCCCCCCCCGGACCCGCTCCCGCACCGCTCCGCACCCCAACCTTTCCGCTCCACCCCCGCTGCAGTTACCCGGTCCGTCACCGGCTGTAGTCGGTGTCCGGAGGGGGGGGGGGGGGGCGGTGTGCCGAGCCCCCGTGTGTACAGCACAGCTTCAGGCTGATGATGTTTCTTCTCTCTGTTCCAGAGTGGGACCCAGAACAGCCCTGTCACCAGTGAGTATTTTGGGAGTGATTTCCTTTCCTGGGTTTTGATGGGAATGAGAAGCTGTGGTTGAATTGACACACCCTCTTGTTTGTCCCCAGGTGAATCTCACACAGCCGTGGACAAGCCCCGGGCACATCTCACAGGTGAGAGGCCACTGCACCTAGGCAGGGAATCACAGGGCTTCAGTTCATGGGAGGTGCTGGGGAACTCAGTGGGTCAGGCAGCATCTGTGGAGGGAGATGGACAGTCGACGTTTCGGGTTGAGACCCTTCATCCAGACTGTCCATTTCTCTGCACGGATGCTGCCTGACCCCCTGAGTTCGTTTTGTGCTCCAGGTTCCAGCATCTTCTGTGTTTTGTGTCTCGGGTTTACAGGGGATAGGTGGGGATGGATGGTGAGTAGGAGATGGTGCACTGCTGGAGGGTGCAGTGGGCAAGGCAATTAGCAGGGTAACTGGAGGGTGGTCCACGGTGATCAGGGTGTGTATTCAGCAACAGCAAGCAGGCAGGTACTGCAAATGATTCCCGCTGAACCATGTATATTGGTCTTCCCTGTAAGGAAAGAGGTGCACCAGAGGAGGGAGGTCTTGCTGAGGTTGCAGAGGGTGTCTAGGTGTACAGCTTGGCTCTCTGTGTCCACTGGCCTTGGAGTCGGGGCAGAGGACACTCACCAGGTCTATACCTGGGATGAGGTGGTTTGCCAAGGTTGTGAACGAGGTCAGTATCGAGACCCTACGAGTCCAGCACAGCTGAAGGTCAAGGGTAAGGGGTGGTGACGGGGCTCTGAAATTCTGTCCTACGTGGATGCTTTGCCAGTGCGGAGATGAATGAAAGATCCTTGGATGCTGAGGAGTGTCAGGGATTTGTGGAAGTGGGCCAGAGGCACAGTCCTGTCCTTAATGTTGGAGAAAGGGTCAGTGTGTTACATGAGCACCTCTTGCTTCTATTCAGTTAAAAGGAGAAGTTGGGCAAACTTGGGTTGTTTTGTCTGTCGCGTCGGAGGCTGAGGCTGTTACAAAATTATGAGAGGCATAGATAAGATACGATATCTTTATTAGTCACATGTACATCGAAACACACAGTGAAATGCATCTTTTGCGTCGAGCGTTCTGGGAGCAGCCCGCAAGTGTCGCCAGGCTTCCAGCGCCAACATAACACACCCACAACTTCCTAACCTGTACACCTTTGGAATGTGGGAGGAAACTGCAGCACCTGGAGGAAACCCACACAGACACGGGGAGAACATACAAACTCCTTACAGACAGCGGCCGGATTTGAACCCAGATCGCTGGCGCTGTAATAGCGTTACGCTAACCACTACACTACTGTGTAGATAGAGTAGGTAGTCTGTTTCCCAGGTTGGAAGTGTCAAAAACTAAGGACCATAGGTTTAAAGTGAGAAGGGGAAAGTTTAAAGGAGATGTGCGGGGCAAGTTTTTTTACACAGAGAGCGGTGGGTGCCTGGAGCGCGCTGCCAGGGGAGGTGATGGAGGCAGATACAACAGCAATGTTTAAGAGGCATTTAGACAGACACATGAACAGGCAGGGAACGGAGGGAGATGGACCCTGTGCAGGCAGGTGTGCAGTTTAAATTGACATCATGGTCAGCACAGGCATGGTGGGCTGAAGGGCCTGTTCCTGTGCTGCACTGGTCTGTGTTCCATGTTCTAATTTATATTTCTTAGGCCCTTACATTGTCTGAACCTTGTTGACTCTTAGCAACCCTGTTAGATAAATGATTCATTAATAATATAAATGCAGTCAGTCGGAAGACCGGTGAATCCATAACTGTGTAGCTATTAGAGGTATTTCAATCACTTTCATAGAAATAGTAAGAATACGTGGCAACCTACTTAACTGTCATATTCAAGTTGAGGTGTGTGGGAGCTTAGTGCTGCCTTCAGCTGCTGCACATATCACTGTCCTAGTCAAGACACTGAGGTCTTTTCCCTTGAAGTTCTACCTGATTCACTTACCAGAGGAGCTGCAACAATTGCCTTCATCCTATTGCTCCCGGCTTTGCTGTGTGGTTAAAAAAGGGATTGTCAGCCTGCACCAGTTTGTGATGGTATGCCACAGTCTACTGCACCATTAATGAAAGTATTTCACAGCGGAGCAAAAACCTGCAGAAGCTGGAACATAAATAAACCCAGGAAGTGCCAGAAGCATTCGGTGTGTCTGGTAGTGTCTGTGGGAAGAGCCCCAGGGTTGAAGCCGCAGGTCAGCGACCCTTTGTTAGAACTGGGGAAGTGAAAACACAAGCTTGTGTAAATGTAGAATGTTGGAAGGCAGAGAGAACGGAGGCAGAGCTCAAAGTTATGTTTAATTTAACTGTCAGCTAGAGACAGAAAAGAACAACAGACCAAATGAACACTGGAACATTTGACAGAAAGGAGAGACTGGCTGTCTGGAATTTCGCCTATGGATAATGTTGCTGTTTACTCCAGCTGATGTTGGGCTGTGTTGGAGCAGCACACAGGAGGTCGAAGGCAGAGATATCGGCGTAGGAGTGTTAGAGTGACAGGCGACCGGAGTTGTTCCTACGGACTGAACAAAGGTGCTCCACAATGCGGTTAGTGTTTGGTTTCTCCAGTGTAGAGGAGACCACACACCTGTGAACACCAAATGCAGTTCATTGGATTGGAAGAAGAGCAACTGAACGGCTGCTTCAGCGGGAAAGACTGGTGGGAAAGGACAGGTCTTGTACCTTCCAGGGTGCATGGAAAAGTGTGGTGAGAAGGGGAATGGCTGGTGGAGCTGGAGATGTGGGTTGGAGAACTGTGAATGGGAACAATCCCTTGGGAATTCTGAAAGGTGAGGGGTGGGGAAGATGTGTCTGGTAGTGGAACCTGATTGAAAGTGGCTGGAATTACAGAGCATGGTTCCACTGAATGCAGAGGCTTATGGGGTGGAATGTCAGGACAAGGGGAAACGTCCATGTTCCTGTTGGGAGGAGGGGGTTAAAGCAGGCACCTAAAGAGAGGAGAAGTGGTGGAGAACTCTGTCGCTCTGTAGAGAGGAAGCCATGGATAAGACAATACTAAGACACTGGGAGTACCAATGCAGCACACTGGATTGGAAGGAAAGCCAGTGAAACATCCCTTCAGCAGAAGCACTGGTGTGGGAAGTCGCATCATAGAATTCAATACTCAGCCCCTGGGGCTGCACCTCTGACCCCGGGGGGCTGATCCCAGGGGCTGCACAGTGCACAAGGTTCTGTACCTTGAGTTTACGTTGGCTGTCATTGGACCCAGATGCAGATATTGATGATGAGTCTTTCCATACCCTTGCCGTGATCCCCATTTATCCTTAACCGTATTTAAATAATAATCATCTTGACAACTTTGGTCTCCACCCGTCACAGGCAGTCCCTCTGATCCCTCCACCCCGATCCTTCTCAGCAACTGAAATCACTTGTTTTCTCAATTCTCTAGTTCTGACAAAGGACCTTTGACCTGAAACGTTGAGTGCTTTTCAAATAATTTATCAAAGTTTGGAATTAGGTTTTGTTCAATAGTCAATAATTCACTGTCCCAATTTCAGTCTTTGCACTGTACTCAACAAATTTCACATCAGGGACAGGATATATAAGTATTTGGATAGACAGGGCCTGATTAGGGATAGTCAACGTGGCTTTGTGCATGGTAGGTCATGTCTAACCAATCTTCGAGGAGGTTACCAAGAAGGTAGAAGGTCGTCTCTCTGAGTGGAGGCCTGTGACTAGTGGTGTGCCACAGGGATCGTTGCTGGGTCCATTGTTGTTTATCATCTATATTAAAGATTTAGATGATATTGTGGTAAACTGGATCAGCAAAGCTTACAGCGTGATCTTGACCAGCTAGGAAAATGAGCTGAAAAATGGCAGATGGAATTTAATGCAGACAAGTGAGGTGTTGCACTTAGGGACAACAAACCAGGGTAAGACTTTCACGGTGAATGGTAGGGCTCTGAGGTGTGTGGTAGAACAAAGGGACCTGGGAATACAGATCCATAGTTCCTTGAAAGTGGTGTCACAGGTAAAGAGAGCTTTTGCAACTTTGGCCTTCATAAATCAGGACATTGAGTACAGGAGTTGGGATGATATGTTGAAGTTGCACAAGACATTGGTGAGGCCGAATTTGGAGTATTGTGTGCAGTTCTGGTCACCTACCTACAGGAAAAATATCAATAAGCTTGAAAGAGTGCAGAGAAAATTTACAAGGGTATTGCCGGGACTAGAGGACCCGAGTTACAGGGAAAGGTTGAATAGGTTGGGACTTTATTCCCTGGAGTGCAGGAGAATGAGGGGAGATCTTACAGAGGTATAGATAGGGTGAATGCATACAGGCTTTTTCCCCAAAGGTTGGGTGAGACTAGAACTAGAGGACATAGGTTTAGGGTGAAAGGTGAAATATTTAAGGGGAATCTGAGGGGAAACATCTTCACTCAGAGGGTGGTGTGAGTGTGGAACAAGCTGCCATTGGAAGTGGTAGATGCAGGTTCAATTGTGACATTTAAGACAAGTTTGGATAGGTGCATCAATAGGAGGGGTTTGGAGAGATATGGTCTGGGTGCAGGTAGATGGGACTAGGCAGAAGATCAGGTTGGCATGGACTAGATGGGCCAAAGGGCCTGCTTCTGTGCTGTAGTGCTGTGACTGTATCATATAAGACAGTGATAATAAACTGATTCTGACTCAGTCCTCACAGAGATATAATTTTAACAAGTATTATCTAACAAGAGTACATAGCTGATAATCTTTCAAACAGTGGAATGTTTTGCATTCCACAGCTGCAAACTGAAAAATGCTAAGACACTTGAGATAAATTTCTTCACAAAGCTGGCTGCATTGGCTGGACATGTTTCCTGTGAGTTGTCATTGCATTAACAGAAGAATAAAACATTTAATTTCAGTCGGTTTAAATGTCAAAAGTTATACTTTTATCCTAAAATTGGAGAGTTGTTATAAATTATACTCACAAACGCTAACCAGAGTTGTGAAGCTAAATATACACCAGTGATTTAGCAGGGAGCAGAGGGATATGGATCATGTGCAGGAAGAAGGGATTTAGTTGAATTCGGCGTCGTGTTTGGCGCAGACACTGTAGTCCCCTGGGCTGCACTACTGACCCTGATGCTGAACCCAAGGGCGTTGACCTGGGAGTTACTGAAGGGGCTGTTCCTGTCTTGTACTGTTCTGTGTTCTATGTTCCATTTATAGTCACATAAACGTGCATTGATGCCTTTAAGAAATTAGTTCTGTTCTTCCATCGAGCAGCTAAGCTGTCATGTGCAATTATTTAGACGGCAAAAATATTTTGTAATAATTTGCTGAATGTCACCGAGGATAATTTTACATGACTAATTTATTTTTTACTTTAGCCAAAGAAACTAGTGGTGAGCTCTATGATCTTCAGTGGGAAGACAAGAATGGGCTGGCCTTTACAATGGGCGAGATGAATTACCAGAACCGGTCTCTAATCATTCCAAAACCTGGAGACTACTTTGTGTACTCTCAGGTGTCATTCAGAGGGATCAGAAGCAACGAGTGTGAGCATGTCACCCACACTGTTATCAAATGGGCTCTGAGCTACCCTGAACACATCCATCTACTCAGCTCCACCAAGTCGATCTGCAGCCAGAAGAGTCCGTGGTTTGTGGCCATCTATCTGGGGGCTGTATTCCAACTGGAGAAGGGAGACAGGTTGGTTGTACGCGTCAGCAATGTGACTCAGGTGGACTTTACCCATGAGCATAAAACCTTCTTTGGTACCTTCCTGCTGTGATTACTCAGTTAAGAAGTGCTGTAAATGCAGATAAGGGAAATTAAACATACGTTCAGAGGGCTCCATAGAGAACTTGATTGGATCTGTATCCTTAACCATCCAATAAAAATATTGGGAATATGATTTGTTCACCTAAATCTATTGCAGTCGGAATCGTTGGTTGCCCTTGTAAATAATTTACTAGCATAAAGTCAGCTGGAGGCAGTGGGAAGGGAGTGACTGATCACACCACTTGTACAGGAATGTACTAGCTCTCTGCCTAGTTGTGTTAAGAAAGGGAAAGCTTGATAATGCAACAGTAGAATCCAGAGCACAGCACTGAAAGTTCAGTGTCTCAGAATTCGGTGGGCAGAATAGGAGCCGGCAGTGCAAACTGAGAGATTGTTTAAACAGTTAATAGTTATAGAACAAACTGCACGAAGATTGAAGCAGCTTTCAATGAGCCAAACACTCCCTGCTATTTGAAGTGTCTGACTGTGCCAATGAAGTCCGTCTGTGATGTAACTTTAATTTCCCTTTTTACTGTTACTAACTGGGGGAAAAACCTCTTGATTTTATATTTAGTGAAAACTTCTGTATGCCATAGTTCAGAGCAGTAACAAGTGACACTAAGGTACAACAAAAGAGAATATTCAGTCATCAAGGCAAATGACAGAGATCCAACTCTTTGCTCCACTGAACCGCCGCATGCTTGACGCAATCAAAACCATACTAGGCCTATGTATATTACTAGTATAGGCACTTGATTGTATTGAATTGTATTGCTGGGCAATATTTATTTTCATGTTATTTATTTACTATCAAATGATGGCCCTGCACTTCAGAATGATGTGCAGCAGAGCGAGTGTAGAGCTTAGTTACTAATGTTACTAGTGGTACTAATGTTACTAGTGGTACTTCAGGGTATGAGTTGAAAAGGTTGTGTGAAGTCCAGAACAACTGAATCTTCAGCATCATTTTGTTCCTGCAAGTGTTGTATCCATTATATATTCCAATTCTGATGTGCATCCAAGCCTCAGACCTTCTGTGCATTGTTTTATATTAAAACCTGAACGATTTAATGGATATTTTGCACTTTGTGTAAACAAATACTTGTCTGGTATTGTAGGACATTCTATTAAATGACTACCATTTATTCTGTAGAATTTTTATCAAGATTCCTGATTCTTAACATTCTGAAAGCACTAATTTAAAAGTTAATTTTTCTTCTGTTTCAAAGAATGTAAGGTGCAGATAGTCAGAGCAGAGAGATCTTGCATTGGTTCAGTAGATCCCGCAGCCAAGTGGGAAGAGCAAGGGTGGTTGGGGTCTTGGGTGACACTGCTTCTGGTTGTCATTTAATGACTCCAAGTAAAAATTCACATTTGTTGGGCATTGAATGAGAACAGTCAAGCTCAATGGTGCAACTTCACTGGCTGAATAATCTGTCACGAACAAGTGAATCCTGGCTGGGGTCAGTGTCTCCAAGGGTTTCAGACTAATAGCAAATCGATGGCTGGAGATAAATGGAATGAACACAATACTAGTCTGCACCTCAAATTGTTCATGTTGTGCTTTGTTATATTTATAATTTTTGTAAGAGATTTGACATTTTATTAAAGACTAATCAAGAATACTTTCATAAGAAAGTTATTTTTCTATTCACATTTATTTGCTTCACCATTCTTGCTCACAAAGAGATGGTGTGAAGTCAGGAAAAGCAATTAATTCACAATCAGAATCAGAATCCTTTTCCCTGCTGTCCAGCTGGGGAGGGGGGGAGGTGTGGTTGTGGGGAGGTTGGTGTTGGTGGTTGGGGGATTGATATTGTGGGTTAGGGGGTAATTGGGGTTGTGAGTTGGGGGGATTGGTGGGTTGGTGGGAGGTTGGTGTTGTGGGTGGGGTTGGGGGTTTGATATTGTGGGTTGGGGGGTGTCAGGGGGATGTACTCACTGGCTGAGCTCCTATCCTGTCATCGACAGAGTCACCTCATAAACCTGGAGCCACACGGCACAGAAACAGGCCCTTCGGCCCCCCGAGTCCATGCTGACCATCACCCAGTTACACTAATTCTACACAATCCCATTTTATTCTGCCCACATTTCTACCAACTCCTCCCAGATTCTACACTCACTTACAATCCAGGGGTTGTTTACAGTGGTCAGTTAACCTAATGACCCACACAGCTTTGGGATGTGAGAGGTAACCCAAGCAGTCACAGGGAGAACGTACAAACTCCACACAGACAGCACTTGAGGTCAGGATTGAAGCCAGCTCACTGGGGCTGTGAGGCAGCAGCTCTACAGCTGTGCCCCTGTAATTTCTCCCCTTGCTTCTCCCAGTCCCTGAGCTCTCATATTCTCGATCCTCAATCCCCTTCTATGTCACATCAACAAGATCAGAGAACATCATGCCATCCACACAGGGGCACATGACCACCACCCTGGGCACCCACTAAACTCAGATGACCATTACCTTTGGCCCAGGTGCCACATTCTGTTTCCTGGCCACTCTGTCCGTCCACCATCTCCAGTCCTGATCCCCATACTGTCTGATGCAGCCCTGCTTCGGCTGATCTGTTGCTGAAGTCCTCGGCCATCTCCAGACGATTCTCTCCACTTGATCTGCCCCCTTACACCCTGCAGAAAGCTGTGCTCAACCAAAATCTGCTGCTTGTGTCCTCGTGCTACAGTCCTGTTGGCACATCAGTATGTGCTGCCCATTCTAACTCATCCCTCTGACGCTCACTGACCCACAGGCTTTGGATCTGGAAACACTTCTGGATTGAAAAAAAAATCCTCCCCCTTGTTTACAAATTGCTCCCTTCCTTTCTCAGTGACGTTCCCCAGGGCCACCACCTCCCGCCTTTCTCAGTGACGTGCCCCAGGGCCACCACCTCCTACCATTCTCAGCTGCTCTGGCATTGGCCTCCTGACCATCTCTGGGTTTAGTCTTTCCATTACTGAAGGAGGCTGCTGAGGTCCTAAGCTGGAAATCCCTCCCACAAGCTGTCCTTCAGGATGTTCTTCCAAACCTCAGACTTTAACCACGCCATGTTGATGAGCACTTGGAACAGCACTGCGTGGAAGGATGCAGGCTGAGTACTGGAAAGTGAGATTGGTGCAGATAGGTACTTGTTGTTTGACAAGGTCATAGTGAGTGAGCGAGCGTTTCTGCACGAGATCTCTGAGCCAAGGGGCGGGGAATTCATGATGAACCTTTCTAAAAGATTGGTTCAGCCACAACTGGAGTACGGTGCCCTGTTCTAAACTTCAACTATAGGAAATGGGAAGAGGGGTTTCAGATGAGATTTAGACAAGTGGTTCCAGGGATGAAGCACTTTAGTTATTTGGACAGACTGGAAAAGCCTGGGTTGTTCTCCTTGGAATAGAGGAGACTGTGAGGAGATCTGAGCATAAAGAGAAACTGCTCCTACCTGAGAGGGGATCATTTTGTCTCCCTCAATTCTTGAAGGTGACCAGCAAAAGGATAGGAGGGAACTGGACAAGTCTCTGGAAGAAAAGAATTTGCAGATTTGTTGGGTGGGTGGGAGGAGATTGGGTGGTGAAGAAGGCATGCAGCATACTTGCCTTCATTGGTCAGGGCACTGAGTGTAAAAGTTGGCATGTTGTATTGCAGTTGTACAAGATGTTGGTGAGGCTGCATTTGGACCATTGTGTGCAGTTCTGGTCACTGCATTCCAGGAAGGATGTGGAGGTTTTGGGGAGGGTGCAGAACAGGTTCACCAGGATGATGCCTGGACTAGCTATAAGGAGAGGTTGGACAAACTTGGATTGTCTCTGGAGGGCAAATTTTTTACACACAGAGTGGTGGGTGCCTGGAACAAGCTGCCAAGGGGTAGTGGTGGAAGCAGATACGATAGTGGTGTTTAAGAGGCATTTAGACAGACACATGAACAGGCAGGGAGTGGAGGGATGTGGATCAAGTGGAGGTAGAGGGATTAGTTTAAATTGGCTTCATGGTTGGCACATCGTGGGTCGAGGGACCTGTTCCTGTGCTGTACTGTTCTCTGTTCTAACTCCCCCAGACTCTATCACTCACCCTCTCACCAGGGGCAATCTACAGCGACAATTAACCCACCAAGAGTTACCTATAAACAGAGGGCATGGGGTTAAGATGAGGGCTAAAAGATTTAAGGAAGATTTATTTTCACCCAGATGGTGTTTGAACTCTCTGCCCAAGGGGGTGGTAGAGGAAAGTGCCCTCACGACTTGCTATAGTACGTAGATGAGCACTTGGATTGTAATAGCAGAGTAAGCTAAGGGGAAAGTGGGGTTCACTGGGATGTTACCTGGGACGGAGGGCTTCAGTTTGAGGAAAGACCAGAGAAGCTGGGGGGACAGAGGTTAAGAAGGGACAGGACTGTATAAAATTATGAGGGGTGTAGACTGCAGGAAACTTTTCCACATTAGAGGAAGGGATCTATAGGAGATCTAAGAGGGGGTTTTTACCCCCAGAGAGTGACGAGTACCTGGAACACACTGTCTCAGAGAGTGGTGGAAGCAGAGTCACTGTATGAGACATGTCCAGACAAGCACTAGAATCACCCAGGTGTAGAAGGCTAGGGGCTAAGTGCTGGAAGATGGGATTAATATGGCAGTCACCCACTGGTTGGTGTGGACGTGGTGGATCGAATGGTCTCCTTCCCTGCTGTACAACATGATAACTTGCTCAGCGGGGAACAGTGGGCTGGTGTTCCATGCTGAAAGACACTTATATCAGCAAGGATTATTTTATATATTGAAGTTTCTTCAATATTAATTCAAATATCTGAATCCTGATGGCAGACAACACATTAACAATTTTAGGTAACGTTATTTCTATTTCAAACTTGTTCACTTTGCTTTTCAAATTTACTCATCTTCATTCTATATTAACATAACTCAATAGTATTCTACCTTAGACGTTGTATGAATGAACGTTTTCATTATTTATTCTACTCTAGAGCCCAGTTTTTGACCGTGAAATGCAATATCACCATAAAAAACCCCAAAGGATTGCCATTTGAATTCTCTATCACATTATGAATTGAATTAACACAGCATTCAGAAACAAAAAAGTCCCCTCTATAAAAAGCAACAGAAATTGCATCATCTTAGTGTTTAACTGCTGTCTGTTACTGGTGTAACACATGGTTTTGTTTAACTGATTCTATTCTCTCTGTGGCTCTGCTAAACAAGCTCAACTTTCTTCCAAATGAACAAACTGGAGAAATTCCGTTGGCATGTTGCACACCGACTCATCAACCAGCATCTCTTCCAACAGAGGATTATTAATAAATGACCAGCCTTCCTACGTCATGTAGCGAGAGATTGTGAAATGTGGCTGTTCAAAGGAGCCTGGGTGTCCTTTCACTGAAAAGCACGTAGGAAGTCAAATTGTACATTGGCCTCTGTTGCAAGAGGATTTAAATGCAGGAGTAAAGATGTTTTACTGCAATTGTATGGGGCCTTGACAAGATGATGCCTGGGGTATTGCATGTAATTTACTATGGAGAACATGAGAACACAAGGAACTAGGAGCAGGAGTAGGCCACTCAGCCCCTCAAGCCTAACCCACCCTTCAATATGATCGTGGCTGATCCACACTGGCCTCAACTCCCCTTCTGTGCCAGTTCCCCGTAACCCTCAATTCTTCGATCTTTCAAATATTTATCTATTTCCTCCTTAAACATATCTAACATTCTGGTCTCCACCTCACTCGGGGGCAGAGAATTCCAGAGATTCACCACGCTTCGAGAGAAGACATTTCTCTGTACCTGTGTTTTAAATGACCACTCCCTTATTTTGTGTCCCCTTGTTTGTGACTCTCCCACCGGTGAAAACATCTCAACAAGGAGTACAGACTCGGACAGCAGGGTCCTCTTCTTGAGCTGAGAAGAATTTATTGCAAGAGGATCAGCTCAAGATAAAACACCTTCCTGGAGTTAGGTATGGCCTTGGACAGAGCACATCCAACACCATCTGCAGATCTCTGTCCCCAAGGAAAGACAAGGATAGAATTGTGGTGGGAAGAAGTGTTTTCACTCCAAGAGACGAGGGATATTGGGACTCTGGTCAGGATAAAGGAATCATATGTCAGATGTAGGCAGCTGGGATCAAGCAAGACCCTTGAGGAGTAGAAGGAATGTAGGAGTACACTTAAGAAGGAAATCAGGAAGGCAAAAAGTGAGCATGGGGTATGCTTGGTAGATAATGTAAAGGAGATTCCTAAGAGATCCTATCAGTATATTAAGAACAAAAGAGTAAGTAGAGAGTGAATAAGTCCCCTAAGGATCAGTGTGGTGATCTTTGTGTGGAGCCACGGAAGGTGGGAGAGATCTTAAATGACTATTTCTCGTCTGTATTTGCTACCAAATCTGGGGGATTCAGAGAAGAAAGCAGGGACATCTTGGAACATATTCACGTTATAAGAGAGGAGTTGGCGGTCTTAAAGTACAGAAAGGTAGATAATTGCCCAAGTGGATCCAACTCTATGGTTTGATGACTCTATCAGTAACTGTGAAGCTAAAACCCATCTGGTTCATTAACATCATTAGGGGAGAAAATCTGTACCCCGAGATCCCTCTGTACATCAAATCGCCCAAGGTTCCTGCCATTTACTGTATACCTTCCTCTTACATTTGACCTCCCAAAGTGCAACACCTCACACTTGTCTGGATTAAACTCCATCTGCCGTTTCTCTGCTCATTTTTCCAACTGATCTATACTCTGCTGAATCCTTTGACAGCCTTCCTCACTGTCCACAGCTCCACCACTTTTCATGTCATCTGCAAACTTATTAATCAGCCCACCTACATTTTCATCCAAGTCATTTAACTATCACAAACAACAGAGGTCCCAGTACTGATCCCTGCAGAACACCACTGGCCACAGACCTCCAATCAGTATAACACTGCTCCACCGCTACATCCTGATTCCTAACCAGGGGAGCATCCACTTAGTCATGTCCTCACGTATGTCACATCCCTTCTGAATCCTAGTGTTTCAACTAAAATCATCTTCTGTTCTTCTAAACTCCAATGGCATCAGCCCAACCCCTTCATCCCCAGAATCATTCTCATGAACATGTTCTGAACTGCTTCTAAAGTAAGCATCTCTTCTCAATTAGAAGATACAGTAGTAAGAGAAACAAATAAGACTTTTAATAAGAGATACAAATCTCCAGGCCTGACCGGGTTTATCCAAGAACACTGTGGGAGGCTGGAGAAGAAATTGCAAGAGCCCTGGCTGAGATATTTGCATCATCGTTAGCCACGGTGAGGTGCCAGTAGACTGGAGGGTAAAGAATTTTGGGCCTTTATTTAAGAAGGGCGGCAAAGAAAAACCTGGGAACTGGGAACCAGTAATTCCAACACCTGTGGTAGGTAAGTTACTGGAGAGGATTCTGAGGAATAAATTATATGTGCATCTGGAAAGACAGGGGTTGATTAGGGGTAGTCAGCATGGCTTTGTGCGTGAGAGATCGTATCTTAAAATTGATTGAGGTTTTTGATGATATGACCAAGAAGGTTGATGAGGGCAGGGTAGTAGACATGGTTTATATGGACTTCAGTCAGGCCTTTGAAATGATTTGACATGGTAGGCTGCTCTGGAAGGTTAGGTCACATGGAATCCAGGGAGAGCTGGCTAATTGGATACACAACTGGCTTGATGGTAGGGAGCGGGGGTGATGATGAAAGGTTGTTTCTCGGACTGGAGGCCCGTGACGAGTGGTGCGCCTCTGGGGTTGGTGCTGGGCCCATTGTTGTTTGTCATCTATATCAATAACTTGCATAAGAATGTACAAGGCGTGGTTAGTAAGTTTGCAGATGACACTAAAATAAGTGGTCTAGTGGATAATGAAAAAGGTTATCAAAAATTGCAGGGGGATATGAATCAGCTGAATAAATGGGCTGAGGAATGGCAAATGGAGTTTAATTTGGATAAGTGCGAAATGTTGCATTTTGGAAAGTCAAATCCAGGTAGGACTTTCACAGTGAACGGCAGGGCCCTGGGAGTGTTGTAGAACAGAGGGACCTTGGAGTACAAGTACATGGTTCACTGAAGGAGGAGTCACAGGTAGTCAGGGTGCTGAAGAAGGCTTTTGGCACACTGGCCTTCATCAGTCACGACATTGAGTATAAAAGTTGGGAGGTCATGGTGCGGTTGTACAGGACGCTGGTGAGGCCGCACTTGTTCAGTTTTGGTGGACCTGCAGTAGGAAAGATGTTATTAAACAGGAAAGAGTGCAGAAAAGATTTACAAGGATGCTGCCAGGACTTGAGGGACTGAGTTATAGGGAGAGGTTGGACAGGGTAGGACTTTGTTCCTTGGAGTGTAGGAGACTGAGAGATGATCTTATAGAGGTGTATAAAATCATGAGGGGCATAGATAGGGTGAATGCACTCAGTCTGGCACTGTAGTGTAGAGGTTAGTGTAACACAATTACAGTGCCAGCGACCTGGGTTCAATTCCAGCCACTGTCTGTAAGGAGTTTGTACGTTCTCCGTGTGACTGTGTGGGTTTCTTCCGGGTGCTCCGGTTTCCTCCCACATTCCAAAGATGTACGGGTTAGGAAGTTGTGGGCATGCTATGTTGGCAGCAGAAGTGTGGCAACACTTGCTGGCTGCCCCCAGAACACTCAACACAAGATGTATTTCACAGTGTGTTTTGATGTACATGTGACTAATAAAGAAATCTTATCTTAATCTTATCTTTTCCAAAGGGTTGGAAATCATGAACTAGAGGGTATAGGGTTAAGGGGAGAGGGGACAGATTTGATAGGAACTTGAGGGGCAACTTTTTTACACATAGGGTGGTATCTATTTGGAATGAGCTGGCAGAGGAAGTGGTTGAGGCAGGTACAATAACAACTTTTAAAAGACAGTTGGACAGGTCCATGGATGGGAAAGGTTTAGAAGGTTATGGGCTAAATGCTGGCAAATGGGACTGGCTTGGATGGGTCGTCTTAGTTGGGCCGAAGGGCCTGTTTTGTGCTTGTATAATTCTATGACTAAGGACACCACAGCTGTTATGTAATACTCCAGTTGTGGTCTCACCAACAGCCTGCATATCTGCAGCTAGTTTAGCATTGTTTCTCTGCCAAAGTGAATCACATTTCTGTGTTAATTGCCACCTCTCTCTGCTCACCTGTGTTGCCAGCCTGGTGTCAGTACAGCTCCCGGGGGTGTCACTACTGATCCCAGGGGTGCTGGTACTGATCCCAGAGGTGCTTCAGTGGAGTAGTGAGGGTCTGCTGTGGAGTTGGAGTTGTTCTCCTTGTGTCAGACCATGAAGGAAGGTCACCTAACACCTCCACTAAAACAGAATCGATGCCAGTTATCTTCCTGCTCCTGGATCTTGCTGTGTATAATTAGATTATTTGATTCCAGAGAGTAATTGATTGACTCTGAGGCTTTGGGATATCATTGGTGGGCTGGTGGTGGGTGGTGGGGGACGGGCGTGGTTGGGGCAGGGAGTGAGTGTTCAGGTGGGAGGCTGGGTTTGACAGGAACCTTATATGGAGAAGTTCTCCATGTTTCATTTCCCATTGTGTACCAGGGAGGAAGCAGATAGCTAACGTCTAGCCCAAAAGTCCCCGATTACCGCTACGGTTATCCCACTGAGGCAAATGAGCATTGTAGTTTTGAACAGGACTGAAGTCAAACAATGGACGTAACCAGTCCAGGGAAGGGAAACCAGACCAGAGCTAACAATGATCAAACATGAGTCCTTTCACCACAACAGCAGCTTGAATGTATTTGCCCAGGGGCAGTAATTCATTCGTCAGAGGTACTTACGTATTGTTGATTCTGTAGAAACTGCAGAAAGAAAGTGTCTCATCACACATATGACGATAGACTCACAGAATCATACAGCACAGAAACAGGCCTTTCAGCCCAACTGGTCCATGCTGACCAAGGTGCCTACCTGAGCTATTCCCATTTGCCTGTGTTTGTGTTATTTCCCTCTAAACCCTTCCATCCACATGTAACTGTCCAAACGTCTTTTAAAAGTTGTAACTGTACCCTGGCCTTCCACTTCCTCTGGCAGTTTGTTCCATATCACCACCACCCTCTGTGTGAAAAACCTGCCCCTCAGGTCCCCTGCAAATCTTTCCCCTCTCTCCTTAAACCTGTGCCCCTCATGATTTTATAAACCTTTATAAGGTCACCCCTCAGCCTCCTTCACTCCAGGGAAAACAGTCCCAACCTGTCCAGCCTCTCCTTATAACTCAAGCCGTTCAGTCCCAGTAACATCCTTGTGGATCTTTCCTGAACCCTCTCTAGCTTATCTTCCCCATGATATGGCATCCAGAACTGCAGACATTACTCCAGATGCGCTCTCAGCTGTAACATGACGTCCTAACTCTTGTACTCAATGCCCTGACTGATGAAGATAAGTGTCCCATACACCTTCTTCACCACACTGTCGACCTGTGTCACCACCTTCAGGAAACTACGTACTTGTACCCCTAGGTCTCTCTGTACTACAACACTCCCCAGGGCCCAGCTATTTACTGTGTATGTCCCAGCCAATGTGTATGGAACTGGGCAGCAACAGGGCCTGAGCCAAAGGCTGGGCTTCAAGTCTCCACCATGAGAAACCTTGTCTGTTGTGGGTGCAAGTCAGAACATCAATAGTAGGAAGTCCCCAGACTGTGGTGGCCCAACCTTTAGCCTTGTCAGAAAACTGATCCCAGTAATGCTCAGAGAACAGGTCCCCAGTTGTAGGCCAAAAACTGAAAGCAGCAAACTCTTCTAAAGTACTCTTGACTGGCATTTATTGTGAAATGTTGGTGACATCTCTCACTATTTTAGTGAGAACTGTAATTGGAATCTTAATAATGACACCTCAGTACTAGATCAGGCTGCTCAGCTGTTAGTGGGCATGCTGGTGACACAGTGACTAAACTGATAACCCAGAAATCCAAGTTCAATCCCCATCACAGCTGTTGTATAATTTAAATTCAGTTAATAGTCTGGAATTAAAATTTAAAAATAAATCATTAATGCTGCTAACCTGAAACCTGTTGTAAAAACACAGTAATGTCTGTCAGGAGAGGATATCTGCCTGGCCCTGATGTGACTCCAGACCCACCAATGTAGGTGGTAATTAAATGCCTTAGAAACCACTGAACTGAAGGCACTCAAGGATGAGTAATGGACACTGGCCTGGTCAGTGGTGCCACATTCGGGGGTAATAAATCGATGAAGAGGTCATTCCGTGTGTGCTTGTCATTAAAGAGGCATCCAGCTTAATCCCATTTCCAAATGTAGTAATCCCCACCACTGCTCAGTGGAAAAACATTTCCCCTCCCCTGCAAGTCACCTGCAGTCTGTCACCCCTTGTTACAACCACTCTTCTCATAGAGTCACAGTCACACAACACAGACCCTTCAGCCCAACTTATCCAAGCCGACCAAGATGCCCATCTAAGCCAGTCCCATTTGCCTGCGTTTGGCCCATGTCCCTCTTAACCTTTCCTATCCATGTACCTGTCCAAGAGTCTTTTAAACGTGTCTCAACCACTTCTTCTGGCAGCTCGTCCCATATACTGACCACCCTCTCCGTGAAAATGTTGCCCCTCAGGTCCCTTTTAACTCTTTCCCCTCTCACCTTTAACCTATACCCTTTAGTTTTTGATTCCCTTTCCCTGGGAAAAACCTGCATGTGTTCTAAGTGAAAGATATCATGTTCCATCCACCTGTTTAATGTTCCCAGGATTTTATGCACCTCAGTCTAATCTCTTCTCAGTATCCTTCATTCCAAAGCTCAGTTAATTAAAGCTATAATTCTGCACCCTTAGCAACACCCTCTCCAGTAAAATCATGCTCTGTATGTGATCAGAACGTATACAGTGCTCTAACTGTGGCCTGACTAATGTATTGTACAATTACCACATAACTTCTTTTCTCTTATATACCTCAGCTAACAAAGGACTTTGGGAACTAGGCATGGGTTTAGGCCGGTGGCAATATAGGTTCTCAACCTTCTCCACTACTCAATAAAATTATGGCTGATCTGATTTTTGCCCTAAACTTCACTCTTCTGCCTGATTTCCATCACTCTTGATTAACATCGTCCAAAATCCTGTCATAGCCTTAAATGTGGATAGATATCTAAGGTGGAGAATTCCAAAGTTTCATAACCCTTGAAGAGAAGAAATTCTTCCTCATTTCTCAAGGATCCATTCGTCTGAAATATGTTCGCAAAACCTCCGGCAGTTCGAGGAGGCAGCTCCCTCACCTTGTCGAGGACAATTAAGGATGGCCAAGAAATAGAAGTATTCCATCCAGGCAAGCCTGGGCTGATCCACCATTCAGACCACAAGCCTGCAGGTCACAGCTCTTCAGAGCTCAGCTTGGAGTTTTCCAAACGTGTTGTGGGTTTCTGCTTTCACTACCCTTTCAGGCTGTGAGTTCCAGACCAACTGCCCGTCTCTGAGGTAAATAATCTTTTCCCAACTGCCCTCTGATCCTTCCACCACCGAACCCTAACCCATGCTCTCCAGTTACAAACCTTCTCAGAGACAACAAAATCCTTCAATTCATTCTATCACAGCCTCTCATAAGCTTACACACCGCAGTTAAACCTCCCCTCAAGCCTCCTCCATTAAGAACACAGCCTTGACCTAGCCCTGACGTAGACAGTCTCTCCTCACAACTGTAACCTCCAGTCCTGGAAATATCCTCATAAATCTCTCTGGTGCTGCTCGCCCTTGCAGTAGTGCGCTGACCAGAACTGTACACCATCTTCTAGCTGCAGTCTGACCTTGTTCTTTCAACGTCACATTAACACTGTGTTGGAAGCACAATCTTAGCTCCAGAGATTTAGCTGAAGCTCAGTTCGACAGGCTTCAGGATTTAGACGTGGAATAGACATCCCAGGCCAAAGATTTTGGGCCTCTAGATTTATTTTACTGAGAACCACCACAGAATTACATGCGCACGTTACAAATTTTGTGAAGTTTTTCCACAAATCACACATGGGTTACAAGCATGAATTTGATGATTCACTAATCTCAAAACCATGCACAAAACCAAAACAGAAGTGCGTGAAGAACTTGTCCGGTCAAGCAGTGTCAGCGGTAAGGGAAACTAGTTCACATTTCGAGTCAGTCGCCTTTCCTCATCCTGGCTTGGGTCTTCCACCATTTTCTGTCTTGGTTTCAGATTCCAGTTTTATTTGCTTTTCATGCAAAACCATCCTTTTATTTAAAACTACAACTTTTATCTCACTGTCACGTCCTTTGTGTAAAAAGCTTAAATGAACATGAGCAAAAGCCCTCATAGCATGGACACAAGCAGACTGATGCATTTGCAATGACCAGTCCGCGGGTCTTCAGCTGACAATTGACCAAAACTGCCTTCCTTATGGACTGATCAGTTCCTAATACTGCCTCTGTCCTTTCAAAAACTAATCCATCCCAAAATAATATTCTCCCACTTGTGAGCTATGGCTGAGATTCCTTCTGATCTTTCAACAAGTGTAATCAATGCTGGCCTTATCAGACCAACCTCAACATGTCAGTGAAATCTCAAGTCACAACTCAAAATACCATTCCTACTTAGCTGGCTCGACAATTTCAGTTTCTTATTTTTATTAAAGCAGACATTACAGGGGAAGGTTTGGGATAAAACTTCAGCTTCACTGGGCCTATGACCATGCGATGTACTGAAGCTGCTACGTAGCCATTTGTAGTAACTCTTGTGCTGGTGAAGAGAAATGTGAAGAGACTGACAGGCACTCCCTGACATTCTTCATCTGCTATTAGATTTCTCAAGCCCAAGCGGAAATCAATTGTTAATTCACTTGGGCACTGCACACATTAACCTTTTCATGAACCATGGAGACCAACATAGCTGGACATGTTGATTAACATGGCAGTTAGTTTCCTCACCCAGAGGACTGTGGTGACTGAGTCACTGGGTCACTTCATGACAGGGATCGATAGATGTTTAGATATGAAGGCAGTCATGGGATATAGGGTTAGGGCAGGGAGTGGTGCTAAGGCAGAAGAGTGAGAGAGTATATTCTATCTGAATACACTGCTTGAGGCCTTCAGGTTGTCAATTATTTCCCAGGGCAATGCATTAGTGTCAGGAAGTGTGAGTCGAGATTGTTAATCCCAGTGTCCCTCCACATTTTCACACCTTACACAATTCCCAACAATGTCCATTTCAACATACTAAAAAATTGTTAGACCGACAGGTTTTGTCAAAGTTTAGTTTTCTTTCCCTGATTAAAACTTTAATCCTTGATACACAGCAAAACCTGAACTTTTCCTTCATCGAGGTTTGATCCTTCCCCAACATCCGCGTAAACTCCTCCTCGTTTTAATTTGTTTTGAGAAAAGAAATTTAACAGACAAAGCCTTAAGGTTAATTTCTCACTTTAAGGAAAATATCCATCTAAACATAAACAACCTAAACAAAATAGAAAAAGGTTATGTTTTCTGCAGTTATACCCAGACTGCAGCTTTGAAACCACAAACCCTGAGTGTGATAAGAGTATTGTATTTCTGTAAAATCATTCTTTCACACTGCTTTTTGATTTTCAAAACTACATAAATCGTACCGTGAGGTTTAACTGGCTGTACAATACTCCCATTAGGAATGGCATGTTTGGAGATTACACCGGAAGTGTTTGCAACTATCTCCCAACATGCCCATTCCAAATCCCAAATCGCCCATTTTGAACATGTGGTCATTTCACATCCAGAACTGAAAATTCCATTAATTCAAAACATTAAACAAAATTACACACAAACAATGGGGAACTCAGATTTTAATTTCGTCCAGTAGTAACTCAGATCAATATTTTATCAACTGATGAAAGAAGACGTGTGAAGGAGACAGAGACACAGAGACAGAGAGAGGGGGAGAGACATGGGGTATGAGAAGGCCAGGTAATTACAACAGATTGCCTTTCTTTCTTCAGAAGCTCTTGAGATTCTTCAGACCAAGCAACCGTAAAAATATTAAATCAAGCTGAAGAAAGTTAATTTTCACACTTAACAAAGCTTTCAACAAGAAGAATATAAAAGGGTGAGGTTTCACGGTGCTCGTGAACTCTGCAACTTTACATAGTTTTTAAAGAGCCCTGTTCTTAAAATGTAAAAGAAATTCCTTGATTTATAAGTTGGAAAAGAATGGTGTTTTCTCTTTTCTGGCTCTTTTATTACCTTTACCTCCTCCCACCTCTGGTTGCTCTTGATCAATTTGAAAATCAATGTCTCACACTTTCAGTAGTGGAATTAAACTGCTCGTCAGGGAACTTGACATGCAGGTTCCCCTCCCAGTCACACACCATCCTGACATGGAAATACATCACTGGTCCTTTATCCTCACTGGGTCTAAACCCTGGAACTCCCCTTCCAACAGCGCCATGGGAGCACCTTCACCAAAAGGACTACAGCGCTTCAGGAAGACAGCTCACCCCCACCTTTTCGAGGTACTAAGGCAGATTCAGTTTGTGTTCCTTGTGTATTTGGTCAGAACCAGGTAGTGAGCTGCCTCTTACTTTGTGACGTTATGAAAATTGCAATAATATACTGGATTAAATTTAATGAATCTGTAGTGAAATTGAAAAAAAGTCCAAATTAGTGCAGGAGAAGATGTAAATACGCTGACTCCATAGGCACTGTCTGACCTGCTGAGGTTCTCCAGTATTTTCTGGATTTGTTTCAGATTTCCAATATCTGTAGTCTATTTTGATTTTCATTATGACAAACACTACTGCCTTCTCGTGCATGTGATGCTGTTTCTGTGGTAACGTCATCAGATAACTAAAGTAAACATGCTGTGTGAATACTCTAATGGAGACGGGGACGGCAGATGCTGGAATCTGGAGCAACACACAAGAAGCTGGAGGAACTCAGTGGGTTCAGCTCAACTCAACTCAACGGCAGCATCTGTGGAGGGAAACGGGCAGCCATCCAGCTGCTCCTGATGAAGGGTCTCGATCCTAAACGTCATCTGCCACGGCCAAGAAAGCTCACCAGCACCTCTACTTCCTCAGGAGGCTAAAGAAATTTGGCATGTCCCCTTTGACCCTCACCAACTTTTATCAATGCACCATAGGAAGCATCCTATCTGGATGCATCATGGCTTGGTAGCGCAACTGCTCTGCCCAATACTGCAGGAAACTGCAGAGAGTTATGGACACAGCTCAGCACATCAGGGAAACCAGCCTCCCCTCCAGGGACTCTGACTACACTTCTCGCTGCCTCGGTAAAGCAGCCAGCATAATCAAAGACCCCGCCCACCCCAGACATTCTCTCTTCTCCCCTCTCCCATCGGGCAGTAGATATAAAAGCCTGAAAGCACGTACCACCAGGCTCAAAGACAGCTTCTATCCCGCTGTTATAAGACTATTGAATGGTTCCCTAGTTCGATAAAATGGACTCCTGACCTCACAATCTACCTCGTTGTGTCCTTGCACCTTATTGCCTACCTGCACTGCATTTTCTCTGTAAATGTAACACTTCATTCTGCAACCTGTATTGTTTTACCGCAGTATATTGTTTAATGAATTGATCTGTATGAATGGTGTGCAAGAAAAGTTTTTCACTGTACCTGGGTACAAGTGACAATAAAAAAGCAATTCCAATTCCTTCCACAGATGCTGCCTGACCCACTGAGCTCTTGCAGCATCTTGTGTTTTGCTGCATGAATACTTTAAACCTGATTACACATTTGACATCTCTGGGATTTCATAAAATACATTACACTGGGGCACAAAATACCAAAATGTTGGCAGATTCCTGGCATAGAGAGTAAAATAAAAGGAACTTCATTATATAAAGTCTGATTTTTATATTGGCTTATGTCCTATGTGGTGGCGTTCATTCCCTGGCATGCCTTCATCACTCTGCGGCAGATCCCTGTCACTCTGAGGCACTTCCTTCTCACTCCTTAGGCACATACTTTTCCTACCCAGTGTTGGTGGGAAAGTTGCATGAGAAAGGTTATCATTTAGCGTTTCCATATTTAGTAGAAAAATATTGGATTTTTGTAGCATTGTTCATGACCTCAGAATATCCAAAGGTGTTGAAGTCAATGAAATGTTTCCCAGTGAAGTTATGGTTGCAATTCAGGAACACAGCAACCAAACTTTGCAGAACAAGCTCCCACAAACAAACAGGTGGCAACATGTTGATGTAGGGGTGAAGGTTGGCCTAGAGATCAGGTCCCAGCTTTTCTTTCAAATGGGAGCTTCTCCATTTATCTGTGTCAGCCGATGCAAGGCCAGTTTAACATCTGATCTGAAAACAGCTCCCCCAACTGCGCAAATTCCCACCAGTACTGAGCTGAAGCTCGTACCTGGACATTTCTGCTCGAGCCTGTGCATGGGACCTGAAGCCACAGCTGTGAGGTAACGGTGAGAAGGGGCCCCTGTGAGCCAATAAAATGTTTTTCTTGAAGAAACTCTTTGGCAGATCTGGGAGGGAGGGAAGCAGGCGGATCAAGTGGCAGTGTTGCTGAGTACAGCTGAGTGGATTGTAGATGTGGTCACATTTATGGAGGAACAGGGAGTTTGAGGTACACTTGGGACATGTGAACTGAAGTTTTATTGAGCCAATTTTTCCTCACAGGTCTGTCCAACAGAGGACATGGACTGCATAGAACATAGAACATTAGCACAGTACAGGCCCTTCGGCCCACAATGTGGTGCCGACCTTTTAGTCTACTCTAAGATCAATCTAGTCATTCCCCCACACATACCGCTCCATTTTTCTATCATCCATGTGCCTATCTAAGAGTCTCTTAAATGTCTCTAATGTATCTGCCTCTACCAGCATCCCCGGCAGTGCGTTCCACGCACCCACCACTCTCTGTGTAAAAAACTTACCTCTGATATCCCCCTGTACTTTCTCCAATCACTTTAAAATTATGTCCCCTCATGTTAGCCACTTTCACCCTGGGAAAAAGTCTCTGACTGTCCACTCGATCTACACCTCTTTATCATCTTGTACACCTCTATCAAGTCACCTCTCATCCTCCTTTGCTCCAAAGAGAAAAGCCCTAGCTCACTCAACCTATCCTCATAAGACATGATCTCCAATCCAGGCAGCATCCTGGTAAATCTCCTCTGCACCTCTCTAAAACTTCCACATCCTTCCTATAATGAGGCAACCAGAATTGAACACAATATTCTAAGTGTGGTCTAACCAGAGTTCTATAGAGCTGCAACATTACCTTGTAGCTCTTAAAAATCCCCTGACTAATGAAGGCCAACAAGCCATACGCCTTCTTAACAACCCTATCAACTTGCGCAGCGACCTTGAGCGATCTACGGACTTGGACCCAAAGATCCCTCTGTTCCTCCACACTGCTAAGAGTCCTGCCATTAACTCTGTATTCTGCCTTCAAATTTGACCTTCCAAAGTGAATCACTTCACACTTTTCCGGGTTGAACTCCATCTGCCACTTCTCAGCCCAGCTCTGCATTCTATAAATGTCCTGTTGTAACCTTCAGCAACCTTCTACACTATCTACAACACCATCAACCTTCGTGTCATCTACAAACTTACTAACCCATCCTTACACATCCTCATCCAAGTCATTTATAAAAATCACAAAGAACAGGGGTCCCAGAACAGATCCCTGTGGAACACCACTGGTCACCGACCTCCAGACAGAATACACTCCATCTACAACCACTCTCTGTCTTCTATGGACAAGCCAATTCCACATCTTATTGGTACCATTCTCACTCAAGTGTGACTTGCTGCTTGGTTTTGGGGAGGTGGTCACTAAAATCTAACTTTGCCAAAGGGAAAGAGAGACATTTATCAGCCAAAATAGGGAAATTCCCCTCGCCACTGAGGTCCATCCCAGCAGGAAATATCCTCCTGACTCCCACGTCCCGTCTTGCCCCAGCTGATGAATCAGTGATTCTCCATCTGATCAGCATTTGGAAGGAGCACTGAGACACAGGCACAAGACATCCTCCAAGTGGGGACATCATTGTCCAGTGGCTTGGTTGCACCACCACAGAGCTGGCTGTTCTGAAGGGCACAGCTGTCAGACCAGGTCTGCAGTAGGTGTTGAGTGAACTATTTGACCTCATCTTCCTCCATCTATTACCAGATTCATGTATCCAGGTCAATGTTCCTGTGGAGGTGAAGTCCTAGCTTCACACTGTGAACATCCTTCATTGTGTAATGTGACACCATCTTGCTAGAACCGATCTGGCAACTCAAGATTGGGCATTCATGAGGTACTGGGGACCGTAAGCAGCAGCTGAAATGTACCCCACCAGAATCTGTACCTTCCTGGCCAGGTTGATCCAACTTCCAGCTTGACCAGAAGTCATCACTTGATGTGTTTGTCCTGTGGTCCTGGTTAGGCCGCACCAGGTTATCTCACCATGGGCAGTCAATCTGACCAAGGCACTTGAGTTGATGGCATCCCAAATGATGTGTAGAAATATGAAACTCATAAATTGGTCATGTAACGGGAACTGGTAAGAGGAGGATTCTCCACATGGTGTCTGTGATGCCTGGGTTATCCCTCTCCATCAGCAGAGTAAAGGCATCCATGTTGTGATGTTGGCAGCTGGAAATGTTCCTCAGTTCTTCTCAACAGGCCAACGTTGCACAGTGCAGTATCAGCGTACCACTTGCAGAGACAGCAATTGATGTCAGGAACAGCCTTATGACCTTGACACTATCTTTATGCATGTATGAACCGGTCAATGAGGTCACTCGGTAGATGGGGCTGAGGGAGATGAGTTGTTCAAACCCACATGCACGTTGCAGCTGTCTCACCATGATGTCAGAGCTGAGGCTGCCTCTCCATAGTTTTCAGTGTAACCATTGTACAGTCCACAATATTGTTTGGCAGCAGGACTTGGACAATCCATTACTGTCACATTACAAAATGTGACGGCTTTGTTCTGTGCTGCCTTTGAGAAAGGGAACGTATACCATGGTAGGGTGAGATTGCAAGCTCTGCTCTCCTCTGATGTGAAGCATCACAGGTATCACCGCACTGAACAATCCATGTGGAACCTTTGTAGCATTCATGTGTTCCCACAATACCACAGCACAATCCAATAGAGCAAGGTCAGTAGTGCAGGGAGCTCTGGAAAAGCATATGCAATGATTGGGGTCTGTCGTGTCATTGGCTTAGTGCATGACAATCGAGCCTGAACTCACCTGTGCTTCACTGAGAAGTGAGGATGTGGATGGGATCTACCTGGAACATGAGGAGTCTGCCTGAAGCTACAACACAGGACAACAGAAGTGGGGAAGATTAGAAACAGTATGTTGTAGACAGTACTCAGAGATCCCACAACCAGCAGATCAGAGCAGAGCTCTGCAGGTTACAACCAGATAAAAACCATCTTTATCCAGATGTCATGGAGTCACAGAGATCCAGCACAGAACAGGCCTTTTGTACCAACAGGTCCACACCAACAATCAACCACCCATTTTTACTCGAACCCTGGAGCAAAAAACAAACTGCTGGACAAGACCTGTGGGTCAGGCAGCATCTGTGGAGGAAGAGAATTGTCGATGTTTTGAGTAGAAATCCTGCATCATTCCCTCCCTCCACAGACGCTGCCTGACCCGTTGAGTTCCTCCAGCGGTTTTGTTGTCGCCGATTAACTGGGCACTGACAACTCGCACTCATTTCTCAACCACACTTTATTTACACGTGCACAAGGAGAAAAGGCCAGCCCCAGGCACCAAACTGTTCCAAAGTTTCAACAAAGAGTTGTCTTTTTAAACAGGTATTGACCAATTAAAATCCTTGGGCACCTTAGAATCCCTCATTTGCATACATCAAATACCAATCACGTTCCATTAACATAGGTGTTAGTGACCAATAGAAACTACATAATATCTTTGAGTTAAAGTAATTGTCCAATAGTTAGTGTGTGCCTTGCGATCCTTCATTTGCATCCTTATCATGTCTCAGTGTGTCTGTTGACCTCGATCCCATGCTGTACAATGAGGAGCTCTGCTCTTAAGGACCTTGTTCAACAGGATGACTGCAGACTGCCTGCAAACCATCTTCTGCCTGCTCACTTGCAGGCCTTGCCTTGCTACAGCGTCCACAGTTTGTTTTGGCTCCAGCTTCCAGTGTCTGTACTTGTGTCTCCATTTTACTCTAACCCTGCTCTAACTCATTGTGTTCTCCCCACATTGCCATCAACTTCCCCCAGATTCTAGCCCTCACCTACACACTAGGGGCGCTTTACAGCAGCTAATTAACCAACCAATTCACTCGTCCTTGGGATGTGGCAGGAAACTAGAGCACCTGGGGAAAACCATGTGGTCACAGGGAGAACGTCCAAACTTCAAAAGTATTTACATCTACCCAACAATTTGAAAATTTGTTATCCTCACAAAGCTGAACAGATTCATTCCAACGAAATACTGCCCGGTCAGTCTACTCTTGACCACCAACACACTGATGGAAGGGATTGTCAACAGTGCCTCTGGCAGCACTCACCAACCATCTGCACATCGGGCTCAGGTAATCCACTCCACATCTCATCACGGTCTTGGTCCGAACAAGGACAAGAGAGCTGAAGTCCAGCCCAGAGGTGAGAGTGACTGCCCTTGACATCATAAAAAATTCATCGTTTTCATAGGATCAGAGTATCACTGGCAGTGTTCATTAGCCACCCCTGATCACCTCAAAGCCCATGAGAAGCTGGGCAAGGAAAAATGGTACAGAGACAAAATCTATTCCAATTCTTAACCGGTAGATGAGTTAATGGTTACAGAGGTATGGCAGCAAAATGTTTAGTGAAACAGAGAACATAGAAAATAGAACATAGAACACAGTACAGCACAGGTCCCTCATTCCACCACATCTGTACCAAACATGTTAATGTTCAGAATTAAATATTCTAAGATTAACTTTTACAAGAAATAAGAAAAATGGAAAGGGAACAGAAACATAGAACACTAGAAAAGTGTTACAAGACTGTCCTGTCCCTTCAGTCTAGAGGAGACCACGTTGTGCGCATGGACTGCAGTACACTAGGTTAGAAGGGAATAGCTGCTTCACCAGGAAGGTCTGTTGGATCCGTGGATGGTGGGAAGGGAACAGGTCAGTGATGTGTTCATTTTCTGTGGGTGAATGGGAAAGCACGAGAATGGAGTGGTTGGTGGTGATCGAGGAGTGGACCAGAGTTGTGAATGGATCGATCCCTTTGGAATGCTGTAAGGGGAGGGAGACTAGTGGTGGAATGCCGTTGAAGGGGCCAAAGGTTACGAAGATGACCCATTGAATCTGGAAGCTGCTGGGGTGTTGAGTGGCTGATCTCTGTTCTTGTTCTAGATGGGACTGGGAGAAGAACTCAGTTTTGTGTTACATGTACAGTAGATTTATAAATTTGAAGGCTTTTGCTGAAATTTAAAACAATGAACATTTTGTGTGGCTGCACCCACTTTTTCACAATATATTGGACATGTGAAAAGCAGAAAAAAGGATTGTTGATCTTAGATCATACTTTTGAAAGCATGATTCCTTCTGATTTAATTTGTAGTTAAGCATGAATTACTCCAGTAGCAGGAGAAATGGTCAGAGTGAAAGTGAGGACTGTGCAGGCCAGGACACAGTCTGGGTGCTTTGTTACGTGTCATCTTTCCAAGTCTTATCATTAAACATCAGAGCTTGGTTTCCAATCTTCATTTTTGGCTCTAGTAGGGGAATTCAATGCTGAAGAAAGCCCCTTGCCAACTCTTACCTAAATATCTACAAATTTTAACACCACTCATTCCGATAGAAAGTGTACGTTTCAGATTCCTTCCGTTCTGGTGAGTTAGTGATAATGTTCAACTGTACCACTGAGCACAGTCAGGAAGTTACTAATTTGATAACCAAGCTTTGTTTGGCTGTATTATCAGCAGAGGCCAAACACTTCCGCATAGTTCCCTTGACTACCAAATATGGTCGTCAGAGGGTAGGCTGTAGATTGCCAGTGAGGGATGCGACCTGAGGTACAGAACTACATGAGCTACATCCAGGAGCAGCCAAGTGGTGGAGCTGGTTCCCTTTCCAGCTCAGAGTGTTCTCAGGTTGGATCTTGGTTCAGTGTTGAATTTTCCAGTACAGATTCACAACTCACAATCGTAAATTGCAAGCACATACTTTTGGCGTGACTTAGCAAGTCAGACAATGTGAAAGCTGGTACCTCCTGACACTGAGTGAATCATTTCATGAGTTGTGGGTGTGTGGTGCAGGTAGTTGGTGGTGCCAAGACTTGCACCTTGGTGAGACAAGACCCAGACCAAGCTAATTGCCCAGAGTAAGGCACCAGCCCTCCACCCACCCTCCCAACACTGCACAAGTTGGAAGCACCCTCAGAAATGAGCAGCTTGTCAAACTGAGATCCCAATCGGCTCTTCATATTCAGCATCCTTGTGAATGCCAAACCCATCGTCACCAGCACCCCAAGATCACCACTGACCAGAGGCAACTGAAATGGGCACATCAGTGGGCAGAAGAGCAGGTCAGGGGTGGGGATCCCGTGGTGAGGGACTCACCTCCTGACACCACAAGGCCATTCTACCATCTACAAGGCATATCAGGAGTGTGATGGGACTCTCCCCACTTCTCTGGGTGAATGCAGTTCCAACAACTCTCAAGGAGCTCAACACCATCCAGGACAAAGCAGCCACTTGATCAGAACCCCATCCGCCCCCCCCCCCCCCCCCCCGAGCACTCCCTCTGCCACTGGTGCACTGGGGCTGCAGTGTGTGCTGTCTATAAAATGCACCACCATTACTCACTTTGGCCATTTAGACAGCACGTCCCAGACCCAGGAGACCTCCAGCAGCTCTGGGCCTGGGTGCCATATCCCACCGTGGACGAGGCCGGCTGATGGAGGAGGCAGTGACAGACCATGGAGAGGGGCTGGAGGTTCACGCAATGCTCCCTTACTCCGGTGCTCCCCCACCTCCAGTAACCTGCCGCAGGGCACCACCCACACAGCCCCCCGAATCCAGAGCAGACCGAGCCCCCCAGAATGACCTCTGTGTGTGCTGAATGGAGCTGAATCCTCAGTCAGCTGGTTGTAAGTCTTAGCACGGAGCCACCACAGCCTCTGTCACACTCGGCAGGTGTAGGGTCAGGGTGAGGGGTCAGGGTGAGTGGTCAGGGTGTGGGGTCAGGGTGTGTAACCCTAACCCTTCCCCATCACTCAGCCACCTGGGTGGGAGCTTGATAACCTGAGGGAGAGCCGTGATGATGTGGTGCACATTTAGGGGGGGGTGGAGGCAGGAAGAAAGCAGCACATACTCACACTTTCTGCATGTAACTTGGAGGGAATGGGGTGAGGCAGGTTTGAGAATGAGGAGGTGAGGAGGATGACTAGTGATGAGCATTCCATCATTTTCAGTGATGTTGCTCCAGTAGTTACCAGCTCTCCTTCTGTGTCACTGGATGGATGGACACAGGTCTGTCAGCCAGTGGCTCTCCTTCCTTAGGAGTTTGAGGAGATTTGGTACGTCACCAAAGACTCTTGCAAATTTCTACAGCTATACAGTGGAGAGCATTCTGACTGGTTGCATCACCGCCTGGTATGGAGGATCCAATGCACAGGATTGAAAGAGGCTGCAGAGGGTTGTAGACTCAGCCAGCTCCATCACGGTCACAACCCTCCCCGCCATCGAGGACATCTTCAAACAGATGGTGCCTTAAGAAGGCGGCATCCATCACTAAGGACCCTCACCACCCGGGACATGCCCTCTTCTTGTTACTACCATCAGGGAGGAGGTACAGGAGCCTGAAGACCCACACTCAACGATTCAGGAACAGCTTCTTCCCCTCCACCATCATATTTCTGAACGTTCCATGAACCCATGAACACCACCTCGTTATTCCTTTTTTTTGCACTATTTATTTTAGTAATTTAAAGTAATTTTATGTCTTTGCACTGTACTGCTGCCGCAAAACAACACATTTCACATCATATAAGTCAGTGATTCTGATTCTGACCCAAACCTTTCTGCTGATGGAATAGATTCTGCAGCACTGTTCTGGAGAGAGCAGGGAGTGTGTTAGCGAGTGTGTTAGTGTGTGTTGGTGAGTGTGTTATTGAGTGTGTAGGTGAGCGTGTAATGTGTGTTAGTGAGCATTAATGTGTGGTAGTGAGCGTGTAAATTGTTAGTGAGCATGTTAGTGAGCACAATTGTTAGTGAGCACATTAGTGAGTATGTTAGTGCGCATGCCCATGAGTGTGGGTGATGTCATGCCGCCGTAGAGCTGGCAGTGTGAGTGTTGTGAGGTGTCAGTGTGAAGTTTACTGGTGATGGAGCTGACTAGTGCTGGCTCTGAGTGCTGAGCAGTGGGCCATGGGGTGGATGCTGATGCCGTGTCTGGAGCCAGGCTGCAGCTGAAGTTGTCTTCACCAACCCTGACCACACATGGCTGCTCATTAAAGCTTTGCGTCTATGTCCTGGGGTTTCACCCTTGACCTCACATGTGACCTCCCACCCAGGAATTGAAGGACTCGCTGGGCCTCAGAGTGTAAGGTCCTGTCTCTGCACTCTTCTCCCACAAAGTGCTTACTCCCTTCCTCTGACTGTCTGACCTTTGCAATCATTCCATCATCAGCGGTGGCGATGAGCACTTCCTCTTCACAAGGCACCCACATAACACCACTTGGAACTGACTGGATTCAGCTGCTCATTGTCACTCCTGAAACTGGAACTCCGTGGTTTTCCTGTGCTGCTTGTTCCATGCTTCTTCCTCTGTGGCAATAGCCAGGGTAGCTGTCCCCAGTGCGCCCGAGGATACGTTTCCACCGTGACTACTCTGAAGCATGGACACATGAAATTATGATGTTTCCCTTGTCACGCTCAGACTGTTTCATTTAAATTAGTTTTCCAATTTAACTTTCTTTCTGTTGCAAACATCTTGCATGTCTCCATTAAGTCAACCTGGTCACCTCTTTTCCCATAACTTTTTCCCTGAATCTGGTTCCAAACCCATGCTTCATCTCCACATATCTCCCTGCAATCAGAATATGACACATTCCTCAAGATGTGGTCTGAACCACCACGGTACAGCTCAGCAAGCCTTCCTCTTGCATAATTTCTTTCTATTGTTTTGACTCAGTTGTTGCAACATCTGATGGCTTTGTTGATTAGGTCTTTGCATTGCTTGAGTGTGCTGAACGCTGAGGCTGGGACTCCATATTCTCTTTCAGCTTCAAACCATAGCTGTTTCAGCACTCACTTGTGGTTTCCTTCTGCACCATCCTGCCATTTCTGGAACTGATGTCCCACTTGCTTGTTCTGCTTACGTCATTCTGCAGAGCAGGCTTGCTTTTTGCCATTCTGCTGCACTTCCGAGTTTGTCATTATCTGACCACTTTGCATTATATGGACAGACTCTTCCCAACGACCTTGGTGAGATTGATCCCTGCACAGACCACCTGCAAAGTCTCCCCCACAAACATCTGTGGGCTGGTGGATAAATCAGGAGAGTCACCGACTGATCAATCAGAACCTGATGTAGTCCTGCTCCCAGGACTACGGACTGCGTGCCCGATTCCTCCAATACAATCCTCCACACTGCTCTGCCAGCTCTTCCATCTCTGTTGTATTTGCACCAGTGATGAAGCTGAAATGACTTGCTTCTTCCTGAACCGTGGTTTCCCCTCCACATAATTCAAAGAGCCCTTGCCCGTATCTCATCTATTTCCCGTACCTCTCCTCCGGTGTATGGTTCCTGGTCCTCACCTTACACCTCACCAACCTCCATCCCTACCCTCACAATGTTCCTCCTGCAACCAGAGGTGACTACCTTCTACACAGCAGTGTTTCATTCATGTCATTTCCCCTGAAACCTATCCTTATGAAATTTAGTAATCTTTTGCGTAGAATGTTATTAATTATTTCCAGATGTCTCGGTACAGGAGACGCTGGCCTTCTTCTGAACCTTAACTATTCCATCATTACTGTACCTGCCTGGCATGTCACTTCCTTTACAAAGTCATAGATTGTGGAGATAACTGGTTGAAAATTGCTTGACTTGGTTTATTATTGTCACGTGTACTGAAGTACAGTGAAAAACTTTGTTTTGCATGCCATCCATACAGGTCAGTTCGTTGTGTCAATGCATTGAGGTAGTACAAGGGAAAACAATAACAGAACGCAGAATAAAGTGTTACAGTTACAGAGAAAGTGCAGTGCAGGCAGACAATAAGGTGTGAGGCAATAACAAGGTAGATTGTGAGGTCAAGAGTCCATCTTATCATACTAGGGGGCCGTTCAATAGTCTTATAACAGCAAGATTGAAGCTGTCCTTGAGCCTGGTGGTACACGTTTTCAGGCTTTTGTATCTTCTGCCTGATGGGAGGGGGGAGAAGAGAGAATGTGCGGGGTGGGTGGGGTCTTTGATTATGCTGGCTACTTTACCGAGACAGCGAGAAGTGTAGTCAGAGTCCCTGGAGGGGAGGCTGGTCTCCATGATGTGCTGAGCTGTGTCCATAACTCTCTGCAGTTTCTTGCAGTCTCGGGCAGAGCAGTTGCTGTACCAAGCCGTGATGCATCCGGATAGGATTGTTACGGACTCAGTGAATGTCCCTTTAAGATAGAGTGTGTGTGTGTGTGTGTGTGTGTGTGTGTGTGTGTGTGTGTGTGTGTGTGTGTGTGTGTGTGTGTGTGGCGTGCTTACGTCAATAGAAGATAAAGGACGTAATGACATTGTTGAAGAGGTCAGTCGATGTCGAAGGGAGAGAGAGAGAGAAAAGGTAGAGAGACACCAGCCTGCTAGTTTTCTCTATCGATGGATGAGAAACAATAATTGTGTCTGCCATTGAAATCCATGTATGGAAATTGGAAGTAATCCGGTGGAGTTCACTTTGTTGCTGACCTGTAGAAGGAAACAGGTATTTGTGTGGATGACTATGATTTGGATGCTTTTCGGGGTGAGGAAGTCACTACCGAGTAAACACTGAAGTGTCGTTTGGGTTCCATTGTGGAACATTTGGATTCCGTAATTACTCTCTCTATATCCTCTACATCTACGTCTTATCTTCGGACAACGGTGGTTGTTGAAGAAGCCTTTGCTCATGTTTCACCTTATGGCTTGCGGAACTGAACTTTAAGAACCATTCCTGGACTTGGAGTTTGGGACTTTGCCACACACACACGAAGAGTTTAGTTGTGAGGTTAATGTTCAAGGTTTAACATTTTTAATTCTAACATACTAACATTTTTACTTCTATTTTTCGTATTATTATAAGTAGTGATTAATAAAATATTTTTTAACACTGAATCATGACTCAGTGTGTTTCTTTTGTTGCTGGTTTGTGACAGGATGCATTCTATGGTGCGTCGATAAAAGTTGGTGAGGGTCAAAGGGGACAAACCGAATTTCTTTAGCCTCCTGAGGAAGTAGAGGCACTGGTGAGCTTTCTTGGCGTGACGTCTGTATGGTTGGACCAGGACATGATAACAGAGATCATCAGAGATAACACCTCCTGCTTGTATTCACAAGTTACCAATGACTAAGTTACTGGATCAGAAGCAAGAATCCTGAAACATGAGTTCAAATCCCAGCATGGCAGCTGAGAATTTTGATTCCTGTAAATAAGCAGCTCTGGAACGTAAGATAAAGCTTGGCTCAGAGCAGGTACTGTGAAACTGCTGGACTGTTGTAAGAATTAATCATGTTCATTGAGGTCCTTTGGAGCAGGAAATCTGCCTTCCTTTCTGGACTCCAAACCTACCTTGCCCTTGACTCTTCGCTTCTTCCTGAGGACAGGCCAGTCAGGGATGGACATTGGACACTGGCGTTGCTGGGGGTGCCCTCATCCTCTGTACGAATAGACAGATGATGTTAAAGCTTCCACCTGAAACCAACAGTTTTAAAACCAGAGGGCACTGGGCCTGTGCTGTAGGACTCTATGACTCTAGTGAATTAAGGCTGATAAATCCTGAGTTACTTCTGCCTATTTTTCCACTATTTAGGAAAGTGAGTCCCCAATAAGTTGTGCCCAGTTAGTTCTTCCTCTCTAGCATCCACTGACTATCCAGTGCTTGACACTGCTTCACATTAAAGGTGATGGTCACTGCTTGGTCACAGACAGTTCTCCCCATGACTCCATAGAACCATAGAACAATACAGCATAATACAGGCCCTTCGGCCCACCATGTTGTGCCGCCCTTCAAACCACACCTAAGACTATCTACCCCCTTCCTCCCACATATCCCTCTGTCTTAAGTTCCTCCATATGCTTATCTAACAATCTCTTGAACTTGTCCAATGTATCAGCCTCCACCACCACCCCAGGCAGCGCATTCCATGCACCAACCACTCTCTGGGTAAAAAACCTCCCTCTGATGTCTCCCTTGAACTTCCCCCCAATTACTTTAAAGCCATGCCCTCTTGTATTGAGCATTGGTGCCCTGGGAAAGTGGCGCTGGCTGTCCACTCTATCTACTCCTCTTAATATTTTGTATACCTCTATCATGTCTCCTCTCATCCTCCTTCTCTCCAATGAGTAAAGTCCTAGCTCCTTTAGTCTCTCCTCATAATCCATACTCTCTAATCCAGGCAGCATCCTGGTAAATCTCCTCTGCACCCTTTCCAAAGTCTTCACATCCTTCCTATAATGAGGCGACCAGAACTGGACACAGTACTCAGACTCAGGTGACTATGTCAATGAAGTCAGCCATAGAGGTACTTAGGTTGTAGGATGCCATATTATCTTAACTGTAACATTTTAGATTTCAACTATGCAATGTAAGCTGCCAAGTCAGGTAACTGCTGATGTAATGCGTACTGGTGTAACTATCTGATCTGAGAGGTGTGGTTTTAATCTGAACTTTCATGGCGTTGTACGTGGGAAAAGTCACAGTCAGCTGGTGCAACTCTTGAAAATACTTGGCATGTCTACAGTGGGAACATCAGATTGGGTTCCATTACACCCTTTACTTTTGGAAGTTTATATTGGCCCTGAAGGGGAGATTTACAGGATGACATCTGGAAACCAAAGGTTAAATTACATATAGAAACACTCTTTGAAATTTAAGAGGTTAAGGGGTGATTTGATGGAATCACTCAAGATATTACAGGAAACAGTTGGGCATTCAGAGAGAACCTACTCCTGGAGGTCGGGATGTCTGGGACTGAGGCAAACAATGCTAACTGTTAATTTGTCAATGTCTGTTGTGAAGGTCTGAGATTGATAGATGTCTCGTAACCAAAGTTATTTATGGAAATGCAGCAAGGGCAGGTTTATGGAGTTAGGCACAGATCGAGAGGGTGATTGGCTTTCTGATCGGAGTTCCGATGTTACTCTGATAGATTGCTGGCCACAGGGAGGTGAACAGGGGATTCAGTGGTATCAGGGCAGTGGGTGGGGGAACTGGAATCCACATAAGGTAGGTCTGGTTTGGACATGTTCAGGGAGCTCTGTAACCAAAGAGTTTCTATTTACAGTATCTCTGTCCATCTTCCTGATATATAAAGTAACTTTTCTAATTACTATCCCTATTTCATTTCTATCTAGCAACTAAATGTACTCAGTTAGCAAAACATCCAAAATTCACTTTGTGTTTCATTTACAGAAAGCGCTGGAAACAGAGTTAACATTTCAGACTTTCACAGACGCCGTCTGACCTGCTGAATATTTCCACCATTTTCTGGTTTTGTTTCAGAATTCCAGCATTTGCAGTCTTTTGATTTTCAATTCATGTTTTAATTTAATTCAGACTAATAAGGTAACAATTTATACTGGAACAGTTTCAAGGGGGATGGATTTCAGCTACAAGGTTAGACTGGAGAGGTTGTTCTCCTTAGAGTGAAGAAGATTGTCAGGAGATCTGACGGAGGTGGACATGCTTTTTTAACCATGATCTGCTCACTATCATTTTGCTTTGTGTAGGAGCATTTCACTGCCATGTTTCCTACAGTACAATAGTAACATTTAAAAAGTAGATAATTGGCTGTAAAGTGCTTAGGACTGTGACAGTGGGTGTATAAATGTGAGTTTATCTTTCTTTGGGAACTGTTTTCCAGTGTTAGGAAGAGGGAACAAGAGTTGTAAGGTCAAGGTCAACATGTTACAACTGTTACTCTGAATCTGATTGGGTTGGATGAGCACCCAATGAAGTTGTTGGTCTGGAACAGAATCTCAGAGGTACATGTTACATGCTCACTGAGCCTGTACTGGCTCAAAGTAAGGACAAACCAGCCAGTCCTATGCCCTGTCTCCTCCAGAGTCCTGCACCTCCCTTCCTTTCTGAGATTTATCCAGCTCCATTTTGTATGCTGCACACGGTCTGCCTGCATTCCTCCCCAATCCAAGGTCAAGAGGTCTAGCTTCTGCAGTCCCTCATCCCCAGAATCGTTCTGGTAAGTTCCTTCTGCACCCTCTAAACCCTTCACATCTTTCCTAAGTCTGGTGCCCAGGACTGGACACAATACTCAAGAGATGAGGAGAATTTTTTCTCTCCAAGGCTGGTGAGTTTTTGGAAATCTCTTCATCAAAGGACAATAGAAGTAGCGTCCTTGGAATTTTTCAGACAGAGGTCAATGGACATTTGATAAGCCAGGGAATGAAAGGTTCCTGGAGGCAGGCAAAAATAGACACAATCAAACCAGCCATGATCATATTAAATGGTGGAGCAGTTTCAAGAGACAGTTGCCTACTCCTGCTCCTAATCCCATAATCATAATTGTAGCAGATGGCATTTCTCAGCACTAAACTTCAGCTACCACCCATCCACCCATTGCACAGTCTTCCTATGTCTCCTTGAAGTCTAGTATTGTGCTCTTCTCAGTTCACTCTAACTCCAAGCCTAGAGTCATCTGCGGATTTCAAACTGTGCCCTGTACATGCACACGTCCACACCTTTAACACATGTTAAGAAAGGCAGTGGTCCGAGTAATGACTCCTGAGGAACTCCTCGGTAACACATCGCCTCATTCTGACCAGGTTTTCACAACTGTTCTGTTTCCTACCCTTCTACTCTTCAGCTCCTGCTCCTTTTATTTCATTTATTCCAAGGCCTTCAATTTTGATGAAGGTTGTCATGTGGCACCTGGCTTTTGGAAGTTTATTTCCCTCATCAACCTCTTGCTTCCTTGAACACAAATCCTTTGAAGTTAGCTAGCCACAATTTGCCTTCTTCCACTTCAACTTCACTTGTCCAAGTGACCACTAGTTCTGGCTTTTTCTCTACCACCAGGGTTAACCTGACAGGTCAGTGGGACTGAGTTTGCCCTTTCACCCTTCCTTGAACACGGAACAATTTTCCAGTTCTCGGGTACAACGCCAAGTGTATTTTCTTTGGCAAATTATGGCAGGAGCCTCCGTAATTTCCTTCCTTTCTCCCCTTAGCAACAAAGGATACATCGCTCTGGATCTGATTTCATTTCTGCCCCTCTTTAGCGAGTTTTAGTCCATCCAGACTCTCAGCTACATCTTCCTTTGCTGAGGTTCCAGCAGCATCCTCTACCTTGATACAATTAGTACCTCAGCCATGCCCCTGCCTCCATGAGTAGATCCTCTTGTTGATCTCTGATCTCCTCCTCTTACACCCTGCCCTGTTCACGTGCCTGTGGAATCCCTCCGATGTTTGTTGCTGGTATTACTCAGGCTTTCTCCATGTCTCTTCACTTCCTGCTCACTTACCCTCTAAACTTTCATAACCAGCCAGCTCCTGTCACTTCCTCCTGCTCTTTCTCTCCATCACCTAAACTTTGGGATTATGAGCATCCATTGCGAACCTACGATGGAGCTTGTGGAAATGCAGATAAATCATTCCAGAGATAATGATTCATACGTAGAAAGATGCAGATTTCAATAAAAATCAGCAATTGTGAAACCTCCAAATACTTTTTCCTATTTCTGTTTAGTACATTGAGATACCAGATGATAGAAGATGACACCACAAGATTAAGAATATGTCATAAAGAGTCATCGAGTTAAACAGCACAGAAAAAGGCCCTTCGGCCCAACGCATCTCTGCCAACCAAGCTAGTCCCATTTATCTGCATTTGGCCCATATCCCTCTGAACTTTTTTTATCCATGTACCCATCTAAATATCTTTTAAACATTGTAATTGTACCCACCTCTACCACTTCCTCTGGCAGCTCATTCCATATACCCACCACCCACTGTTTGGAAATCTTGCCCCTCAGGTCCCCTTTAAATCTTTCCCCTCTCACCTTAAACTGGTGCCCTCTAGTTTTAGACTCCCCTACCCTGGGGAAAAGACTGTGACCACCTTCTTTTCCTATGCCCTTCATGATTTTATAAACCTCTATAAGGCCACCCCTCAGCCTCCTTCACTCCAGGGAAAACAGTCCCAGCCTATCTGGCCTTTTCTTATAACTTAATCCCTCCAGTCCTGGTAACATCCTTGTGAATCTTTCCTACACCCTTTCCAGCTTAATGACATCCTTCCTATAGTTGGGTGACTAGAACTGGCACAATACTCCAAATGTGGTCTCAATATTGTTCCTGTGCTTGTGTGTTTCACCTTGCAAGAGTCTAAATGAGACACATTTGCAAATTGTTACCAGTTGATTGGCTTATTAACAGCAGCAAATAAAGGGAAGGCAGGTATAAGCAGAGTGGCCATTTTGGGAGTGGCTAGTGTTGGGGCGGAGAGCTGAGGCTTTGGCGAGAAGGGGTGACGGTAGGTCTCTGGTAAGTTCCTTCCTTTCTTTGCTTTGGTGTTCTCTGTAGTGCCAGGACAGAGTAGTGAGAATGGCTCCAGGGTCGGTGGTGTGTTCAGCTTGTGAGAGTTCTGGGAGACATCCAGACTTGCTGATGACTAAATCTGCAGGAGGTGCATCCAGCTGCAGCTCCTTACAGGCTGTGTTAGGGAACTGGAGCTGCAGCTGGATGACCTCTGGCTCCTACAGGAGAACAAGAAGTACATAAATAAGAGCTACAGGGAGGCAGGTAGCTGGGTGACTGTCAGGAGAAGGATGGAGAATAGGCAGGTAGTGCAGAGTACCCCTGTGGCTGTTCCTCTCAATAACAGGTGTACTGCTATGGATAATGTTGGGGGGATGACCTACCGGGGAAAGTTGCAGTGACTGGGTCTCTGACGCTGAGCCTGGTCGTGTGGTGCAGAAGAGGAGAGCAGGGTTTCAGATTTGTTGATCATTGGGATCTTTTCTAGGAAAGGTATGACCTGTACAAAAAGGATGGGTTACACCTGAACTGGAAGGGGACCAATATTCTTGCAGGCAGGTTTGCTAGAACTGTTGGGGAGGGGGTTTAAACTAGTTTGGCAGGGGGATGGGATCCAGAGTGATAGGTCAGAGGCTGTTCACTTTGTGTACAAGTAGATTACAAGATTACAAGATCACAAGACAAAGGAGCAGAAGTAGGCCATTTGGCCCATTGAACCTGCATCACCACTTCATGAGCTAAACTGTGCTCCCATCTAGCCCCAATTCCTGGCCTATTCCCCATATCCCTTGATTCCCCGACTAATTAGATACCTATCAATCTCTGCCTTAAACACCCCCATTGTTTGGGCCTTCATAGCTGTACATGGCAACAAATTCAATAAATCCACAACCCTCCAGCTAAAGAAATTTCTCTGCCTCTGTTCTGAATGGGTACCCTCTAATTCTAAGACTGTGCCCTCTTGTCCTGGACTTGCCCACCATGGGAAACAACTTAGCCACATCTACTCTGTCCAATACTTTCAACATTTGAAATGTTTCTGAGGTCCTGTCTTATTCTTCTGTACTCCAATGAACACAGTCCAAGAGCTGACAAATGCTCCTCGTATGTTAGCCCTTTCATTAGAACCATAGAAAACTACAGCACAGAAAACAGGCCATTTGGCCCTTCTAGTCTGTGCTGAAACCTTATTCTGCTGGTCCCATTTACCTGCCCCCAGCCCATACCCCTCCAGACCTCTCTCGTCCATGTATCTATCCAATTTACTCTTAAAAGTTAAGAGCGCGCCTGCATTTACCACATCAGATGGCAGCCCATTCCACACTCCCACCACTCTTTGAGTGAAGAAGTTCCCTCTAATGTTCCCCCTAAACCTTTCCCCTTTCACCCTAAAGCCATGATTCCCCTTTCATTCTGGGAATCATCTTTGTAAATCTTCTCTGAGCCCCCTCCAACATTAGTACATCCTTTCTAAGATAAGGAGCCCAAAAACTGCACATAGTACTCCAAATGAGGTCTCACCAGTGCCCCACAGAGCCTCATCAACACATCCTTACTTTTGTACACTATTCTTCTTGAAATGAATGCCAACATAGCATTTGCTTTCTTTACTGCCGACCCAACCTGGAAGTTAACCTTTGGGGGTCCTTGTGCTGGATACCCTAAGTCCCTTTGCACTTATGAATTTTGAATTTTCTCCCCATCTAGATAATAATCTGCCTGTTTATTTCTTCCAAAGTGTACAACTGCACATTTCTCAACATGGGGCAAAAAAAATGGCAGATGAAATGCATTCTCCTAAACTGTCCAAGTCTCTCTACAACCTTTCTGTTTCTTCAACACTTCCTGCTCCTCCACCTATCTTGGTGTCATCTTCAAACTTAGCCACAAAAACATTTATTCCATAATCTAAATCATTAATATACAGTGTAAAAAGAAGCGGCCCCAACACTGACCCCTGCAGAATACCACTGGTAATCGGCAGCCAACCAGAACAGGATCTCTTTATGCCCACCCTTTGCTTTCTGCCTATCAGCCAATGCTCTACCCATTCTAATATCTTTCCTGTAATTCCATGGGCACTCATTTTATTAAGCAGCCTCTTGTGCAGCACCTTATCGAAGGCCTTTTGAAAATCCAAATACACAACATCTACTACTACTCCCCTGTCCATCCTACTTGAGATTACCACAGAAAATTCCAATAGGTTGGTCAGGCAGGATCTTCCCTTAAGGAAACCATGCTGACTTGGACCTATCTTGTCATGCACCTCTAGGTATTCCATAACCTTGTCCTTGGGGATCAACTTTCCAACGACTGATGTCAGACTAAAAGGCCTGTAATTTCCCTTTTGCTGCCTCCCTCCTTTCTTAAACAGCGGGACTACATTTGCGACCTTCCAGTCCCTCTGGAACCATGCCAGAGTCTATTGATTCCTGGAAAATCATCTCCAATGCCTCCACAATCTCTAAAGCCACCTCCTTCAGAACCTGAGGGTGCACTTCATCCAGTCTGGGAGACTTGTCTGTCCTTAGTCCATTCTGCTTCCCCAGCACCTTCTCTGTAGTAATCTTGACTGTACTTAATTCCATTCCCTGAGACCCCTGACTATCAGGTATATTGCTGATGTCTTCCACAGTGAAGACTGATGCAAAATACTCATTTAGTTCCTCTACCATCTCTTTGTTACCTATTATAATTTCTCCAGCATTGTTTTCAATCGGTCCTATATCTACCCATATCTCTTTTTATTCTTCATAGTTTTAAAAACACTCTTAGTATTCTTTTGTATGTTATTTGCCAACTTCCTTTCATAATTCATCTTTTCCTTCCTTATGACCTTCTTAGTTTCTTTCTGTAAGTTTTTAAAAGCTTCCCAGTTTGTTTTCCCACTATTTTTTGTTTCCTTGTATGCCCTCCCTTTTGCTTTTATGTTAGCCTTAACCTCTCTCGTTAGCCACATTTATGCCCTCTTCCATTCATAATTTTCTTCTTTCTTGGAATATACCTATCCAGCACTTTCCCCATTTCTTGTAGAAATTTCATCCACTTCTGCCGTCCCTCCATCTCGCTTGCTTTTACGATTGATTTGGGCCACCTCCTCTCTCATGCCACTGTAATTTCCTTGTTCCACTGAAATATTGACACACCTGATATCAGCTTCTCCTTTTCAAATTTGAAACTGAACTCGATCATATTATGATTACAACTTCCTAATGGTTCCTTTACCTTTAGTTTCCTAATCATCTTGGGTTCATTACACAGCACCCAATCCAAAACAGCTGATTCCACCCACCACCACCACCACCCCCTCCCCCACCACCCCGGTGGGCTCATCAACAAGCTGCTCCAAAAAGCCATCCTGTAGCTATTCCACAAACTTTTTCCTGAGATCTGGTACCTTCCTGATTTTCCCAATCCACTCATGTTAAAATCCCCCATAATTATCTTGACATTGCCTTTCTGGCTGTAACTTGTAGTCCACATCCCGGCTGCTGTTTGGAGGCCTGTATATACCTGCTGTTGGGGTCCTTTTACCCTTGCCATTTCTTAACTCAACCCATAAGGATTCTACTTCTTCTGACCCTATGTCCCTTCTTTCTAGTGATTTAATATCATTGCTTACTATCAGGGACACACAATCCCCTCTACCTACCCGCCTATATTTCCTATACACTGTGTACCCTTGGACATTCAGCTCCCAATCACGTCCATCATTAAGCCAGGACTTGGTGATGGCCACAACATCATACCTTTTAATCTGTAGCTGAATTACAAGGTCATCCACCTTATTTCAAATGTTATGTGCATTTAAGTACAGTATATTCAGACCAGTATCTGCTACTGATTTTGCAGTATTTCTATTCCACAGCAATTTATTGTCTTTTCACCCGCCTGTCCTCCTGGCCATCTTTGCTACACAATATCTTGTTTCTATTTTCCTCTTTCTTGACCCTAACATCCTAGTTTTCTTCCCCCTGCCAAATTAGTTTAAACCCTCCCTAACAGCTATATTAAACATTCCTGCCAGAATATTAGTCCCCTTTGAGTTCTGGTGTAACCCATTCTTTTTGTATAGGTTATACCTCCCCCAAAATAGATCCCAATGATCCAAGAATTTGGATCCCAGATGCAGAGTGTAGAAAGACCGAGGAAGGATAGGCATTTGAAAGGGTAAAATTGCAGTCAGTTGGATGGGCTGAAGTGTCTACTTGACCCTTGTTGCTGATACTTCTCGCATTAATGAACTTGGTTCCATGTACTTACCCATGCTCTATGACGTGGTGGCCATTACAGAGACTTGGCTGTTGCAAGGGCAGGAATGGTTGCTGGATATTCTGGGGTTTAGATGTTTCAAAAGGGACAGGGATGGGGGTAAAAGAGGTGGGGGAGTGGCTTTGCTGATCAGGGACAGTGTCACAGCTGTAGAAAGGGATCATCTTCTGAGTCAGTGTGGCTGGAGGTCAGGAACAGGAAGGGAGTAATTGCTCAATTGGGAGTATTCTACAGACCCCACAATAGCAGCAGAGACGCTGAGGAGCAGATCAGGAGGCAGATTTTGGAGAGGTGCAAACATAACAGGGTTGTTGTCATGGCTGATTTCAACTTCCCTAATATTGATTGGCACCTCCTTAGTGTAAAGGGGATAGATGGCACAAAGTTTGTTAGGTGTGTCCAGGATGGATTCTTGGCACAGTATGTGGACAAGTATGTGGACAAGCCAACTGGAGGAAAGGCCATACTGGACTTGGTACAGGGCAATGAGCCTGATCAGGTTTCAGATCTCTTGGTGGGAGACCATTTTGGAGACAGTGACCATAACTCCTTGACCTTTACCATAGCCTTGGAGAGGATAGGAGCAGGCAATATGGGAAAGTCTTTAACTGGGGGAGGGGGAATTATGATGCTATGAGGCAGGAATTTTGGAGCATAAATTGGGAACACATGTTCTTGGGGAAGTGCACAGTGGAAATGTGGAGGTTGTTTGAGGAGTACTTGCATGGGGTTCTGGATAGGTTTGTCCCATTGAGGCAGGGTAAGGATGTTAATGAAGGAACTGTGGTTGACAGATGTAGAATTCCTCTTCAAGAGGAAGAAAGAAGCTTACCTGAGGTTTAGAAAGCATGGATCAGACAGGGCTCTGGAGAGTCACAAGGTAGCCAGGAGGAAGCTTAAGAATGAACTTAGGAGAGCTAGAAGGGGGCATGAGAAGTCCTTGGCCAGTAGGATCAAGGAAAACCCTAAGGCATTCTACACGTGTGAAAAATAGGAGGATGACTAGAGTGAGGGTAGGACCAATAAGGGATAAGAGGAAACATGCCTGGAGTTGGAAGAGGTAGGGGAGGTCCTTAATGAATACTTTGCTTCAGTATTCACCAGAGAGAGACCTTGACATTTATGAGGATGGCGTACAACAGGCTGACATTAGGGCATGTTGACATGAGGAAAGAGGATGTGCTGGACTTTTGAAAAACATTAGGATAGATAAGTCACCAGGGCCAGACAGGATATATCCAAGGTTATATGGAAGCAAGGAAAGACATTGCTGTGCCTTTGGTGATGATCTTTGCATCCTCACTGGCCACAGGAGTAGTGCCAGATGATTGGAGATCTTGTTCCTTCATTTAAGAAAGGGAGTAGGGATAACCCTGGGAATTACAGACCAGTGATTCTTACTTCAGTGGTGGGCAAATTACTGGAGAAGATTCTTAGAGACAGGATTTATGGGCATTTGGAGAAGCATAGGCTGATTAGGGACAGTCAGCATGGCTTTGAGGGGCAGGTCGTGCCTCACGAGCCTGATTTGAATTCTTTGAGGATGTGACAAAGCACATTGATGAAGGTAGAACAGTGGACGTGGTGTACATGGATTTTAGTAAGATGTTTGATAAGGTTCCTCATGGAAGGCTTATTCAGAAAGTCAGGAAGCATGGGATCCAGGGAAACTTGTCTGTGTGGATTCAGAATTGACTCACTCATAAAGACAGGGTGGTGGTAGATGGAATGTATTCTGCCTGGAGGTTGGTGACCAGTGGTGTTCTGCAGGGATCTGTTCTTGGACCCCTGCTCTGTGATTTTTTTTAATATGAATGACTTGGATGAGGATGTGGAAGGGTGGGTTAGTAAGTTTGCTGATGACACAAAGGTTGGTGGTGTTGTGGATAGTGTAGAAGGTTGCAGTAGATTACAACAGAATATTGATAGAATGCAGAGCTGGGCTGGGAAGTGGCAGATGGAGTTCAACCCAGAAAAGTGAAGTGATACACTTCAGGAGATCGAATTTGAAGAAAGAATACAAGGTTAATAGCAGGATTCTGAGCAGTGTAGAGGAACAGAAGGATCTTGTGGTCCACATTCATAGATTCCTCAAGGTTGCCATGCAGGTTAATAGGGTTGTTAAGTAGGCATATGGTGTGTTGGCCTTCATTAGTTGGGGCATTGAGTTCAAGAGCCGCAAGGTAATGTTGCAGCTCTATAGAACACTGGTTAGACCACACCTGGAGTATTGTGTTCAGTTCTGGTCACCTCATTATTGGAAAGATTTGGAAGCTTTAGAGGGTGCAGAGGAGATTTAGCAGGATGCTACCTGGATTGGAGAGCATGTCTGAAGGATAGGTTGAGTGAGCTAGGGCTTTTCTCTTTGGAGAGGAGGATGGGTGGTGACTTGATAGAGGTGTACGAGATGAGAGGCATAGATCGAGTGGGCAGTCAGACTTTTTCTCAAGGTGACAATGGCTAACACAAAGGGGCATCATTTTAAGGTGATTGGAGGAAGATATAAGGGGGATGTCACGGGTAAGTTTTTTACACTGGTGGGTGCGTGGAACACTGCCAGCGGAGGTTGTGAGGGTGGATACTTTAGGGACATTTAAGAGACTCTTAAACACACGAATGATAGAAAAATAGGGGGCTATGTGGGAGGGAAGGGTTAGATAGATCTTGGAGCAGGATAAAATGTCAACACAATGTTGTGGGCTGAAGGGCCTGCACTGTAATGTTCTATGTTCTAATATTGACTTGTACAGCTGTAACATAATGTCCCAACTCCTGTACTCAGTGCCCTGACTGATAAATGCCTTCCCCATCCTGAATCTGTTGCCACTTTCAGAGAACCATGTATCTGTCCTTCTAGGTCTCTGTTCTTTAACACTCTCCAGGGTGCCATGTAAGCCCTGCCCTGGTTTAACTTGCCAAAATGCAACACCTCACACTTATCAGAGTTAAATTTCATCTGCGGTTCCTTTGCTCATTTTCTCAGTTGATCGAGATACTGTTGTAATCCTTAAACCTTCTTCACTGTCCACTGACCACCAATTTTGGTGGTGACAGTGGACCCAGCACTGATCCCTACAGCACACCACTGGTCACAGGTCTCCAATCTGAAAAATGACCCTCCACTACAACCCCCTGCTTCCTTCCACCAAGCCAATTTTGTATCCAATTGGCTCACTCACTGGATCCCATGTGATCTTGTCTTCTTAATCAGCCTACCATGCAGGACTTTGTCAAAGGTCTTGCTAAAGTCCATGGAGACAACATCTACTGCCCTGCCTCCATCTGTCTCTGTTATCACCTAGAAAACTCAATCACATTTGTGAGACACAACTTCCCAAACACAAAGCCATGCTGTCACCAATCAGTCCTTACCTTTCCAAATGTTCGTAGATCCTGTCCTTCACAATCCCCTTCAGCAACTTCTCACCACTGATGTTAGGCTCACTGCCTGTAGTTCCCTGGCTTGTCCTTGCAGCCCTTCTTAAATAAAGGCACAACATTAGCCACCCTTCAGTCCTCCAGTACCTCACTCGTGGCTCATGTTGATATAAATATCTGTCGAGTCCCCAAAAATTTCTTCCCTGGCTTCCCACGATGTCTTAGGACACACTTGATCAGGCTCCAGGGATTTATCCCCCTCTGTGCTTTAAGACCACCAGCACTTCCTCTGTTAATTCCTTACTTAGCTTCCATGACCTTCTCCACAGTGAGAACAGATGAGAAATATTTATCCAACACCTCACCCATGCATGTTACAAAAGCAGCTGACATAATCAAAGACCCCACCCACCCTGCACATTCTCATCTCCTTCCTCCCATTGGGCAGAAGATACAAAAGCCTGAAAGTGCATACCACCAGGCTCAATGACAGCTTCTATCCTGCTGTTATAAGACTATTGAATGGTCCCTAGTATGATAAAATGGACTCTTGACCTCACAATCTACCTCATTATGACCTTGCACCTTACTGCCTGCCTGCACTGCACTTTCTCTGTAATTGGAACACTTTATTCTGCATTTTGTTATTGTTTTCCCTTGTTCTACCTCAATGGTCTGTTTGGATGGCATGCAAAACAAAGTTTTCCTCTGTACTTCAGTACATGTGACAACAATAAACCAATTTAAAATGTGCGCAAGCATGTTAAGACTGTAGTGAAAATCACCCGTTGTCCTGGTATTGTCTCCACTGGGACAGAGGTGGATGGATTTGTAGACATTCTGGCAATTGGGGGGGATGGGGGGACAATGCAGGAAAATGGCACTGAGGTAGATCAGTCAATGTTGATGAGTGGTGGAGTAGACTTGAGGGGTTGAATGGCCTACTGCTGCTCCTAGTTCATCTGTTCTTATATTTTTAAACAGTACAGAATAGAAACATCACACAATTAAAATCAAAGTCATTAACACAGAATTTTTGTTACTTGTTAAAGTGGGGAAATTTATACTCCCAGTAAGTAGGTTTGCACCACACTGACAATAGTTACTATTGGTGCATCTTTACAGATAATCTAATCTCCTCATCTAATGAAACTTTACACATACGGCAAAGGTAAAGTCCTGGTTGGAGTGTTCCAGTACGTCATGAGCTAGCTAACATTTATAAGGGTTACTGCGAGAGTAGTCTGGAAAAGTTTCAAAGCAAGTCGTGTTGCCAAGATGCAGAAAGCAACCAGTGCAGATGCAGAGAATGCTGTGTTCAGGACCTCAGAGAGTGGGTTAGCTGCAAAACACAACTGCAGCTCAGTTCTTCTCACCTTCCTCATTATTCTACAGTGGGTGGCAATCGCAGGCATGTGTGTCTTCATCTTTTTCTACATCGATGTGCTCAAGAAGGTAAGAATGCTTTTATCGGTTGAGAATGTAGCTGTTTGTGTACTTCGGTGTTTGAAGGAAGGAGATTGTGGTTTAATTCAGGTCAGTTAAAGAATCCTTTTGTGTTGCTCATCCTCACAAGTAACAGGAGGACTTGCAGTAACGGCATCTTCTACTGGACAAGTACATCTTTAGATCCCCTCTGCAAATAGACCAAGTTAAGTGGCTGAGCTGAAATTTGATCAGAAATGTGAGTTGTTTATTGCAGCGGTTTGGTGAAATGTGCTCAACAAGTGATGCAATCAGTACTTTAGTTCAATCTAACAATTTATCATCCCACAATGATGGAAAGGGAGATGTCTGCCCCTTCCCAAGAGAATAAGACCTCAGATAAAGCTTCTCCCGGCTCCTTTAGATAAACTTCAACAGCCTCCAGGGTGCTGGTTACCTGCAACCTCTCAAGGCTGGTCTGCACCTGGGACATCTGCTTTGGGTTTAAAACCTTTCTCTGCATTGTAAAGGTCCATCAGTCTCACAGCCCATGGAGCCCACAGACCTACCCAGCGTGTGGTCCCAGGGACTGCTGTGGGTGTGTTAATGTATTGATGTTAACAAATATTGTAACTGCCTTTTGTAAAGATTCTTACATATATTTTAACAATCTTATTGATTTTAAGTCAAGTTAAAAATCATCTTTCCCAAATCCATTCTGTGAAATTAAAGTAAATGTGTGTGGGGGGAGAAAACTTCAGTTGTTATAACAAAATTATCTTTGGTTTTGAAGGACATAAATGATCAAGTGTTGATCAAGATGAAGAACCTCTCCTTTCCCAGTAAGTAAATTATCTTGTCTTTCTCTGGGTGATGCCAGGTTTAGATTCTCTATCTATTTATTCAGAACTCTGGCTGGAGTCACTAGGGAGATGCTGGAAATCTGGAACAACACAAAGTGCAGGAGGAACTCAGTGGGTCAGGCAGTATCTATGGAGGGAAATGGACAGTCAACATTTCGAGTCAAGACCCTTCATCACAACTGGTCCATTTCCCTCCACAGATGCTGCCTGACCCACTAAGTTCCTTCAGCACTGTTGTTCCAGCATTACTGCCTGGACGTCAGTGCCTCTGACCTTAGACCCTCAGCTGAGGAGCCAGCAGTTGCTGTGGATCACACACAGCAAGACCAGGTGAGGATTTGCTTCCCTGATGGACATTACTGAACCAGATGAGTTTTTACAACAATATCCAGGTTCCACAGTCACCATGAGAGAGACTTCTCATCTCTGAGCTTTGATTTATTTTCATCTCATTAATTGAGTTTAAAGTCCCAGATACCATAGTGGGATTTGAGTTCAAGTAACATTTGGATTACTGGGCCAGAATGACCACTGGGTATGAGTAAAATCCGTAACAGCTTTAACTTGAATCATTACCTCTCTGTTGCATGGGGAAGTAATAGGACATGGCTGATGGGTGAGAGTGATTTGTTCTGGCCAAGTGACAGTTTGACATGTGCAGTAAGTACTCGGCAAAGAAAAGGGGTTAATGCATAAAGGGAGGATTTGGAGTCCTGGGGCAGGGTAATTAGGTTATCACTCCTTCACCACATAAACAACATTGTGATCACAAGACAAAAGAGCAGAAGTAGGCCAATTAGCCCTACAAGAATGTTGAGGGCCTGAGTTAGAGGGAGAGGTTGAACAGGCTGGGATTTTATTCATTGGAGCACAGGAGACTGAGAGGTGACTTTACAGAGGTGTACAAAATGAGGGGCACAGCTAGGGGTGAATACACACAGACAAAGGGAATCAAAAACTGGAGGGCATGGGTTTAAGTTGAGAGGGAAAAGATTTAAATGGAATCTGAGGGGCAACTTTTTCACCCAGAGGGTGGTGGGTATGTGGAACAAGCTGCCAGAGGATGTGGTAGAGGCAGGTACAATAACAGTTAAAGAACCGCTGGACAGATCCATGCATAGGAAAAGTTTAGAGGGATATAGGGGCCAAATGCAGGCAAGTGGGACTGGCTTAGATGGGCATCATGGTCAGCATGGACCATTTGGGCTGAAGGGCCTGTTTCCATGCTGTATTGCTCTGACTACATAATTTAATGTAATTACACATGCTAAATAATCCAAACAGTGTCAGGAAGCAATGATAGTCAAACAGTGATAATATAAGACAGCACCAGAACAGTGGGCCCCACTGAGCCCAGACCAACCAACCAACCAAGCACCCACCAACACCAACCCTACACTGATCCCAGTTTATTCTCCCCACATTCTCTTCAACTGCCCCATATTCTATCCCTCGCTCCCACACTGACCGATTAATTGATGAACTTGCATGTCTGTGGGAGTCATTCATAAAGATGTTAAACTGTATTTCTGTTAGCTGAGTTACGTCATCCATCGCATTGTGTTTAGCAGCAAGGTGGAGTGTTCTGGTGATTGGCTCATTCCTGAGGCAGTCCCTTCAAGATCACACACTGGAGAACACTAACAGGCAGACAGGAGCTGGGTTATGTAATGTTGAAGCTTCTTCATCTGATGGTTGCTGAGGTCGATGACCTTGTCTTAAAATCTTTTTTTTTCAGACTTTCAGCCAGCAGGAAGTGGTATATTTACAAGCCCAATAGTGAAAGCACAGAATCCAGTCGCTCATTTTACTGCCCTTGCAGGTAGGTTGGTGTTTAAAGCATTGTCAGACCCCAGTGTTTATTGGTCAGCTGTGAGTTACTGCCACGGAACCCTGGGGTGTCAGTGGGTGAGGACACCCACCACTCCCCACCCCCTGCACACCCACCCAGTTACCTCCCTTTGCTCGATTTGTGCTAACAAATTTGAAGGACTAAAATCAAATTCATGTCCCAATAGGACAGACTTTTCCCGATTAACAGGTTTCCTCTGGATCCTTGCCTTGAACATGCTGTGTTACTGAGATGTACAAACACATCTGGGTTGATAGCTTAAATCTTGGCAACACAAATTTAAAATTGATACTGGCTGAGATGGGGACCCTTGTATCTTTGTGGCTCTGGGACAACTTCCCCCAAAGTGGAGCCAGACCACCTGAGTTCAGAGCAGTGCCAGAACTACTCTCCTCCAGACCCAGTGCTCTGTTATCTGGAGCATGGGCTGTCAGCGGCTCATTGAGTCTCAGGGTCACCCAGTGCAGAAACAGGCCCTTCGGCCCACTATGTTGTGCTGCCTGTTGGACCAACCCACACTACTCCCATTTCCCCCCATTAGGTCCATTGTCCTGGTGATTCAGGTCTCGGTGAGATCCCAGCCTCATCAGGAGTTTGACAGGGTGTAGGAGCAGATCCCACACTAGAAAGGACACAAGAAGTCCTTAAAGTGATAGAGGCTCCCCAGGATCTGTCAAGTCTGAGGCCTTGGGCAGGAGGCTGCCAGTTGTGCTGCCATGTGGGGTCTTTGGCCTACACTGTGGCCTTCTCCCAGAGAGATGTCATCCTCAGAAGCAACTACACCTGAGGCCAAAGGTGTAGCTTTGCATCCTTGCCCACTGACTATGGGCACTGGGTGAGGGAAGAGCAACCAGTGCCAGAGGAACCCCTCACTGGACAAATGTTCCAGGGTTCAGTGTGTTCGAGGAGAAAATCCCTCCATGAGCAACATTGTCACTGTATCTCCATCCTCCTCCCTCAGGATGATCCAGGGAAGTGGATAAATCCACTGCTGATTTACCTCTGTCCAATGGGAGTATCATTCTGACACTCCAACACAATCCCAACCCCAAAGCTGTACCTTTGCATTCCATTCACCAGGGGAGGTTCAAACCCTGCACTTCCTGACTGGTGCAGCACCCCAAGGAATACTTTTGTTGTTTAATCAATGAAATCTTTGTTGGCATGCCTGCTATGGGGCAGATAGTTACTGTCAATGTGAGCACTGGGCTCATATTCCATTGCATTTCTTTCACTGTAGACATCTGGTATGTTTAAGACTTTTATTGGCATGAAACTTAACCAACATATACTGGTAGCCATTTGTATCTTGAAACTGCAGTTTGTTTGAACAAGATTAATTAACAGTTGATCATTACAGATAAATTCCCTATCTGTTCTGACCTATCATCATATTCTGAGAAGAGTAATATGTACATGAACTTTAACCTCAGGGTAGTTCTATGTTTTTAAACAGCTGAGTTTTTTTTTTAACAATTCCCTTTGTGTTCAAGGGTAGACATTGGATGTTTCTCTTAACAAAATTGGGAAATAAGTTGAAACATTCACCTGACCTTACTGATGAATTCAGTACTTCATTGCTCTAACTTGAAGTCAACCATCCATTTGTCTTCCTCTGACAGATTTCCAGAATTCCTCCAACTTGCTCTTTGAGACTTCACTCGGACATGCCTTCAGCATGGCAGGCATGAAGTGGAATAAAACTGGTTACCTGGTGATTCCCACCACTGGCATCTACTTCATTTATGCCCAGGTGACCTACAACTGTCTGCGTGACTGCTTCAGTCATCCTCACCAGTTTTATGCTTCCATTTCCAAGAGGACCCAACATTATCCAGCCCCAGAGAAGCTGCTGAAGAGTTATGCAAGGCCCCTAGCCAAGGCTGATGAATTTCTGAAGATCTCCACCTACCAGGCTGGGGTTTTCAAACTTGACGCTGGTGACCACCTTTATGTTGAAGTTCCTAAAAATCTCATTAAGAATGTTTCGATCAATGAATATGAAACATATTTTGGGGCATTCCTGCTTCAGCATCCTCCCTTGGAATAAGCTAGCTGTATGTTATCATTGAATTGTTAAAGCGTGAGGTCATTCAGCCCATCAAGACTATGCTGGTGCCTGGTGGAGCAATCTTATCCATCCCATTCCCATCCCTTCCTCCCCCCCACCCCCGTGCCCTGAATGATTGTGCTTTCACCATCCTTACCCATAGTGAATTCCTGAACCTGTCTAGATTGGGGACAACCACCATGTATCTTTGCCTGAACCATTAAATCTGTGTCCCTGGTTCTTAGCCAATCTACTGATGCAAACAGCTTTGTTATTAACACTGTCCAGACAACATTGCTATTAGATCTCCCCTCAACCTCTGGCCCAAGGATTTAAAAAAAAAACCAAGCTTCTCCAATCCAACAGTGGAGCTAAATCCCTCATCCCTGGAAACGTTACAGATCACCATGTTACAGAAACGTTACAATTTCCACTGCACCCTCTCCATCATTCTCCCATCTTTCCTCGAGTTTCCAGGATTTATGAACATGTTGACAACATCTACCACATTCTCTTCATCAACCCTCTCTGTACCCCAAAAAACATTCCAACAGGTTAGATGGATAAATTTGGCTTAACAAATCCCTACTTGCTCTTCCTTATCAACTCAAATTCTCCAGGCACCCAATTATTGTTTCTGGAAGCGTTCCCACAACTGGCTTGAACTGTAGTTGCTGACAGGTCCTTCCTGCCCCCTTTGAACAAGGTTGTTCAATCCATCAGATGTCCAGTTCCTCCTGTGTTAAGGAGGTGTTGCTAAATAAGGTACCAGCATGGTCTCACACATCCACTTCAATGTGTCTTTACATGTATTCTGTCTGGTTCAACAGACAGGTTCAGCCAATGTTTTACAAGATTATGCTACACTAGCACATTAGGTATTTCAGAGTTACACTCTAATGAGTGATTTATGGTTTCATTTTGTCAAACGTAGTGTTTCCTGTGTCTCACTGGTCAGTTCTCAAATAATAATTGTTATTTCTACTCGGGCATGTGCCCACATTTGAAATTGATACATGACAAAAAATAAATTATACTCCAGTAAAGTAGAACGTGTCAATATTTGAAGAAATCAGTAATGGTGGGTGAAGAGCTCAGACTGCTCAGCTTGGTGTACTGAGGGAGCAATGGAGTCACTCCCTCATCTGAATGGAATAGTAAAGGAACTGAGTTTAGTTCACCTGCAGGGAGAAGATCAGGTAGTGGTGAGCTTCAATGTCAAGCCAGCGCAAGCAACCGACGGTTTCCGTGGCACAAGGGGTGACATCTCGGGGCAGCTGCTGTGAAACAAGGCAGGTCAGGAGAATATCTTAAAAACGGAGGAGCTGAACAAACTGGAAGGTTGGGAGCACTGTGACACTTCATGGTGTGGAAAGGGGAATTGTTTGGCAGCCAAAGTATGGAGACATGAAGTTTGAGGGGAAAAGGCAGAGTTGGGCTGGTTAAATCCTGGGGCAAGAGGAAGACCAGAGTTCAAGCACAGATGTGGGGGGAACACTGGTCCTGGGGGAGGTTACAGTGGGAAGGAGGTGAGGCCATGACAATGTAAATGAAGATGCTTGCAGGCTGGGGCCAGGCTTGTCAGCAAACACAGGATTGTAGGTTGACTGAGAACTGGATACATGTTAAGATACATGCACCAGAGTTTTGATGATAACTGGTCCAAGAACAGAATGAAGTGGGTCAGTGACAAGTCTTCTGGGCAAGGGGAAGACAGAAGGAAGCAATGTTTGGGCAAAGGTATCAGTAGCTGAAAGCAAAGATAAACTTCACAATCCCCAATGTTTAACTGTTGGAAGTTTCAGGGACTCGATAACATAAAAACATTAGAAGTTACTGGGAATATTCAGCAGGCCAGGCTGTGTTTGTGGAGAGAGAGACAGTTAATGTTTTTTGTCAGAACAATGAACAATTCACCATCAGCGAGATCCCCTTCAGGATGGAAGGGAAGCATTTGATGAAGTGGTTTGGGCCAAACACTGCTGAATATTCTGGGATGGCAATGATTGATTCCAAACAACCACCACTGTTTCCTATGTGTTAAGTATGACCCCACCACAGAGGTCTTACCCTTAGTTGCCCTTAAACCTGTTTTATTCAGGATCACATGCTCCACTGACTTCTGAATTACTGCCCAACAGGCAAAGGGAAAAGATCAGAGAATGGAATGTGTGGCCCCAAGAATGGAGTGGGAGAAATGGGTTTCAGCTCGTGAGGCACTGGCACCAGTGCTGTGGAAAGAAGGAGCCATTTCTTTGGGATGGCTTCACTTGAATTGGGCTGGGACCAGGGTCCAAGTGAACTGAATAACCAGTCTGGCCAGGGGCAATTTAGAAAGTTAGAGAAGGCAGACAATAGTTGGGGGTCGCAAAGTGGGTCTGTCAGGGTGTGATAGTGCATTGAATGGGGTCGAGCCTTGACCTGAAACATTTGCCTCTACAGATGTTGCTTGACCCACTGAGTTCCTCTAGTGGTTTATTTTTCAGCACACAGGAATAAAACAAACTACAAAAGCATGAGGCAGGTGTTGGCTGTGCTAGTTTGGGTAAGTGCAGTAAAACAGGTGATGCTAAACCACCTGTGACTAACTTTTAAAGTATTAAAACATTGTGTGGAATAAATATATATCCCTTTGTGGCAAAAGAAAATGAACAGGGAAAGTGGTTCAGTCATCAGGAGAAGTTACTGATTGTATTAGGTCAAAGGAAAAGGCTTATAATGTTGTCAAAATCAACTGTGAGTGAGGCCAGTGAGAAAGAGAACGACAGATTATAAAACTTTGGATGGGTATATTACATGGAAAAGATTAGCATAATTTTGTCTTGGGCCCCTTACAGCCTGACGTGGAAGAGATTAGGAACTAGAAGAACAAATATGCAGATGGCTCATGGAAAGATGCAAACACAACAGGACTATAGTGGGTGATTTTAACTTCCTCAGATTTGATTCAGACTCCCTTAAGGCCAAAGGCTCTGAATTTGTTAGGTGCATCCTGGGGAGTTTCTTGAAACAATATGTAGATAATCCAACTGTAAGAAGGATATAGAGGCTTTGGAAAGGGTGCAGAAGAGGTTTACCAGGATGCTGCCTGGATTCGAGAGTATATGTGCTATAAGGAGAGGTTGGACAAACTTGGGTTGTTTTCTCTGGAGCATCAGAGGCTGAGGGCAGACCTAAAAATTTATAAAATTATGAGAGGCATAGATAGGCTAGACAGTCAGAGTCATTTTCCCAGGGTGGAAATGTCAAATTTTAGATGGCATAGGTTTAAGGTGAGAGGGAGAAAGTTTAGAAGAGATTTGCAAGGCATGTTTTTGCTCAGAGTGATGAGTGGTTGGAACACACGGCCTGGGGAGGTGGTGGGGGAAGTTATGATAGCAATGTTTGAGACACATCTAGACAGACACATGAACAAGCAGGGAATTGGGGGGGGGATATAGACCATGTGCAGGCAGATGGGATTATTTTGGCTGACTGGCAGAAGTCAGAGTGGGGATAAAGGGGTCCTCCTCAGGATAGCTGCTGGTGACTAGTGGAGTTCCCCGGGGTCAGTGTTGAAACTGTAACTTTTCACTTTATACATTAATGATCTGGATGAAGGAACTGAAGGCATTGTGGCCAAGTTTGCAGATGATACAGAGATAGGTGGAGGGATGTGTAGTGTTGCAGAGGCAGGGAGTCTGCAGAAGGTCTTGGACAGGTAGGGAGAGTGGTCAAAGAAGTGGCGGATGGAATACAGCGTAGGGATGTGTGGGGTTACACACTTTGGTAGGAAGAATAAACGTCTAGACTATTTTCTAAATGGGGAGATAATTCAGAAATCGGAGGTGCAAAGGGACTGGGAGTCCTAGTTCAGGATTGCCTAAAAGTTAACTTACTGGTTGAGTCGGTAGTAAGGAAGACAAATGCAATACTACCATTCATTTTGAGAAAACTAGAAAATGAAAGCAAGGATGTAATGCTGAGGCTTTATAAGGTATTGGTTAGACCACACTTGGAATATTGTGAGCAGTTTTGGGCCCCGTATCGAAAGAAGGATGTGCTGACCTTGGAGATGGTCCAGAGGTGGTTCACAAGAAAGATCCCAGGAATGAAAAGCTTAATGTATGAGAAGCGTTTGATGTCTCTGGGCCTGTACCTCAATGGAGTTCAGAAGGATGAGGGGGGATCCCATTGAAACCTACCAGATACTGAAAGGCCTGGATAGAGTGGACGTGGAGAGGATGTTTCCATTAGTAGGGGAGTCTAGGATCTGAGGGCACATCCTCAGAATAAAGGGACATCCTTTTAGAACTGAGATAAAGAGGAATTTCATCAGCCAGAGGGTGGTGAATCTGTGGAATTTGTTGCCACAGAAGGCTGGGAAGGCCAAGTCATTGGGAGTGTATAAGGCAGCAATTGATAGGTTCTTGACTAGTAACGGGGTTAAGGGTTACACGGAGAAGGTGGGAGAATGGGGTTGAAAAAAAATCAGCCATGATTGAATGGCGGAGCAGACTTGATGGGCTGAATGGCCTAATTCTGCTCCTATATCTTATTGTCTTATAGTTAGATTGGCATCATGATCAGTGCAGACATGGTGGGCCGAAGGGCCTGTCCCTGTGTTGTTTTCTGTTCTATGTTCTATGTTCTATTTTCCATGTTTTTTGTTCCATGTTCTCTGTTCTATATCAGGGAATAAGGAAATGGCAGAGAAATTAAACCAATATCTATGTATGTTTTCATGGAGGAGACATGGAGAGCAGGTCCAATGTCAATGAGGAGCACAAAGGAATGGAGAAGAAATTAGTATTTGAGAAATTAATGAGAGTTAATGCCAATAAATGCCCAGAATGTGTGACCTGCATCGCAGGGATTGGAAGGAAGTGTCTATGGTGAGTGGTACACTGGTTGTCAGCTTCCAATGTCTCACAGATTCTGGAACGGTCACACAGATTGGAAGGGAGCAAATGTAATCGCACCTTTTATGAATGCAGGGAGGGAGAGAAGAGGGAACTTCAGAAGAGCCAGTCTGACACCATGGGAGGGACAGTGCTGGAACCTGGTGGGGTGTCTGGTCGAAGCTCTGTTCCTGAGAGTATTCAAGTCAAAGCTCCTCAGAGTCTTGAATATTGAAGGAATTATGCGATATGGGGACAGCGCACTGAGATCAAAGGTCAGCCATGATCTTACTGAATGGTGGAGCAGGCATGATGGGCTGAAGGGCCTCTTCCTGCTTCCATATGATGTTCTTCATGTCTGAGTCAAATACTGTATTATCAAACCTTGGTCAGACCTCAGCTGGAGTACCGCGTGCAGTTCTGGTCACCATACTGTGGGAAGGATGTGACAGTGTTGGAGAGGGGGCATTGGGGATGCAGTGGTATGTTCCCTGGGATGGAGCTGTTCAGTTATGAGGAGAGACTGGAGAGGCTGGGTCTGTTCTCCCTGGAGCAGAGGAGGTTAAGAGGGGACATGATTGAGGTGTCTAAAATTATTAGGGATACAGAAGGGGTAGACTGCAGGAAACTTTTCCCCATATCAGAGGCAGATAAAATTAGAGGACACAGGTTTAGTGGTAAGAGATTTAGAGGGGATCTAAGGGGACCTCCTTCACCCAGAGAGTGGTAAGTACCTGGAACACACTGCGGGAGAGTGGTGGAAGCAGAGTCACCTACAGCATTTAAGCAGTGTTTAGACGAGCACTTGAATCAGCCAAGCTATGGGCCAAGTGCTGCAAGATGGGATTCATATGGATGGGTGCCCACTGGTCAGTGTGGATGTGGTGAGGGGCCGAATGGCCTGTTTCCCTGCTGTACGACGCTATAACTGCCTTATGACCCGGGCAGTCACTGGAGATGTGAAATTCAGCTCCTTTGTCCATGTTTAGACCAAAACTGAGCATCAAAGAGAAGATTATTGGTGAGTGAGTGAGTGTTGCTTAATGTGTCTGTCGACAACAGCTTCCATCATTACTGACGAGTAGCCTGACTGGACAGTAATTAGCTGCATCACTGCATTGTCAATGGGACATACATGGGCAATATTTTCCACTGAGGATCAGAGTGGGGGAGTTTACGGATCCTCCTGCAGTGCTTTCACAGAGCAGTGATCCAATCCGACAGAGAGGTCTGTCTGCTGGTGTTTTCAGGTTGTCCTGTGTTGTCTGTCTGCCAGGTTAGACCTGGTTGTTGTGGTCTGTGTTGCTCCCAACATGTTGACCCAGGTTGGATGCCCCTGTTTAGTGAGAATGACACGGGATGCTCACTTCTCCTTCTTCCACTAAAGCGTGGCTCCATTTTGCCAGGAAGAACATCACAAGCTTCTTCTTGAGCTGCAGAACATTCAGGAAACCAATAAGGTGCAGGAGATCCAGACCACTTCACCGGCACCCATCCACCAACATGCTGCACTGTGGCAGCTATGGACACCACTACACAGTTCGCTGCAGTTACTTAGCCAACCCACCAGCTCCACCACCAGGGACAGGGGCAGCAGGTGAACAAGGCCTCCTCCGAGTCACACACCATCTTCACCTGGACATATTTCACCTTCCCTTCACCATCGTTGGGTCTAGATCCTGGAAGTCCTTTACCCAAAGCATTGCAGTGAACCTTCAGCACAAAACCACCAGGAGGTGACTTCACAGACTGGGGCACTCATCAGCAAACACACAGATGGGCGATTTGACTGATCATAGCAAACGAAAACTGATGGAATGGTGGGGATGTTGTTTGGTACCCAGGTGGAGTTTGATGGGACAATTGGACGAATGTCAGTTGTTATTTTTGTTGAAATGGCTGCGCTGAGCTTCCTTTCCGAGAATAGTGTTATGAATGGAAGATGTGGATGGCCTGAGCATTATAATGATTCCTGTAACATAAAGCAGTTCAGGTGGGACTGGAGACCAGTCCTCCAGCTCTGGCACTACCTCTGGCCAAACTGTTCCAGTACAGTTACAGCACTGGCATCTACCTGTAAATGTGGGGAATCGTCAACTATGTCCTCTTCCCAGAGACTGTGTCTGAGCACTGCAATGATGCCCACAATGCAAAGCAGTAGCAAACTTTATTAAGCAAATAAAATTTATCTGTGATAAATACTTAAGTAGGAAAAACTAGGGGGAAAAGAAAAGGAATTAGTTCAGATGGAGGACAGGGTGGTGTGCTGCAGCTGCTTGATGTGGGAACTTGTGGACCTTGCTGCGGTCCATGACGGCCACAGCTGCAGTAAGTGCTTGAGGCTGGAGGAACTTCGGCTCAAAATCGATGAGCTGGAGTTGCAGCTTCAAACACTGTGCAGCATCAGGGAGGGGGAGAGGTTTGTAGATACTGTACATAATGGAGATGGTCACCCCACTTACAGCAGGTAATTCTGGAGTCCAGGAAGTAGACTGAAGGGTGGCTGTCAGGGGAGGGAAAAGGAAAAAGAAAACAAACAGGCAGATAGAGCAGAGGACCCCGGAGGCTGTTCCTCTCAGTAACAGGTTTTCCGCTTTGGAGACTGTTGAGGGAGATGACCTGCCGGGGCCTAGCAGCAGTAGCCAGGTCTGCGGCACTGGGACCGGTCCTGCTGCTCAGAAGGGAAGGGAGGAGAAGAGGAAGGCAGTAGTGATAGGGGACTCGAGAGTCAGGGAAACAGATAGGAGGTTCTGTGGCAGTGAGCATGAATCCCGAATGGTTTGTTACCTCCCAGGTGCCAGGGTCCAGGATGTCACTGATCTGGTCCACAGGATTCTAGAGCGGGAGAGAGAACAGCCAGAAGTCGTAGTTCATGTTGGTACCAACAACATAGGTGGGAAGAGGGATGAGGTCCTGAAAAGTGAGTTTAGCAAGCTAGGCAGAAGGCTGAAGAACAGGACCTCGAGGGTAGTGACCTTGGGATTGCTGCCGGTACCACACGATAGTAAAGGTAGGAATAGGAGGAGATGGCAGATACATGTGTGGCTGAGAAGTTGGTGCAGGAGGGAGGGTTTCAGATTTTTGGATCATTGGGATCTCTTCTGGGGAAGGTGAGACCTGTACAGAGAGGACGGGTTACACTCGAACCTGAAAGGCGCCAATATCCTTGCGGCCAGGTTTGCTAGGGTGGTTCCGGAGGGTTTAAACTAGATTGCGAGGGGAAAGGGAACTGGAGGAGTAGGTCAGAGGAAGAAGAGGATGGGGAAAAGTCAGATCTAACAGGTAGAGAGGGTTTGAGGAAGGAGAAGCAGAGTACAGGCTACAAAAGTAGTAAGTTGGATGGGCTAAAGTGCATTTACTTGAATGCGAGAAGCATCAGGAATAAGGGAGATGAACTGAGAGCTTGGATGAGTACATGGGACTATGATATTGTGGCTATTACAGAGACATGGCTGACATCAGGGCAGGAATGGATACTGAATATTCCTGGTTTTCAGTGTTTTAAAAGGGATGGGGAGGGGGGGGGGAGAGAGGAGGAGGGGTGGTGATTCTGGTCAGGGACACAGTTACAGCTGCAGAAAGGGTAAATAATGTAGAAGGATCCTCTCTAGAGTCAATATGTGTGGCAGTTAGGAACAAGAAAGGAGCAGTTACCCTCCTGGGAGTATTCTATAGGCTCCCCCGGTAGCAGTAGGGATACTGAGGAGCAGATTGGGAGGCAGTTTTTGGAAAGATGTGAAAATAACAGGGTTATTATAATGGGAGACTTCAACAATCCAAATTTTGATTAGCACCTACTTAGTGCCAAAGGTTTAGACGGGGTGCAGTTTGTTAAGTGAGTCCAGGACAGATTCCTGACGCAGTATGTTGACAGGCCAACTAGAGGGGATGCCATATTAGATCTAGTTTTAGGTAATGAACCGGGTCAGGTGACAGATCTATCGATGGGTGAGCATTTGGGGGACAGTGACCATTGCTCCATAACCTTTAGAATTATCGTGGACAGGGATTGGAGCAAAGAGGACGGGAAGATATTTAGTTGGGGGAAGGCAAATTATGAGGCTATAAGGCGAGAACTTGGGAGTGTAAATTGGGTGACATTTTTGAAGGGAAATGTACTATGGAGATATGGTCGATGTTCAGGGATCTTTTGCAGGATGTTAGGGATAAATTTGTTTTGGTGAGGCAGAGAAGGAATGGCAGGGTGAAGGAACCATGGGTGACGAGAGAGGTGGAACGACTTGTTAGGAAGAAGGTAGCATACATAAGGTGTAAGCAGCAAGGATTGGACAGGGCTCGTGAGGAATATAGAGTAGCAAAGAAGGAACTTAAGAAAGGGTTGAGGAGAGTGAGAAGGGGACATGAAAAGTCTTTGGCGAGTAGGGTTAAGGAGAATCCCAAGGCTATTTTCTCATACGTGAAGAGCAGAAGGATGGCTAGAGTAAAGGTAGGTCAGATTAAAGACAAAGGTGGGAGGATGTGCCTGGAAGCTGTGGAAGTGGATGAGGTTCTCAATGAATACTTCTCTTCAGTATTCACCAAGGAGAGGGGTCTTGATGATGCTGAGGACAGTGTTGGTGAGGGTAATGTTCTAGAGTATGTAGATATTAAGAGAGAGGATGTGTTGGAGTTGTTAGAAAATATTAGGACAGGTAAGTCCCCGGGGCCTGATGGAATATTCCCCAGGCTGCTTCGTGAGGTGAGGGAGGAGATTGCTGAACCGTTGGTTAGGATCTTTGAGTCCTCGTTGTCAACGGGGATGGTACCGGAGGATTGGAGGGTGGGAATGTTGTCGCTTTATTCAAAAAAGGTAGTAGGGATAGTCCAGGGAATGACAGACCAGTGAGCCTTACGTCCGTGGTGGGTAAGCTGTTGGAAAGGATTCTAAGAGATAGGATCTATGAGCATTTGGAGAATCATGGACTGATTAGGGACAGGCAGCATGGCTTTGTGAAGGGAAGATCTTGCCTCACAAGCCTGATAGGGTTCTTTGAGGAGGTGACCAGGAAGATTGATGAGGGTAGTGCAGTGGATGTGGTCTACATGGATTTTAGTAAGGCGTTTGACAAGGTTCCGCATGATAGGCTTCTTCAGAAGGTCAGAGGCCAAGGGATCCAGAGAAGCTTGGCCGTGTGGATTCAAAATTGGCTTGCCTGTAGAAAGCAGAGGGTTGTGGTGGAGGGAGTGCATCTGGATTGGAGGGCTGTGACTAGTGGTGTCCCACAGGGATCGGTTCTGGGACCTCTACTTTTTGTGATATTTATTAACGACTTAGATGAGGGGGTGGAAGGGTGGGTTAGCAAGTTTGCAGATGACAGAGAGATTGCTAGTGTTGTGGCTAGCGTGGAAGGCTGTAGAAGCTTGCAGAGGGATATTGATAGGGTACAGACCTGGGCTGACAAGTGACAGATGAGTTCAATCCAGAGAAGTGAGAGATGGTACACTTTGGAAGGACAAACTCCAAGGTGGAGTACAAGGTAAATGGCAGGATTCTGGGCAGTGTAGAGAAGCAGAGGGATCTGGGGGTTCATCTCCACAGATCACTGAAAGTTGCCTTGCAGGTGGATAATGTAGTTAAGAAAGCTTATGGGATATTATCTTTCATAAATGGGGGGATTGAGTTTAAGAGCTGCGAAGTGATGATGCAGCTTTACAAAACTCTAGTTGGGCCACACTTAGAGCACTGTGTCCAGTTCTGGTCGCCTCATTATAGGAAGGATGTGGAGGCATTGGAAAGGGTGCAGAGGAGATTTACCAGGATGCTGCCTGGATTGGAGACTATGGATTATGAGGAGAGACTAAAGGAACTAGAGCTGTTCTCATTGGAGAGAAGGAGAATGAGGGGAGACATGATAGAGGTATGCAAGATATTGAGAGGAATAGATAGAGTGGACAGCCAGCGCCTCTTTTCCAGGGTGCCAATGCTCAAAACAAGAGGACATGGCTTTAGGGTAATGGGTGGGAAGTTCAAGGGTGATGTCAGAGGGATGTTTTACACCCAGAGAGTGGTTGGCGCATGGAATGCGCTGCCTGGGGCGGTGGTGGAGGCTGATACATTGGACAAGTTCAAGAGATTGTTAGATAAACATATGGAGGAATTTAAGTTAGAGGGATATGTGGGAGGAAGGGGTTAGATAGTCTTAGGTGTGGTTTGAAGGGTGGCACAACATGGTGGGCCGAAGGGCCTGTATTGTGCCATATTGTTCTATGGGTCTAAAGAACTAAAAGTCAGTCGAGTGATGGACCGGGAATGGGTGCAGTTTAGGGATAATCTTCAGGTATCTGAAGAGCCATCCACGCCAGACAAAACTGGAAGCATTGTCTCCTCCTGCTACAACAAGTACACAGAAAATAAATGAATGTTGTCTCTGCCAGAGGGTGGAAATATTTCAGTAGAGACAAGTCAGCGGAAGAAATCAGGTGACCTTCAGCTTCTTGCTGCTCATTGGCCTGTCTTCCATACCCACGGCTGCTGCAGAGGCTGAGACATTGAAGGTTCAGACTTCTGAACCAGCACTGCAAAAGTAGCCCAACAGGAACATCCCCCCAACCTGCAAGAGAACATGCCAAGGTTTTCACTTGAGATCTAATCTTGTTGACGTAGATTCCTTATCAAGAAAGGAAGTTGCACACTGATAAATGTTAGCAAGATGCACTTTAGCAGCAGTTTTTATGGCTGAAAAAGAACCTCCAAGTACCTTCCACAAATTGTAAAGTCCTTGAATTAAATGCTGCAAGCATACACAGGCCAGGGTAGAAAGAGGCAACACTTCAGGATGGTGATTGGTCTTCATAGCTGTCTGATAAACTCTGGATTATGAAAGGATGGAAACTCTAAACAAGCCCACACAATTATATAATTCTTTCCCAGATCTGATGCTTCATCAAACCATTAACATCATACTGATGTTGCAAATTAACTGATTGACTTCTGATCAAATATAGACATTATTGGTATTGGTTTATTATTGTCACTTGTACCGAGGTACAGTGAAAAACTTGTCTTGCAAACCGATCGTACAGGTCAATTCATTACACAGTGCAGTTACATTGAGTTAGTACAGAGTGCATTGAGGTAGTACAGGTAAAAACAATAACAGTACAGAGTAAAGTGTCACAGCTACAGAGAAAGTGCAGTGCAATAAGGTGCAAGGTCACACAAGGTAGATCGTGAGGTCATAGTCCATCTCATTGTATAAGGGAACCGTTCAATAGTCTTATCACAGTGGGGTAGAAGCTGTCCTTAAGTCTGGTGGTACGTGCCCTCAGGCTCCTGTATCTCCTACCCAATGGAAGAGGTGAGAAGAGAGGATGCCCCGGGTGGGTGGCGTCTTTGATTATGCTGGCTGCTTCACCAAGACAACGAGAGGTAAAGACAGAGCCCAAGGAGGGAAGGCTGGTGTCTGTGATGCGCTGGGCTGTGTCCACAACTCTCTGCAGTTTCTTGCGGTCCTGGGCAGAGCAGTTGCCGTACCAAGCCGTGATACATGCAGGTCGGATGCTTTCTATGGTGCATCAGTAGAAGTTGGTGAGAGTCAAAGGGGACAAACCAAATTTCTTTAGCCTACTGAGGAAGTAGAGGTGCTGGTGAGCTTTCTTGTCCATGGCATCTATGTGATTTGACCAGGACAGGCTGTTGGTGATGTTCACTCCCAGGAACTTGAAGCTCCCAGGAACAGTGAATCACTGAGATAATCATCAGCGGCAAACAGAAACATGCCTACCTTGTTAACCAGATGAGTTTGCTAAGTGAGTCAGTGGAAGTGCAAACCTGTGGATTAGTTAAATTGGTGCAGGGACTAGAAGAACGGCAATGACTCTTCTATTCAGCTGATATTGGAAGGGGGATGTGTTTAAGACACTACAGAAGAGAGGACTTAGCACTGTGGTCGAGAGTAAGTCTTACTGCCTTCGAACTTCCAGTAGTGGCTGGTCCAAAACCTGGAGATACAAGTCCTTGTGTGGTGGATAAGTTGGACCAGTTGTCCTGACCAAAACATATTCTAAAGCAAGTATGGCGCAGTGTGCAGCTGTAGTGCTGCTGAGAACATGAGTTCAATCCCATCCTTGGGTGCTGGCCCTGTGGAGTTTTCTCAGGGGTTCCTCAGGGCATTCCAGTTTCCTTCAACACTGGTTGGTAGGTTGATTGGCTGCTGTAAGTTGACCCTATGTGTAGGGGACTCAGGGGTTGACAGGCACGTGTGTGTGAATAGGTTGCAGGGCACCACGGAGGGGATGGGATTGTTCTGAGAACCAGCAGAGGCTTGAGGGCCAAATAGCATCCTTCTATGTCATAAGAAATGTGAGGTTGTTTGGTCAGTGTCACGTTACTGTTTGTAGGAGCTTGCTGTGCCTGCATTTTCTGTTGCATTTCCTGCACTAAGCAACTTCAGATGTGAAATCTGCTCTGGAAAAGCAAGTTTCTTTCTCTTTCCTTGAAACAGTTAGTAAGCACTGAGGTTTCCAGCTAATAAGGCACTTGCGATTCACTTACAGGAAGTACAACAGCATGCACTGGTATTGGTGATGTACGCAGTCTCTGCATTGTCAATAAACAGATTCATTTCAAGTTTTGCTGTCACTTTTATTTTTCAGAATAGGAACCATATTACCCCTTCCGCTCTCCCGCAGATACCATTGAGCCACTGAGTATCCCCCAGCAGGTTCTCCCTGTTCGTTCGCTGTCTTTCCCTCCCAGAGTAAGCTGCAGATTCACATTCACTGAACTCGGCCAGCTCTGAAACTCGTCTTGACCCGAAACATCGACTGTTCATTTCCCTCCGTAGATGCTGCCTGACCTGCTGAGTTCTTCCAGCATTTTGTGTGTTGCTCCAGGTTCCAGCATATGTAGAATCTCTTGTGTCTCTGTTAGTGTGGCCAACGTCAGTGATGTCTTTCCAATAATTTCCTTTCCACTCACATTAGATTCGCTGATCTGTAATTACTCAGCTTATCCCTGCTCTCCGTCTCGAACAAAGGTACCACATTCGTAATCCTCTGGTCATCTGGCACCTCAGCTGTGGCCAGCAAAGACTTAAAAATCTCTGTCGGGGCTCCAGCAATCTCCTCCCTGGCCTCCCACAGCAGAGTGGGTCCCAGTACCGATCTCTGTGGGACACCCTAGCCACAGGCATCCAATCGCAGAAACAACCTTCTCTATCACACGCCACCATCAGCCTGGTGACTGGGAGAAGCAGGCTCAAAGGGCAAAATGGCTTCCTCCTGCTTCTGGTTATGTTCTTATTGTAAGTTTTTAAGGTCATTTACCATAAGTAGGGACTGCAGCCAAGTTATATTTCATTTTATTTTTTATTCTGATACCTGAAACAAATGTTCTGTTGTGATTCATCATCAAGTTATATCTCACTGTACCATTGTGCCAGTACTGAGCCTTATTGGAGACAGTGACTGCTGTTGAATCTATCTCTGCCAATGGAGAATGTAGGGAGATGAGAAGGTGTAGGCCATTGAGACACTCAAGCCTGCAAGGCTATTCAATACTATCCTGGCTGATCTGATCATTGATCTTGGCATTACATTCCCCTCCATCACCCCTTGGCTCCCTGAAATCTAAGGATCTGCCCCAGCCTCGGGTAAAGGACACAGTCCTGAACAGACTCGTGTTCAGTCTTTCTGCTGGGTAAAAGCTCTTGCTTCTCGCAGCATTCTAAGAAATCTCTTTAGCTCCTTTTCATGTTCATCTGTATCACATTTTATATTACAGAAACAGTTTCAAAAGTGACAAAACCAGATTCCATGGAACTGCAGGTAGTGTCTCCAGATCTGTACAAACCTCCATGGGATAAATAATGCCTTTGCTTTCATCCAGCCCTTTGTAAATTATTTTTAACCTACAACCTCAGTTATTGAAGCAGTTGCTCTCCTCCTGCCTCCCACCCAACATGAACTCCAAGAAGGCCCCTGGCAAACTCTTCATTATTACCCCACACAAGATGTCCTTTCCTTCTCCTAGTGATCCTGCCCTTCTTTCAGAACTTCTTTCTGTTGCTGGTTAGTGGTTCCTGATCATCTCTCTCTATCTAACTTCTATCTAACTTTTCTCAATCTCTCCTCCTGTGGACTCTCTGTCACGGAATGTGCTGTCAACCTCTGTCTCCTGTTTTATTTTCACCTCGATGTCCACAACCATCGAGGAACAGTGGAGCACATGAACAGGGCCTTCGGCCCACCATGTCCACAGAGCCCTGAGCTTTGTCTGCTGGGTCAAGCTACCTCTGCCTCGATGGTCCCCATTGCTCAGTCGCTATGTCGTTCCATGGCCTCTGTTCCCTGCCCCTGCCATGGATCCCTTCTTACGTCACCGAAATCGGCTTCCTTCCAGCTTTTCATACTCAGAGATTTCACTGGTCTGTTCTGCTTTTGCCTGAAACTGGAGAAAGCAGCAAAAAGATGTAGGAATTCCAAACATGTTGCATTGTGGAAAGACTGAAGGGAAATGTACTATGGAGATGTGGTCGATGTTCAGGAATCTTTTGCAGGATGTTAGGGATAAATTTGTCCCGGTGAGGCAGAGAAGGAATGGCAGGGTGAAGGAACCGTGGGTGACGAGAGAGGTGGAACAACTAGTTAGGGAGAAGAAGGCAGCATACATAAGGTATAAGCAGCAAGGATCAGATAGGTCTCTTGAGGATTATAGGGTAGCAAGGAAGGAACTTAAGGAGGAACTGAGGAGACCAAGAAGGGGACATGAAAAGGCCTTGGCGAGTAGGGTTAAGGAGAATCTCAAGGCTTTTTTCTTGTACATGAAGAGCAGAAGGATGGCTAGAGTAAAGGTTGGTCCGATTAGAGACAAAGGTGGGAGGATGTGCCTGGAAGCTGTGGAAGTGGGTGAGCTTCTCAATGAATACTTCTCTTCAGTATTCACCAAGGAGAGGGGTCTTGATGATGCTGAGGACAGTGTTGGTGAGGGTAATGTTCTAGAGTATGTAGATATTAAGAGAGAGGATGTGTTGGAGTTGTTAGAAAATATTAGGACAGATAAGTCCCCGGGGCCTGACGGAATATTCCCCAGGCTGCTTCATGAGGCAAGGGAGGAGATTGCTGAACTGTTGGCTAGGATCTTTGAGTCCTCGTTGTCCACTGGGATGGTACCGGAGGATTGGAGGGTGGCAAATGTTGTCCCCTTATTCAAAAAAGGTAGTAGGGATAGTCCAGGGAATTACAGACCAGTGAGCCTTACATCTGTGGTGGGTAAGCTGTTGGAAACGATTCTAAGAGATAGGATCTATGAGCATTTAGAGAATCATGGACTGATTAGGGACAGCCAGCATGGCTTTGTGAAGGGAAGATCCTGCCTCACAAGCCTGACAGGGTTCTTTGAGGAGGTGACCAGGAAGATTGATGAAGGGAGTGCAGTAGATGTGGTCTACATGGATTTTAGTAAGGCATTTGACAAGGTTCCGCATGGTAGGCTTCTTCAGAAGGTCAGAAGCCAAGGGATAAAGGGAGGCTTGGCCATGTGGATTCAGAATTGGCTTGCCTGTAGAAAGCAGAGGGTTGTGCATTTGGATTGGAGGGCTGTGACTAGTGGTGTCCCACAGGGATTGGTTCTGGGTACTTTTTGTGATATTTATTAACGACTTGGATGAGGGGATGGAAGGCTGGGTTAACAAGTTTGCAGATGACACAAAGGCTGGTGGTGTTGTGGATAGTGTGGAGGGCTGTCAAAGCTTGCAGAGGGATATTAATAGGATGCAGAGCTGGGTTGACAAGTGGCAGATGGAGTTCAATCCAGAGAAGTGTGAAGTAGTACGCTTTGGAAGGATAAACTCCTAGGCGGAGTACAAGGTAAATGGCAGGATTCTGGGCAGTGTAGAGAAGCAGAGGGATCTGGGGGTTCATATCCACAGATCACTGAAAGTTGCCTCAGAGTTGGATAGAGTAGTTAAGAAAGCTTATGGGACGTTAGCTTTCATAAGTCGGGGGATCGAGTTAAGAGCCGCTAGGTAATGATGCAGCTTTACAAAACTCTGGTTAGATCACACTTCGAGTACAGTGTCCAGTTCTGGTCGCCTCATTATAGGAAGGATGTGGAGGTGTTGGAAAGGGTGCAGAGGAGATTTACCAGGATGCTGCCTGGATTAGAGAGTATGGATTATGAGGAGAGACTAAAGGAGCTAGGGCTGTTCTCGTTGGAGAGAAGGAGGATGAGGGGAGATATGATAGAGGTGTACAAGATATTGAGAGGAATAGATAGAGTGGACAGCCAGCACCTCTTTTCCAGGGCACCAATGCTCAAAACAATAAGACATGGCTTTAGGGTAATGGGTGGGAAGTTCAAGGGAGATGTCAGAGGGATGTTTTACACCCAGAGAGTGGTTGGTGCCTGGAATGCGCTGCCTGGGGTGGTGGTGGAGGCTGATACATTGGACAAGTTCAAGAGATTGTTAGATAAGCATATGGAGGAGTTTAAGATAGAGGAATATGTGGGACGAAGAGGTTAGATAGTCTTAGGTGTGGTTTGAAGGGCGGCACAACATGTTGGGCCAAAGGGCCTGTATTGTGCTGTATTGTTCTATGGTTCTATGGTTCCATGGACTGAAGATCTAATGTTCAGTATTGGCTGAAAGGACATGGCCCCTAAACCTAGTTCTGCCCACAAAACTGGCCATATCCACCACCCCCAAAAAGAAATAATGTTGAGTTCTGAAAGTAAAAAAACTACAGATGCTGGAAAGCTGAAACAAAAACAAGATCCTGGAAACAGTCAGCAGTCCGGACAGCAACTGTGGAGAGAGAAGCAGAGTTAACATTTCAGGTCGGCAACCCTCTCTCAGAATTGGGAAAGTGGGAAAATAATTTAGAATGGAGTTGAGAAGAGGATGGGGGGAGGAATGGATAGGACAGAGGGAATATTTGTGGTAGGGTGAGGTCAGGGTTGACCTGGGGATAAGCTGAAAATGAGGTCATCTGGTTAATAGGTTGCTGGTCAGGGACGGAGACCTGGGACAGTTAGAGGGTGAGAACACCGACAGAGGGATGTACCAGTTGTGGACCACAGGGAGGTGGGACATGCCCAGCACGTCAGCCTGTGCCAATGAGCCTGTATTACAGGTGGGTGACCTGGCCAGTTCTGACATAGAGCAAATGACTTACTCAGAGTTCGATATTCAGTGGGGAAAGTTGCAACGATGGAAGATGGATGTTGTTCCTCAAACTTCCGTTGGGCATTGTTATAACAGTGTGGAAGGCTGCAGATGGATAGGTCAGAGTGGGACTGAGATGGAAGACTAATGTGGCAGGCCACACAGGGACTGAGTCACCCCTGCGGACTGAATGCAGGTGCATCAAGTGATCACCCAATCTGCATTTAGTTTCTCTGATATACTTTGTGAACATCAGATGCCGTCAACTAGAAGAGGTGCAGGTGAATCACAGCTTCACTCGGAGGAACAGGAGGCGATAAAAGGATAGGGGTTGGACCTCCTGCTGCAAGAAGCGGAGCAGACCAGGGAGTGGCAAAGGGAATGATTCCTTTGAAGTGTTGTCATCCAGAAGATGCATGGGATTCATTCAGAAGATTAAGATGAATGGGGTCCATGGTGAATTGGCCATTTGGATTCAGAACTGGCCTGCCTGTAGAAGACAGAGGGTAGTGGTTGAGGGGACTTATTGTAGCTGGATGTCCATGACTAGTAGTGTTCCTCAGGGATCTGTACTATGACCCAGATGAAAATGTACATGGGTGGGTAGGTAAATTTGCAGATGATACAAAGATTGGCAGTGTTGTGGATCGTGTAGAAGACTGGCAAAGGATACAGCTGGATATAGATCGGTTGCAGATAAGGGCAGAGAGATGGCAGATGGAGTTTAACCCAGCCAAGTGTGAAGTGTTGCATCTTAGGAGATCAAATGTAAGGACCCTTATATCAAATGTAATGTCAAGACCCTTAACAGTGTTGATATACAGAGGGATCTTAGGGTCCAAGTTCATAGCTCCCTGAAAGTGGCCACACAAGTTGATAGGCCAGTAAAAAAGGCATATAGCATGCTTGCCTTCATTAGTCGAGGCACTGAGTTCAAGAGTCAGGAAGTTATGTTGCAGCTTTATAAAACTTTAGTTAGGCAGCATCTGGAGTATTGCATTCCGTTTTGGTCGTCCCTTTATAGGAAGGATGTGGAGGCTTCGGAGAGGATGCAGAAGAAGTTTACCAAGATGCTGCCTGGATTAAGGGCATGTACTACAAGGAGAGATTGGACAAATTTGGGTTGTTCTCTCTGAAGCAACGGAGGCTGAGGGGAGATCTGATAGAGGTTTATAAGATAATGAAAGGCATAGGTAGAGTAGACAGCCGGTATCTTTCCCCAGGGTTGAAGTGTCTAATACCAGAGGGCATACATTTAAGGTGATAGGGGGTAAGTTCAAAGGAGATGTGTGGGGCAAGTTTTTTACACAGAGTGGTGGGTGCCTGGAATGCGCTTCCTGGGCTGGTGGTGGAGGCAAATACAATAGGGGCGTTCAAGAAACTCTTAGATAGACACATGAATGTGAGGGAAATGGTAGGATATGGACATTGTGTAGGCAGAAGGGATTCGTTTAGTTGGGCATTTTATTACTAATGTAATTGGTTCGGCACAAAATTGTGGGCCGAAGGGCCTGTTCCTGTGCTGTACTTTTCTTGTTCTATGTTCTATGAACGGGGAAAGGCAGGGAGGGTATTTCTGGTGGAGTCTTTTGATAGTGGCAAAAATTGCAAAGGATGATCGACTGAATGCAGAGGCAGGTTGGGAGGACCGGGGCAATTCTACCTTGCTCTGTCTGGGAAGAGAGGGGTAAGAGCAGAGATACAGGAAGTAGATGAGATGTGGTGGAAGGATCTGTTACCTCTGGTGGAAGGAAAGCCATGGATCAGGGAGCAGAAATATCTCAGAGGCACCAGTGTGGAAAGTCTCACTGATAGAATAAATTCGACAGTAATGGAGGAAATGGATGAATGGAACGAGTCCTTACTGAGACAGGATGGACAAAGAGTAATGGAAGTGGGGGTCTGTGGGCAAGGAATGGATGTTAGTGACCAGACTGTCTCCTGAAATGGAGTGAGAGAGATCCAGAAAGTAAAGGGAAAAGTCAGAGATGGAGCAGGTGAAGGTGAGAGCAGGGTGGAAAATGACAACAGAAGCCATGAACCTTCCCAGTTCTGTAAAGTGCAGGAAGCAGCACCGATACGGTCATCAATATAGCAGGATCAAGTTCAGGAGGGGCCTGAGCAGGACTGAAACAAGAACTGTCTAAATCATGGTTCAGTCAATTGTAGCCACTCAAAGTGTTTCTGATGTTCAGCTTGTATTGTGGAACACCAGCTGGCACGTTAGAACAGTTTTTACATATCCAGTTTACCAAAAGGTTGGTAACTGCTTCAATAATGTAATAATTCAATAATTTAAGGTCAGGTTTCTCACAGATGGGAAACAAGCATCAGATTTATTAATAAAGCTTCAGCAGTTTACCACTATTTTCTAACGCAAGGAAAGAGATATAAGGACTGCTAGATCACAGAAAAATTTACATTTGTAATTATGGAAATGAGCATGGACGGCAGCCTGACGGAGATCGGCACGTTGAATTAACATTGGAATTTCAAGCTGCTTCTTGCCAACGGTGTCCAAAGGTAATACCCCACACCTCGACTCACGATCCAGAACTTCAACAGTTTCCTGAACCCGATGGAAATTCCTCAGGCTTCATGAGAAAGCCCACAAATTCTGCAAAGTTTGGGTTTAAGTCCGGATGTAAAAAGGGATTTTCTCTGGCGAATTAATAACATTATCATTTGATTTATGATGATGTTTTACTCAGTGCTGACAATAATGGTCAGCAGACTGCTTACACTGAGATGTAACTGTTGGGCTGAATCACATAAACTGAACACTGTGTTGTAAGATGTGACCATTGGCTGATCTTTGCCTAATTTATTCCCATGGCTTTCTTCCAATTTTGTTTCATTGAACAGATTAACACTTCCATTGAGGTGATATGAAAAAAAACTCTCCAAAGAAGGTTTGGGCTGTGGATTAGTTGTTGCTGGTCACGCTTTATTTTGCTGTTGATAACTGCTGTATTTGTCAGAGAATTAGGTGCAATTTTGGTGGTCCTAAAACAGCATTGCTTCAACTTACTGAAAATTAAGGTAGGCCAGATAACCCCATTTTCAAACAAACTCATAAATCTTTGGAAAACACATATATAAGCTTCATCTGATAAGCAACCAAATCATTTCTGAAAACAAAACACATAAACAACTTTTTTATGGATTGTGATCTGCAACATAGATTACCCTGTTGCTACTTTGCTGTGGTTGGTTTAGATCAAACTCATGCTCCCTGAATAAACAGTTAATCATCACCACAATACTTGTTTACCTGTTTTGTTATCTGTGTAGATTAAAATCGGAGAAACAAAATATTGCTTGAGGAAAGCTGTGAGTTGCACAGAGCGACAATTTGAGAAGAACTCACACAAGCTTTTGAAAATCGAAATGTGTGCTTTCAACCAAACCAAACTGGAAACTGATAAAATGTTAAAGTAAAATGACTCCTGTCCAAAGAGGAATGGGAAACTGGTGGAGATGTCATTGTTGGTGAGTTTTATTGAAGCTACTAGGGATAGGAATGAGTTAGGTAAAATAGGGATAAAAACAGAAACTGTTAAAAACTCACAGGGTCAAGCAGCGTCTGTGGAGAGAGAAACAGATTTCCAGTATCTGCAGTCCACAGACTCTGCAAATTAACTTATCGCTCAGGAGCAGGAAGGGCACCACCAGATGCAAAAGGAACACAAAATGCCTGAGACTCTGATTTGTTGGGAGTGATGCAAAACAAGGGACCTATTGGTCCTGCCTGTTTACGACAAATCACCTGCCTTCTGTTGGATACTTATGTCAGTGGATAAGGTAATGATGTTCAGTCGAGATGAATCGAAGTGCAGTAGATTCGAATGTGATGTGGAAACAGATGAAGACTATGGCATTGTTGGATGCTTGGTGCAGAGCAAAGAAGGGCAAACTGCTGGGCCTGTGCGTGGAGAATAGAGCATGGATTCCAAAATATTACTGTGTAGAGCAGTCAATATTTTATCCAGCGTTGTAACTGTGTTACTCCAAAGTCCTCAGTTCACAAACTGTTCCTCCCAACTGAAAACCTGAGACTATCACTCTGTAATTTAAGCAGTTGGGAGATGGAAACAATGGCATCATAACTAGTCAGTCTAACATCTGCTTCAACAGAAAGCTAGAGTCTACATCACGGGAGACAAGGTTGGTGAGGGAGCCACTGCGGGTTTGTGAAGGAGAAATTGTAGATCTGGAAGTTGGAAACAGAAGCAGAAAATGTTGGAGACACTCAGCGGGTCAGGCAGTGTCTGTGGAGAGGGAAACAGAGTAAATGTTTTAGGGCAATGCCCTTTTATCAGAACTGGAAGTATTAGTGTCAAATATGTGTTAAGTTACAGAGGAGGGGTTGAGATGGAGAGAGTGCAGAGAGTGTCGGTGGTAGGTGACGACTACAAGAGGGTGTTGATTGACCCAACGGCTGGAGGTGGTGCACATGTCAGTCACCAGAGTGAATGAGCAGAACTATGGCAATGGATTTCATTGTTGGTTAAAGTGAAGTCATCCACTTTGGACTGAATAAAGATAAATACTTTCTCAATGGTGAAAATCCGAAAGGAGCAGAGGTCCAAAGAGATTTAGAGATGTAACTATACTGTACCAATAACTAGAATGAAATGGACATGCAGGAAGTGAACAAACTGCCCAGTGACTGCTGGCTTTTATATCTAGTGCACTCCTGAGTGCTGAGGTGCAGGGGGAAGGTGATGTTGCTGCAAAATAAATCCCAGGTGTAACCATATCTGCAGCTTCAGGTGGCAGAGTTGGGCCACATGTTGTAGGGAGATGTTTGGATAGAGCACATTCCATATTACAGAATTATATTCAGATTGCAAGGGTTAAATTAAGAGGAGAGATTACACAAACTCAAGTTTTATTCCTTGGAATTGAGAAGATTGTGAACAAATCCAAGTTTTCAAAATACCAATGAGAGTAGAACATTGAACAAAACAGCACAGGAACAGTTCCTTCAGTCCACAGTATTGTGCTGAACTAATTGAGCTAACGACATTTAATTAAACTCCTCCCTTCTGCATACACTCCATATCCCCCCATTCTCTACATATTCATGTGCCTACCTAACAGCATCTTAAATGCCTCTATTGTATTTACTTATATTTACCACCACCACCCCCGGCAGCCCGTTCCAGGCACCCACCACTCTCTGTGTAACAAACCTGCCCCACACATCTCCTTTGAACTTTTCCCCTCTCGCCTTAAATGCATGTATCAGACATTTTGACCCTGGGAAAAAGATACCGGCTGTCTACTCTATCTGTGCTTCTCATAATTTTATAAACCTTTATCAGGTCTCCCCTCAGCCTCCTCCGCTCCAGAGAAAACAACCCAAGCTTGTCCAACCTCTCCTTATAGCTCATGCCCTCTAATCCAGGCAGCATCCTGATGAACCTCTTCTGGACTTGGACCCCAAGATCCCTCTGTACATCAATGCTGTTATGGATCCTACTAATAACTGTCTACTGTCCCTTTACATTTGACCTCCCAAAGTGCAACGCCTCACACTGACCTCACACTTGATTAAAAACCACCTGCCAGTTCTCCGCCCATACCTGTAACTGATCTATATCCTGTTGTATCATTTGACATCCCTCTACATTGTCCACAACTTCACCGATTTTTTGGTCATCTGCGAACTTACTAACCCACCCATCTACATTTTCATCCAAGTCATGTTATTATATCACAAACAACAGAGGTCCCAGCACTGATCCCTGCAGAACACCACTGATCACAGACCTCCAACCAGAGTAAACCTCTCCACCCCTGTCTCCTATGTGCAAGCCAATTCTGAATCCAAACAGCAAGTCACCGTGGATCCCATGCATCTTAATCTTCTGAATGAGCCTCCCATGAGGGATATTGTCGAATGCCTTAAAATCCACAGCTCTGCCTTCATCGATCACCCTCATCACCTTATCGAAAAATTAATCAAGTTGGTAAGACGTGACATGCCCCACACAAAGCCAAGCTGACTGTCCCTAATTTGGCCATGGTTTTCCAAAAGTTTGTAAATCCTATCCCTAAGAATCTTCTCCAATAGCTTCCTTACCACTGACGTGAGACTCACCAGTCTATAGTTACAACGATTATACCTATTTCCCTTCTTGAACAAAGGAACAACATTAGTTACTCTCCAGTCCTCCGGGGCCTCACCTGTGGCTAGAGAGGACATGAACATCTTGGTCAAGGCCCCCAACAATCTCATCTCTTGCCTCTCTCAATAACCTGGGGTATATCCCATCAGGCCCTGGGGACTTATCCACTTTAATGTTCTTCAAGAGACCAAACATCTCTCTTTCTTTATTTCAAAATGCCCCAGCATATTAGCACGCTCCACACTGATCTCCCTATCCGCCACGTCCTTCTCCTTGGTGAATACTGACACAAAGTACACATTTAGGACTTCACCCACATCCTCTGCCTCCAAGCACATGTTCCCTCTTTTATCCTTGAGTGGTCCTACCCTCTCCCGAGTTATCCTCTTGCTCTTGATGTATGTATAGAATGCCTTGGGATTCTCTTTAATCCTACTTGCCAAGGATTTTTCATGGCTCCACCTGGCTCTCCTAATTCCCTCCTTGAGTTCTTTTCTATCTTCTTTATAATCCTCAAGGGGTTTGATTTTAGCTTCCTAAACCTTACATACACATCCTGTTTCTTCTTGACTAAATTCACCACCTCTCTTGTCATCCAAGGTTCCCTTACCTTGACATCCTTCTCTCCCTCCTTCTAACTGGAATATACCAGTCCTGTACTCTGTGCAGTTGGTCTTTAAACATCCTCCACATGTTAGGTGTGGACTTGCCCAAAAACAGCTGTTCCCAGCTGAGAAAAAATAGGTTGGGAGGAGAGAAGTTTCACATGCTCATAGAATCTAGGACCAGGGGACACAGCCAGACCATTAAGCTCAGAAACATTTCTTCAGCAAGGAGCAGATGGAAATCTAGAACTCTACATTATTGGCTCAATGCTCAGGTAACATACTTAAGGCAGCGTACATAAGGTTTAGGCAGCAAGGATCAGATAGGTCTCTTGAGGATTATAGGGTAGCAAGGGAGGAACTTAAGAAGGAACTGAGGAGACCAAGAAGGGGACATGAAAAGGCCTTGGCGAGTAGGGTTAAGGAAAACCTCAAGGCTTTTTTCTCGTACGTGAAGAGCAGAAGGATGGCTAGAGTAAAGGTAGGTCCGATTAAAGACAAAGGTGGGAAGATGTGCCTGGAAGCTGTGGAAGTGGGTGAGGTCCTCAATGAATACTTCTCTTCCGTATTCACCAAGGAGAGGGGCCTTGATGACGCTGAGGACAGTGTTGGTAAGGTTAACGTTCTAGAGCATGTTGATATCAAGAGAGAGGATGTTTTGGAGCTGATAGAAAATATTAGGACAGATAAGCCCCCGGGGCCTGACGGAATATTCCCCAGGCTGCTCCACGAGGCAAGGGAGGAGATTGCTGAACCGTTGGCTAGGATCTTTGAGTCCTTGTTGTCCACAGGAATGGTACCAGGGGATTGGAGGGTGGCAAATGTTGTCCCCTTATTCAAAAAAGGTAGTAGGGATAGTCCAGGGAATAACAGACCGGTGAGCCTTACGTCTGTGGTGGGTAAGCTGTTGGAAAGGATTCTTAGAGGTAGGATCTATGAGCATTTAGAGAATCATGGTCTGATCAGGGACAGCCAGCATGGCTTTGTGAAGGGCAGGTCATGTCTCACAAGCCTGAGAGGGTTCTTTGAGGAGGTGACCAGACAGATTGATGAGGGTAGTGCAGTAGATGTGGTATACATGGATTTTAGTAAGGCTTTTGACAAGGTTCCACATGGTAGGCTACTTCAGAAGGTCAAAGGGCATGGGATCCAGGGAAGCTTGGCCATGTGGATTCAGAATTGGCTTGCCCATAGAAAGCAGAGGGTTGTGGTGGAGGGAGTGCATTCAGATTGGAGGGCTGTGACTAATGGTGTCCCACAAGGATCGGTTCTGGGACCTCTGCTTTTTGTGATTTTTATTGATGACTTGGATGAGGGGGTAGAAGGATGGGTTGGCAAGTTTGCAGATGACACAAAGGCTGGTGGTGTTGTGGATAGTGTAGAGGATTGTCGAAGATTGCAGAGGGACATTGATAGGATGCAGAGCTGGGCTGACAAGTGGCAGATGGAGTTCAATCCGGACAAGTGTGAGGTGGTACACTTTGGAAGGACAAACTCCAAGGCAGAGTACAAAGTTAATGGCAGGATTCTGGGTAGTGTGGAGGAGCAGAGCGATCTGGGGGTTCATATCCACAGATCCCTGAAAGTTGCCTCACAAGTGGATAGGGTAGTTAAGAAAGCTTATAGGATGTTAGCTTTCATAAGTCAAGGGATAGAGTATAAGAGCTGCAAGGTAATGATGCAGCTCTACAAAACCCTGGTTAGACCACACTTAGAGTACTGTGTCCAGTTCTGGTCGCCTCATTATAGGAAGGATGTGGAGGCATTGGACAGGGTGCAGAGGAGATTTACCAGGATGCTGCCTGGATTAGAGAGTATGCATTATGAGGAGAGACTAAGGGAGCTAGGGCTTTACTCTTTGGAGAGGAGGAGGATGAGAGGAGACATGATAGAGGTGTACAAAATATTAAGAGGAATAGATAGAGTGGACAGCCAGCACCTCTTTCCCAGGGCACCAGTGCTCAATACAAGAGGGCATAGCTTTAAAGTAATGGGTGGGAAGTTCAAGGGAGACATCAGAGAAAGGTTTTTTACCCAGAGAATGGTTGGGGCGTAGAATGTGCCGCCTGGGGCGGTGGTGGAGGCAGGTACATTGGTCAAATTCAAGAGATTGTTAGATAAGCATATGGAGGAATTTAAAATGGAGGGATATGTGGGAGGAAGGGGTTAGATAGTCTTAGGTGAGGTTTAAAGGTCGGCACAACATTGTGGGCCGAAGGGCCTGTATTGTGCTGTACTCTTCTATGTTCTATGTAACCATTACTGTTAAATCTGAGTTTGACAGATTTTTGTTAACTGAAGATATTCAGGGACAAAGGGAAAGGTGGGTTTGTAGAGCTGGGTCCCAGGCCAGACCTTGCCGACCATTGCACTGAAGCTGCGGCAGTTCCTGGGTTTCTGTGCACAGGTTGTGAAGAGTGGGACCTGTTGATGGATTTGGAAGATCAAATCTGCCAACTTGCTCCTCCACTGCACTCCTGGTGGATCTGTGCAGTGGAACCACTGCAGAGGGTGACATAGTAGTGCAGTGGTTAGCGTAACACTATTACAGCGCCAGCGATCAGGGTTCGATTCCCGTTGCTGTCTGTAAGGAGCTTTTATGTTCTCCTCATATCTGCGGGGGTTTCCTCCCACATTCTAAAGACGTACGGGTTAGTAGGTTAACATGGGATTAAATGGGTGGCACAGACTCATTGGGCTTGTTACCTGCTGTATAAATAAAGTCTTAAAACGTTTTAAAGAACCAGATGTAGCTGTGTGTCCTCAGACTGCACTGAAAATCACAGACCCAGCTCTGGATCCTGAAGGGCAGTGGCTGCACCAGGTGCTGCAGGCTACAAGAAGGAAGAGATGGAGAGAGGAAGACAATTACTTATATTCTGGCTTAAAGGTTTGTGTGATTTTTAAGTGGTGCTTGAATTTGTAAAAACAGTTAATAATTTAAAATTCTTTACTTCATTTTAATATACACTCAGAAACAATTAAATTATTGATGGTTCTGACAGCTAACAAAGCTGGGGTGCTTTTTTGTTGCAATACCAATCCCTGGTTGACCCTCACCTGGGGCATTAGGAGCCAGTGCTGGGCTCCAAAGGCTTAGAGTTGGAGGGTGGGGATTAGGGGGAAAGGCCTTCTCCATTCTGTTGCTCGAGTCTTGATGTCCAGTATGCAGCTGGGGTACGTTACCTTGTGTCTGATGACTGCTTACAGCATCCAGAAGCGTGGGAGACCACAGGCAGTGACTGAGGCTCAGTGTTTCTTGATCAATACTTACTTTCAGCCATGACATCAATGAGGCACAACCAAGCATTAGTCCCGAGGCCTTCAAAGTTAAACGTTCAAACATTGAAAATCTGCTCTGTCACTTTAACGGAGAAGGAAGGGGAATCTGCTCTCCATTTGTCATGTCATTTGAAATAACCCACTTGGTCAATTCTGAAGTAATTATTTTATTTGGCTCAAAGCCAAATATTTACAATAACAGAGAAAGATTTAAACTTTTTAATAAGTTATTCGTGCATTATTTATTGCACATTGATGCTAAATGATTTTTTACGTAAATAGTTTGCTTTGATTTTTATACTAATTTCTGTGTATATTTGTGTGTGTGTGTGATAGATTGTGTGTGCGTGTGAGTGTGTTCGTGTGTGTGTTAATGAATGTATGTGTGTGATTATAAGTCATAGAGTCATAGAGTCACACAGCATGGAAACAGGCCCTTCGGCCCAACTCGTCCATGCTGATCCATATTGCCCAGTGAGCTGGTCCCATCTGTCTGTGTTTGGCCCATAGCCCTCTAAACCTTTCCTGTCCACGGACTTATCTAGATTGCTTTTAAATGTTCCTTATGTGCCCCTCTCAACCACTATTTCTGGCAGCTCATTCCAAATACGCACCACCCTCTGTGTGAAGAAGCTGCCCCTGATGTCCCTTTTAAATCTCTCACCTCTAACCTTAAACCTATGCCCTCTTGTTTTTAGCACTTTCTCCCTGGGAAAAAGACTATGTGCTTTCACGCTGTCTATGCCCCTCATGCCCTCATGATCTCATGAGAGACTGTTTGTGTGAGAGTGTGTGTTTGTGTGTGTGTGTGTGTGTGTGTGTGTGTGTGTGTGTGTGTGTGTGTGTGTGTGTGTGTGTGTGTGTGTGTGTGTGTGTTTACGAAAGCACTGCTGCACCTTTTGAATCCACTGTCACACATTATGGTTTCATTATAAGCACAGAACACTTGGACCAGAAACAGAGAGGAATAATCGAGTGGTTCGCAGACTAAAGATGGAAATAGCCTGACAAAATGAATTTGTCATGTTTAACTACCGGAGGTTGGCTGTATAATTGGTGTGAGTAATGATTTTCTGCTGAAATATTGAGATCATTCCACCTGGCAGAATTTGAAAGCACGTTCATTTTTATCATCATTTTCTAGTTATAAACTCTCTCAAATCAAGCACAGCTCGATTCCCTCAGAGATTCACTAGTTTGTGAATATTTCACTGACATAACCACATTAACTGTGAGATCATCCAGCAGAGCTTTGTGTTGGACCAGGCACAATGACCTCTCGCCCAAGAGTGAAATCCTCAACTTCCTGGTGGATTTTGAAAGAAAACCAGGTTTTAAAAATTACAGTTTAATTATTTATTTTTTCTGATTTGGTTTGAACCTTGCCCTACACAGGTTATCTGATCCACCAACAAAATTAATCTGCTATTACTAATTTAACAGGTTTGGGTTATGTTTTCCAATCCAGCTGAAAGAAAGGTAAGATTCCCTTGAGGGTGATGTCTCTAAACCTTTGCCAACTGCACAAGTTCCTAGTTCAAGAAAATCCTTAAAGGTAACAAGGACACCTTGTTCTTACCTCCACTTCCACTTGTGAAAACTGGTTTCTCAAAGAGCTAGAGAGGTGAGACTGATATCTGTAAAATCAATGTGAAAATGAAATTGCAGATCAAGCAATTCCACAGACATTGATAACCCTCAGCCAACAGAAAATGGGCCAGAACTTACTGCTGCTTTTCTTGCATTTATGTCATATATCTTCTACCTTACTTGAACAGGAGCTCAGTTTAACTTTGCTTCTGAAAAGTGACAACTCTAGATCATAGAGTCTTAAAACTATACAACACAGGAACTGGACCTTTCAGCGCCGCCCCCCACCCTCCGTCCAGGGCTATCCACACTAACCCCGTTTACCTCCAGGCTACACCTTTCCTATCCAAGTACCTGTCCAAATGCCTTTTAAACGTTACAAGGAATAAGGACCAAGCCTGACCAACCTCTCCCTATAACTCAGGCCCCCGAGTCCTGACAACATCCTCGTAAATCTTCTCCATACCCTTTCCAGTTTAACCACGTCTTCCCTATAACAGGGTGACCGAAGCTGTACACAGTGCTCCAAGTGCGCCCTCACCAACGACTTATACAACAGCAACATAACGTCCCAACTCCTATACTCATTGCCCTGACTGATAAAGGCCAGCATGCTGAACACTTTTTTCACCACCCTGTCTACCTGTGACACCACTTTCAATGAACTCTGCACTTGTACTCCTGGGTCCCTCTGTTTCATTACACTCCCTAGTGCCCCACCATTCATAATGCAAGTCCTACGCTGGTTTGACTTTCCAGAATGCATCACCTCACACTTATCTGTATTGAAATCCATTTGCCACTCCTCAGCCCACTTCCCTAACTGATCAAGATCCCCCTGTAATCTACGATAACTTTCTTTACTATCAACAACACCTCCTAATTTCATGTCATCCACAAACTTACTGATCAAGCCTTGTGCATTCACATCCAAATCATTTATATAAATAACAAATAACAAGGGTCCCAACACCAACCCCTGTAGCACACCACTAGTCACCTCCATTCTGAGAAACAACCTTCAACCACCACCCTCTGCTTCCTACCTCCAAGCCAATTTTGAATCCACTGTACTAGCCCTCCCTGTATTCCATGGGACCGAACTTTCCAGACCAGCCTACCATGCGGGACCTTGTCGAGGCCTTGCTAAAGTCCAAATAGACAACGTCCATTACCCCACCCTCATCTACCCTTTTGGTTACCACTTCAAAGAAGTCTAAAAGATTCGTCAAACACAACTTTCAATGCACAAAGCCGTGCTGACTCCTCCTAATCAGACTCTGTCTATCCAAATGCTCGTTGATCCTGTCCCTCAGAATTCCCTCCAGTAACTTCCCCACCAGGCTGACTGGCCCATAGTTCCCCAACTTGTCCTTGCTACCCTTCTTAAACAATGGAACAACATTAGCCACCTTCCAGTCTTCGGGAACTTCACCAGTGGCTAACGATGAAGCAAAAATCTCCACAAGGGCCTCCGCAATTTCAGCCTCCCACAAAGTCTGAGGATGCACTCGGTCAGGCCTTGGGGATTTATCCACCTGAATACACTGTAAGGCTGCAAATATCTCCTCCTTGGTAATATGAATTTCCTGCAAAACATCTCCACTAGTTTCCCTTATCTCTTGAGCAACCATGACTTTCTCTTCAATAAACACCGAGGAGAAATATTCATTAGAAATCCCACCCACATCCTGTAGCTTGAGACATAGGCAGCCCTGCTAATCTCCAAGAGGACCTATTCTCTTCGTGTCCACCCTTTTACTCTTAATATAGCTATAGAACCTCTCGGGATTTTCCTTAACCCTGCCTGCCAGATCTATCTCACACCTGCCCCCAGAACACTCTACGCAAAAGATGCATTTCACTGTGTGTTTCGATGTACATGTGACTAATAAAGATATCTATCAATTTACCCTCTCTTTGCCCTCCCGATTTCCCTCTTAAGAGTATCCTTAATCTTTTTATAGTCATGAGGGATTCACTCGTCCCCAACCACCTAAACCCAATGTATGCTTCATTCTTTTTCTTGACTAGAGCCTCAATGTCTCTCATCAGCCAGGGGTTCCCTGAACTTGCCAGGTTTACCCTTCACCCTAACAGGAACATGCTGCTCCTGGACTCTTGATATCACACTCTTAAAAGCTTCCCACTTGCTATTCCACAGAAAACAGGTCCTTCTAGTCTGTGCTGAAACATGATTCTACTAGTCCCATTTACCTGCCCCCAGCCCATACCCCTCCAGACCTCTCTCGTCCATGTATCTATCCAATTTACTCTTAAAAGTTAAGAGCGAGCCCGCATTTACCACATCAGATGGCAGCCCATTCCACACTCCCACCACTCTTTGAATGAAGAAGTTCCCTCTAATGTTCCCCCTAAACCTTTCCCCTTTCACCCTAAAGCCATGTCCTCTCGTACTTATCTCTCCTAATCTAGGTGGAAAGAGCCTACTTGCATTAACTCTGTCTATGCCCCTCATCATTTTGTAAACCTCTATCATATCTCCCCTCATTCTTCTCCGCTCCAAGGAATAAAGTCCTAACATGCTCAATCTTTCCCTGTAACTCAACTCCAGAAGACCCGGCAACATTCTAGTACATCTCCTCTGCACTCTTTCAATCTTACTGACATCCTTCCTGTAGTTCGGTGAACAGAACTGCACACAATATTCCAAATTTGGTCTCACCAATGACTTATACAACCTCACCAAAACATTCCAACTCCTATATTCAATACTTTGATTTGTAAATGCCAGGATGCCAAAACCCTTTTTTACAACCCTGTCTACCTATGACTCTACTTTCAGGAAATTCCTTTCAGGGACATTCCTTTCAGGGACATTCCTTTCCCTTCAAGCTGGCTCACCCAGTCAATCTCTGCCAGATCCTGGCTAATTCCCCTAAAATTAGCCCTGCTCAAGTTTAGGACCCTAACCTGTGGACCTGTCCTATCCTTTTCCATCACTCTTAAAACTAATGGAATTATGGTTACTAGAGCCAAAGTGCTCCCTGACTGCCAATTCCATTACTTTCCCAGCCTTGTTCCCTAAGAAAATGTCCAGTATTGCACTCTCCCGAGTAAGGCCCTCTATACATTGACTCAGGAAACTTTCCCGGAAATATTTCACAATTTTTACTCCGTCCAGGCCCTTAACGTTCTGGATAGTCCAGTCAATACCCAGGAAATTAAAATCTCCCAATAGTACATCCCTATTATTCCTACAACTGTGAGCAACTTCTCTACAACCCTGCTCCTCAAGTTCCCGCTTACTACTGGGGGTGGGGGGGGGGGGTCTATGATATGCCCCACTGGAGTGACCCTCACCTTGTTTCTAAATTCTACCCATAAACTCTTTACTGGATCATCCCCCAAGGATGTCATCTCTAAGTACCACTGTTAGGTCCTCCCTTATCAAAAAGGCAACACCCCCTCCTCGCTTACCTGTACCTCTGTCGCACCTGAAGCATCTGTATCCTGGAACATTGAGCTGCCAGTCTTGCCCTTCTCTCAGCCATGTTTCTGTTATGGCTATAACACCCCAGTCCTCAGAGCCAATCCACGCTCTGAGTTCGTCCACATCACCATTAAACCTCGTGCATTGAAATAAATGCAGTTTAACTGAGTATTGCATTCCCTGGCTTTCCTGATTATTAAACCTGTTCTCGCTGGCTACTGCTTTATCCCATGACTTGCTCCTGCTCAGAGTCTTCCCCCCCCACCCCCACCCCTGCCAATCTAGTTTAAATCCTCTTGTGTAGCATGAGCAAATTTCCCTGCAAAGATATTGGTCCCTCTCTGGTTCAATTGCAACCCGCCTCTCTTGTACAGGTCACCTCTACCCCAGAAGAGATCCCAATGATCCAAGAACCTGAATGCCTGCCTCCCTGCACCAGCTCCTCAGCCACATTCATCTGGCCTATCCTTCTACTTCTTACCTCGCTAGCTCGTGGCATCGGGAGTAATCCAGAGATCACCACCCTCCAGGTCCTACTTCTTAACTTCTTACCCAACTCCCTGTGCTCATTCTGCAGGACCTGGTCCCTTGTTCTACCTACGTCGTTCATACCAACATATACAACGACCTCTGGCTGTTTGCCCTCCTCCTTGAGAATGTTCTGCAGCCACTCAAAGACATACTTGACTCTGGCATCCGAGACGCAACACACCATCCTGGTGTCTCTTCTGCAGCCACAGAATTTCCTGTCTGTCCCCCTCACTATCAAGTCTCATGTCACTATCTCCCTGTCTGACTGCACCCTTTGCTTCTGAGCCTCAGAGCCGGTCACTGTGCCAGAGACCTGACTACTGCTGCTATCCCCTGAAAGATCATCACCCCCACCCCCCCAACAGTATCCAAAGAGGTATACCTGTTAGTGAGGGGAATGGCTGCAGGGGAACCCTGCACTGTCTGACTACTCCCCTTGCTTTTCCTGGTGGTCACCCATCTATCTGAAGCCTGTATCTAGGGTGTGACCACCTCAGTAAAAGTCTCATCTATGATGTCCTCAGATTCTCGGGCAATCCTGAGTACATCCAAATCCAGCTCCCGTTCCTTGACCTGATCTTACATCACTCCCTTTCATCTCCCCTCCCCCACCCACCTACCAACCCCCCTCACCTGGACTCACCCATCATCTGCCAGCTTGTGCTCCTCCCCCTCCCCCCACCTTCTTATTCAGGCTTCTGCCCTCTTCCTTTCCAGTCCTGATGAAGGGTCTCGACCCAAAACGTCACCTGTTTATTTCCCTCCACAGATGCTGCCTGACCTGTTGAGTTCTTCCAGCACTGTGTGTGTTGTTCCAGATTCCAGCATCTGCAGAATCTCCTGTGTCTCCCTGACCTGGTCTGTCAGGAGCTGCAGCTGGGTGCACTTCCTACATCAGCTTCTGAGATGAGTTTACATGAGATGAGCTTCTATGTGACTGCTTTGAGTTGGTAGACTGATCCATGTTCAAAGACTCAGCAGCCAGCCTGGATGAGTACATCAGCTCTGTCACAGACTTCATCAGCAAGTGTGTGGAGGACTGCATACCAAAGAGGTCAGTCTGGGTGTTCCCAAACCAGAAACCATGGATGGAACAAGAGATCCACTCTCAACTGAAGTCCGGGTCTGCAGTGTTTGAATTGGGTGACCCTGACCTATACAAGAAGTTGAGGAATGACCTCCATAAGCTATCAGGGAGGCCAAGAGAACAATACCAGTCCCAGACCAGCCATCACTTGCAGCAGGGCAAACACACTATAACGGGCTACAAAACGAAGTCGGGCAGCATTGCAAACAACCAAGTTTGTCCAACTCTCCTTGCAGCTAATACTCCCTAATCCGGGCCAAACCTGAGCAAACTGACCTCCCCTTTCTTATCTCTAAATTCTGCCCATGCGGCCGATCCTCCAGGGATTCTCCGAGTGCAGCTGTCATGCTCTCCCTGATCAGCAGTCAAAACCCTCCTGTTTTGCAGCCTCTCTGTCACATCTGTAACTTCTGCATCCCAAACATCGAGCTGTCAGCCCTTCCCTCCCCTTCCCTCAGCCATGTTTCTGTGATTGCAGCTGTACCACAATCCCATGTGAGGCTCCTTGCACTAAAGTAAATCCAGTTAAACCTCCCAGCCCTCTCGTGCTCCCCCTTCTGCCTGGAAGATGGGATTGACTGGCCTCTTCTTCCCTGCATTTCCCAACATCCCGGTAACGCAGTGCTGCAGTAAACTTTAGTGTGCATCATCTGTGTGGTATCACTGGGATTACAGAAAATGAATGAGCAAAGTTGACATTGAACAATTGTCCAAAGGTTTGAGTCTTCACAAACATTTCTTACCATAATCCCTACATACGACAGACTCCAAACATTTTCAGTGGTCTGAATGCCGTTAATTTTACCAGGGATCTCCCCTCATGTGGGGACACAGGAGATCTGGAGCAACACACAAGGAGCTGGAGGAACTCCGCGGGTCAGGCAGCATCTGTGGAGGGAAATGGACAGTCAACATTTCGGGTCGAGACCCTTCATCTGGGGTTACACAGTGTGATGTAGAAGTTGAACTCTGAGCAATATTAACTCATTGCAAATAGATTGGGCATTAATGAATGGCAGTTGGTTGCATGAGGCAAGACTGGATTTGAGCTCTCACACAAAGGCTGGTCAGTTCACCTGGCTTATGTAACACCAACACATAACTGCTGCCTGGCTGGATGCCCAGTGCAAGACCTGTGATCAAATGGAATTATCATCCCACACTGCTGCCACTAATTCCAGCCACCCCTGGAAATTACAGCTTCTCACACAATTCAGCACTGAAGCCACAATTACAGCTGTTTTCAAACCTCCCAGATGTAACTTTTATCTGGGTCAATCAGAGTGGTTGAGAGGTGAATAAACAAAAGGAGATGAGCCCGGTTTGTGTCTGTTTCATTGTGTAGGCTGCTTGTCTGTTACTCTAAGATTAAAGGTGCCACAATGCGAAAATGGTTTAAGGTTCATGTAACGATTAACTTCATGCAGATTCGGGGTGTTTTCTTCATTCTTAGATATGGGTGAAACGCCTTCACAAAAATTACCAAGGCACAAGCTATATATATGTCAAAAAGACAGTGGTTTCTTTGAAAGGCAGAACTATTTCGGGATTGAGACTTTAAACTAGAAGACTGTTCTGTGACATTGCTGCAGAGCAGACATTCCACAGAGGTGTCCTGACCAATGGATCACACTCCCAGCTACAGAGATAACAGCATGTTCATGCTTCAATGTACAGCACTGCGGACAGTTACTGCCTGAGTCACTTTCTGAATGCACCTCCTTCTGGATTGGGAACTCCAGGATTTGGAGCCATCAGCTATGAAGAATCAGTGATATATTTCCAAGGCTGGGGGTATGGAACCTGTGGGAGGTTATGTTCTCATGAGCCTTGTCCTAGAGCCATAGAGTTGTACAGCATGGAAACAGGCCATTCAGCCCACCACATCCATGCAGACCTGTGGGCACCCATCCATATCAATCCCACTTTCCAATACATAGCCTTCTGTGCCCAGAGGATTCACGTGCTCCTCCAAACCCTTCTCAAACACTGTCAGTGACTCTGCTTCCACTTTCTCTTCTTGTGGGCCGTGTAATTGGTCCCACCATAAAGTTTAAAGGCATAGAATTGTACAGCATAGAAATAGGCCCTTCGGTCCACTGTGCCTATGCTGCCTATCATGCCTGTCTACACCAATCCCACTTGCCTGCATTAATTCCACATCCCTCTGTGCCCTGCTCATTCAGGTACATGTCCAGATGCCTCTTAAATGTTGTTACTGTTCCTGCCTCCACCTCCTCTTCTGGCAGCTCATCCCAGAGACCAACAACTCTGTGTGAAAAATTTACCCCTCTTTAAACCTCCTCCCTCTCAACTTAAACCTATTCCCAAGACCCTTCATCAGGATGAACCCTTCATCGGGCCGAGACATCTGATGAAGGGTCTCAACCTGAAACGTCAACTGTTCATTTCCCTCCACAGATGCTGCCTGACCTGTTGAGTCCCTCCAGCATTTTGTGTGTTGCTCCAGATTTCCAGCATCTGCAGTCTCTCTTTTGGTATTGGTTTATTATTGTCACTTGTACCGAGGCACAGTGAAAAACTTGTCTTACAAACTGATCATACAGGTCAATTCATTACACAGTGCTGTTACATTGAGTCAGTACAGAGTGCATTGAAGTAGTACAGGTAGAGATAATAACAGTACAGAGTAAAGTGTCACAGCTACAGAGAAAGTGCAGTGCAATAAGGTGCAAGGTCACAACAAGGTAGATCGTGAGGTCATAGTCCATGTCACTGTATAAGGGAACCATTCAATAGTCTTATCACAGTGGGGTAGAAGCTGTCCTTAAGTCTGGTGGTACGTGCCCTCAGGCTCCTGTATCTCCTACCCAATGGAAGAGGAGAGAACAGAGAATGTCCCGGGTGGGTAGGTCTTTGATTATGCTGGCTGCTGCACCAAGACAACAAGAGGTAAAGACAGAGTCCAAGGAGGAGAGGCTGGTGTCTGTGATGCGCTGGGCTGTGTCCACAACTCTCTGCAGTTTCTTGCGGTCCTGGGCAGAGCAGTTGCCGTACCAAGCCGTGATACATCCAGATAGGATGCTTTCTATGGTGCATTGGTAAAAGTTGGTGAGAGTCAAAGGGGACAAACCAAATTTCTTTAGCCTACTAAGGAAGTAGAGGCACTAGTGAGCTTTCTTGGCTGTGGCATCTACGTGATTTGACCAGAAGAGGCTGTTGGTGATATTCACTCCCAGGAACTTGAAGCTCTCAACCCTCTCGACCTCAGCACCATTGATGTAGACTGGTGCATGTACACCGCCCCCTTTCCTGAAGTCAATGACCAGCTCTTTTGTTTTGTTGACATTGAGGGAACCTTTTGTCAACTTCTTCACCACCCTGTCTCCCTGGTCACCCACTTTTAGGGAACTATGTACTTGTACCCCGAGGTCTCTGTTCTACAACACTCCCCAGGGCCCTACCATTCACTGTGCAAGTCCTGCCCTGGTTTAATTTCCCAAAAGACAACACTTTGGACTTGTCTGAGTTAAATTCTATCTGCCATTCCTTGGCCCACTTTCCCAGTTGATCTGAGACATCCTTCTTCACTGTCCACTCCTCCACAAATTTTGGTGTCATTCACAAACTTACTAATCTTGCCACCTACATTCTCATCCAAATTGTTAATATAGATAACTAATATAGATAATGGACCCAGCACTGATCCTTGGGGCACACCACTGGTCACGGGTCTCCAATCTGAATAACTACCCTCCACCACCACCATCTCTCTCCTTCCATCAAGCCAACTTTGTATCCAATTGATGAGCTCTCCCTGGATCACATGAGTTCTAACTTTTCAAACCAGCCTACCATGTGACCTTGTCAAAAGCCTTGCTAAAGTCCATGTAGACAAAGTCCACCTCCCTGCCCTCATCAGTCCTCTTGGTCACCTCCACAAAAAGCTCAATCAAAATCATAAGACACAATTTCCCACACACAAACCCATGCTGACTGTCCCTAGTCCTGTTCCTCCCAATAACTTTCCCACCATTGATGTTAGACTCACCGGCCTGCAGTTCCCTGGCTTATCCCTGCTGCCCTTCTTAAATAAAGCAACAGCATCAGCCACCCTCCCGTCTTCTAGTACCTCACACATGGCTAACCAAGTTACAAAAATGTCTGCTGGGACCCCAACAATCTCCTCGTTTGCCTCCCATAGGAAGAAGGGAAGTACTTTAATTCAAGGATCACATCAGCAGTTTGAGCTGGTGGGGGTTGGTTGACTATCTGCCTGTGGTAAGACTGCCTTGCAAGTGTTGAACAGGCGCTTCTCACAGCTTTCTCTCCAGGAAGTGGGCCTGGCTAGCAAGACTCATCCCTCATTTTGTGATTTCCTGGTAGTATTCACACACTGATCAATTTACCCATTAATATTAAAAACAAACTGGTTTCAGAAAATGTCTCGATTTACCCTGGGCCAGAGTTGAGAGGATCAGATTTTCCCCCACTAGATATCTATAATACTACCTCCCTCCAGATTCTTCGGAAGTTCAATTGCTTTGCCTCATTCTGTATCAGATATTACTAATTCTCTGACTATGGTCACAACAACCTCTTCACACCCATTGTTGCAGTGGAAAACACCAGTGACACATCGTCCATTCATTCCTGTGTCTATTTATCAATCACCCACTGCCAGTAGCTCCAGTCTTCCACAGACTTCCCTTTCTATAGTTTGGAATCTATCTGGCAATCCACATCTTGTCCAGAGGTTGTCAGCAATGCTTGTACCTTCTCAGGTCGACTGGATAGAGAAACAGCAGGCCCTCTGTTCTCTCCAACCAGAGGAAGTTGTCCAGGACACCCAGGGCCTCAGTGGTCAGGTTTTCTTCTGGTGGCCTGAAGTGCTTATTACTATTGGTGGACAGCTCATCCAATGACTTAGGCATTTCAATGTGTTGCAGGTGAGGAATTTAATTCACGTGGTCTGGACTATAGGAGTTGGGAAGTTATCTTGCAGTTGTATAAGACATTGGTGAGGCCACACTTGGAGTACTGTGTAGAGTTTTGGTCACCCTGTTATGGAAAGATGTTATTAAACTAGAAAGAGTGCAGAAAAGATTTACCAGGATGTTGCCTGGACTTGGGGGCCTGAATTACAAGGAGAGGTTGTGTAGACTTGGACTTTATTCCTTGGAACATAGGTGATTGAGGGGTGACCTGACAGAGGTGTATAAGATCATGAGGGGCATAGACAGGGTGAAAGCACATAGACTTTTTCCCAGGGACGGGGTGGTAAAAACAAGGGGGCATAGGTTTAAGACCAGATGTGAGAGATTTAGAAGGGACATCAGGGGCAGCTTCTTCACGCAAAGGGTGGTGCGTATTTTTTCCATAAGACAAAGGAGCAGAAGTCGGCCCATCGAGTCTGCTCCGCCATTCTATCACGAGCTGATCCATTCTCCCATTTAGTCCCACTCCCCCGCCTTCTCACCATAACCCTTGATGCCCTGGCTACTCAGATAGCTATCAACCTCTACCTTAAATACACCCAATGACTTTGCCTCCACAGCCACCCGTGACAACAAATTCCACAGATTCACCACTGTCTGGCTAAAGAAATTTCTCCGCATCTCTGCTCTGAATGGGCACCCTTTCGTCCTGAAATCATGCTCTCTTGTACTAGACTGCCCTACCATGGGAAACAACCTTGCCACATCTACTCTGTCCGGGCCTTTTAACATTCGAAATGTTTCTATGAGGTTGTCCCTCATTCTTCTGAAGTACAGGAGTACAGCCCAAGAGCTATCAAATGTTCCTCATATGTTAACCCTCTCATTCCTGAAATCATTCTAGTGAATCTTCTCTGAACCCTCTCCAACATCAGCACATCCTTTCTTAAATAAGGATCACAAGATCACAAGACAAGGGAGCAGAAGTAGGCCATTTGGCCCATCGAGTCTGCTCCAAATAAGGAGCCCAAAACTGCACACAGTACTCCAAGTGAGGTCTTACCAATGCCTTATAGACCCTCAACATCACACTCCTGCTCTTATATTCCATTCCTCTAGAAATGAATGCCAACATTGTATTCGCCTTCTTCACCACCGAGTCAACCTGGAGGTTGACTTTTAGAGTATCCTGCACGAGGACTTCCAAGTCCCTTTGCATCTCTGAATTTTGAATTTTCTCCCATTTTAAATAATAGTCTGCCCATTTATTTCTTCTACCAAAGTGCATGACCATACACTTTCCAACATTGTATTTCATTTGCCACTTCTTTGCCCATTCTCCTAGTCTATCCAAATCTCTCTGCAGACTCTCCGTTTCCTCATCACTACCCACTCCTCCACCTATCTTTGTATTATCAGCAAACTTAGCCACAAAGCCATTTATTCCATAATCCAAATCATTGATATACAATGTAAAAAGAAGTGGCTCCAACACGGACCCCTGCGGAACACCACTGGTAACCGGCAGCCAACCAAAATGGGATCCCTTTATTCCCACTCTCTGTTTCTGCCAATCAGCCAATGCTCTATCCATGCTCGTAAGTTTCCTGTAATTCCATGAGCTCTTATCTTGTTTAGCAGCCTCATGTGCAGCACCTTGTCAAAGGCCTTCTGAAAATCCAAATATACAAAATCCACTGTCTCCTTCATCTAGCCTGCTTGTAATTTCCTCAAAAAATTGCAATAGGTTTGTCAGGCAGGATTTTGCTTTAAGGAAACCATGCTGAGTTCAGCCTATCTTGTCATGTGCCTCCAGGTACACCGTAACTTCATCCTTGACAATCGACTCCAACAACTTCCCAACCACCGATGTCAGGCTAACAGGTCTATAATTTCCTTTTTGCTGCCTCATACCCTTCTTAAATAGCAGAGTGACATTTGCAATTTTCCAGTCCTCTGGAACCATGCCAGAATCTATTGATTCCTGAAAGATCATTACTAAAGCCTCCGCAATCTCTACAGCTACTTCCTTCAGAACACAAGGGTGAATTCCACCTGGTCCGGGAGATTTACCTACCTTTAGACCATTCAGCTTCCTGAGCACCTTCTCTGTTGTATTTGGAATGAGCTGCCAGAAACGGTGGTTGAGGCGGGCACATCAGCAACATTTAAAAGCCATCTGGATAAGTACATGGATAGGAGAGGTTTATAGGGCTACAAGCAGGTAGATGGGACTAGCTCACTGGGCAACACACTCGGCATGAACGAGGTGGGCCGAAGGGCTTGTTTCCATGCTGTATGTCTCTATGACTCTATGGCCTATTGGTTTAGCAGAGAACCATGAAAGTTAATGACAAAATGGTCATAAGATGATCACAGTCCCCTGCTTGGTGCCTTGTCTTTTACCAACAAGTGCACAATACGGATAAATTTCTCCTAGAAACACAGGACGTATGTGAATATTGAGCTGATATGTGCAAAGACAGTGGCCTGGAAGCTCAAATGGCTCCAAACTGTTGACTTCACTACAATGCAACTGAACACCCACTTCCCTCAATGGAAAACCCAACAACAAATGGTTCAGGGTACTTGCTTCATCCTGAAAGTTCAAAGGGACGTGCCCCAGGAGAGATCGGGTTTGCCAGTCCGATCCAGCTGCTGCAGACCCTGGCTGGGTGGCAGTATTCCACGTGCAGTGCTCCTTCCTGACATTGCCTGCAAATTGGTCATGGTGTCCTGGGAGGAACTATCAATGGACACACATCTGTGCCAGACTGTGTTAACGTGTGTTACCTCTTAGTCCATCCACAGTCCTGACCTCCCACCACTGTCCCACTGACCCCCCCATCCTGCTGACCCCCGTCCCACTGACCCTCCGCCACTGTCCCACTGACACCACCCCCATTAGCAGATTGTTTGTTGCTCCAGATTCCACCATCTGCAGTCTCTTGTGTCTACACTGTGATCACAGCTGATCTGCTTCATTTCTTCTCTGCCAGTTCCCCATCACCCTCAAGTCCCCAATCTTTCAAGAATGTATCCACCTCCTCTTTACCAATGAGCCAGTCTCTACAATCCTCTGCCTCAAACCTGAAACCTGAGGGGAGTGTTGTAAATGTCCAACAGATCAGGCAGCGTCTGTGGAGAGAGGGGAACACCCCGTTAATGTTACAGATTGATAACCTGGTGCAGAACTAACCAGTTCCAATACAAACATGAGAAATGTTGGATAATGTGTCCTGAGAGAACCAAGACGGCCAAACGAAAATCAGGTGCTGTTCTTCAGACTTATGTTGGAACAGTTCAGGAGGCTACAGCCAGATAGGTCAAAATGGGAGTGAAATGGGGAATTAAAGCAACAGGCAACTGGAATCTCAGGGTGAAATGCAGATAGGGCCTGACTGTGGATGAAAACATCCTTCCTGCCTCCAGCTGGAAGAGTGATAGAAGGGTTCAGTCGTGTGTCATGGAGATGGGAAACGTTCAGTGCTTCACATCCTGGTCCCACTTCAAATGCAAATTGTACTTTCACAGAGAGGAAGTAGAGTGTGGTTTTACTGTTATTCACATTCTTTAATAAAGTAAACATTATTAACATTCTCTCTCTCTCTCTCTCGCTCTCGCTCTCGCTCTCTCTCTCTCTCTCTCTCTCTCTCTCTCGGTGTCACACACCCGGTAGACCACTGACTTTCTGCCTTAATCTCTGCACACTCTTTCCCTGGGTTACCCAAAGGCTGTGGTGCTGGGCGGAAGGCAGTGGACAATTCCATAATCAATGTCAGTGTTTCTGTCTTTCAATACTCACAGTTTCTACAAGCCTAATCTTCATAAAGAGCTACGAATGCTTCCAAAGCTGGGCAGCATTCTGTGTATGAGTGGTTTACACGGGATAGAGTGAACCCGCTGGGAAATGTATTCACCCACTGTAAGGAAAGTGTCGCTGTCAGAGGTTTATTGGCAGGGTAGTGTGAAGGGCTAGATCAGAATCAGAATAAGAATCAGGTTTAGTATCACATGTCATGACATTCGTTGTTCTGTTGCAAAGACATAAACATTACTATAAATTACAAAATAAATAAATTGTGCAAATAAAAAACCAGGATAACAAGGTAGTGTTCATGGGTTCAAGGACCATTCAGAAATCTGATGGCAGAGGGAACGAGGCTGTTCCTAAATCATTGAGTGTGGGTCTTCAGGCTCCTGTACCTCCTCCCTGATGGTAGTAACGAGAAGAGGGCATGTCCCAGGTGGTGAGGATCCTTGATGATGTTTCCATTTATAAAACTTTGGACTGTTCCAGTCTACTGAGGTACTCATTGGTTCGACATTTAGTTTCAGTTGGCATTTCTTTCAATGGTTTATTATCTCAAAAATCCAAGACTTTTATATCGTCAACGAACTCCAACACTTATTCCTTAGGTGTGGCATCTTTCAGCATATAATTGAAGACAAAGGCAAGGCTAACAGGTCTAGGGAACCTTGGTTAATGAGAGGTATTGAGGCCCTAGTAGAGAAAAAGGAGGTGGCACATCAGGTGTAGGCAGTTAGGATCAATGAGGCGCTTGAGGAGTATAAGAAATGCAAGAGAACACTTAAGAGATGAATCAGGAGGGTAAAAAGAGGACATGAGGTTGCTCTGGCAAACAGGGTGAAAGAGAATCCCAAGGGTTTCTATAGCTATATTAAGAGCAAAAGAGTAGCAAGGGACAAAATTTGTCCTTTTGAAGATCAGCGTGGTCATCTATGTACGGAGCTGAAAGATATAGAGGAGATCTTAAATGAATTTTTTGTTTCCGTATTTACTACAGAGACTATAGAACTGAGGCAAAATAGTAGTGAGGTCATGGACCATATCCAGATTATGGAAGATGAAGTGCTGGCTGTCTTGAGGCAAATGAAAGTGGATAGATCCCCAGGGCCTGACAAGGTGTCCCCTCGGACCTTGTGGGAGGCTAGTGCAGAAATTGCAGGGGCGCTGGCAGAGATATTTAAAACATCCTTAGCCACAGGTGAGGTGCCGGAGGACTGGGGGATAGCTAATGTTGTTCCGTTGTTCAAGAAAGGCTCTAAAAATAAGCTGGGAAGTTATAGGCCGGTGAGCCTGACATGAGTCATGGGTAAATTATTGGAAGGTATTCTAAGGGACAGGATATATAAGTATTTGGATAGACAGGGCCTGATTAGGGATAGTCAACATGGCTTTCTGCATGGTAGGTCATGTCCAACCAGTCTTATGGAGTTCTTCGAGGAGGTTACCAAGAAGGTCGATGAGGGAAAGGTGGTGGACGTTGTCTACATGGACTTTAGCAAGGCCTTTGACAAAGTTCCGCATGGGAGGCTGCTCCAGAAGGTTAAGTCGCTTGACATTCAGGATGAAGTAGCCAATTGGATTCAACATTGGCTTAGCAGGAGAAGCCAGAAAGTGGTAATAGATGGTTGTCTCTCAGATTGGAGGCCAGTGACTAGTGGTGCGCCACAGGGATCAGTGCTGGGTCTGTTGTTGTTTATCATCTATATTAAGGATTTAGATGATAACATGGTAAACTGGATCAGCAAATATGAGAATGACACCAAGACTGGGGGTGTAGTGGACAGTGAGGAAGACTATCAAAGCTTGCAGTGTGATCTTGACCAGCTAGGAAAATAGGCTGAAAAATAGCAGATGGAATTTAATGCAGACAATGTGAGGTGATGCACTTTGGGAGGACAAACCAGGGTAAGAATTACACAATGAATGGTAGGGCTCTGAGGTACGCAGGAGCACAAAGGGACCTAGGAATACAGATCCATAGTCCCTTGAAAGTGGTGTCACAGGTAGCTAGGGTTGTAAAGAGAGCTTTTGGCACTTTGGCCTTCATAAATCAGGGCATTGAGTACAGGAGTTGGGATGTTATGTTGAAATTGTACAAGACTTTGGTGAGGCCGAATTTGGATTATTCTGGTCACCCGCCTACAGGAAAGATATCAATAAGCTTGAAAGATTGCAGAGAAAAATTGCCAGGACTTGAGGACTTGAGATATAGGGAAATGTTGAATAGGTTAGGACTATTAAAGATTGAATAAGTTAGGACAGTAACCTATATCCCTCAAGGTTGCCACGCAGGTCAATAGGGTTGTTAAGAAGCTGTATGGTGTGTTGGCCTTCATTAGTCAGGGTATTGAGTTCAAGAGCCGCGAGGTAATGTTGCAGCTCTATAGAACTCTGTTTAGACCACACTTGGAGTATTGTATTAAGTACTAGTCACCTCATTATAGGAAGGATGTGGAAGCTTTAGAGAGGGTGCAGAAGAGATTTACCAGGATGTTGCCTGGATTGGAGAGCATGTCTTATGAGGATAGGTTGAGTGAGCTAGGGCTTTTCTCTTTGGAGTTCAGGAAGATGAGAGGTGACTTGATAGAGGCGTACAAGATGATAAGAGGCATAGATCAAGTGGACAATCAGAGACATTTTCCCAGGGCGAAAATGGCTCAGACGTGGGGGCATAATTTTAAGGTGATTGGAGGAAGGTATAGGGGGGGGTTGTCAGACTTAAGTTTTTTTACACAGAAAGTGGTGGGTGCGTGGAACGCACTGCCTGCAGAGGCTGTGGTGGCAGATACATTAGAGACACTTAAGAGAATCTTAGATAGACACACGTATGATAGAGAAATGGGGGGGCTATGTGGGATGGAAGGGTTAGATAGATCTTAGAGCAGGATAAAATGTCAGCACAGCATTGTGGGCCAAAGGGCCTGTGCTGTGCTGTAATGTTCTATGTTCTATGTTTATTCCCTGGAGTGCAGGAGAATGAGGGGTGATCGTATAGAGGAATACAAATTATGAGGGGTGTAGATAGGGTGAATGCATGTAGGCTTTTTCCCTAAGGTTGGGTAAGACTAGAACTAGAGGACATGGGGTGAGGGTGAAAGATAAAATATTTAAGGGGAATCTGAGGGGGAACTTCTTCACTCAGAGGGTGGTGCAAGTGTGGAACAAGCTGCAGCGGAAGTGATAGATGCAGGATCAATTATGACATTTAAGAAAGGTTTGGATAGGTACATGGGTGAGAGAGGTATGGAGGGCTATGGTCTGAGTGCAGGTAGATGGGACTAGGCAGAAGATCAGGTCAGCATTGATCAGATGGGCTGAAGGGCCTGTTTCTGTGTTGTGGTACTCCATGACTCTCTGATATTTCTATTCTTATCACATTCAAAAATAGTAAGAACATTTCCTTGCCATTACATTAACTTCTGCTTCATTGACAAGCCCGTTTCAGATTATTTTTATGATTGGGGAAGATTGCACAACCAGCTTTTACAACCTCAAGTTCCCCAGTTCATTGAGGAGCTTCTTCATTCTTTGAAGTTAAAATGTTGTCACTTCCCTTGAATCTGAAGTAATGGGTGTTCCAACCTATGAGGAGCATGGTTCGAGGATCGTTGTTACGTTAGCTTCAGGTGAATATTTAAGGCGGAGTCTGATAACCTACACAACCAGAGAAGTGTTTAGAACACAGAACATAGAACACTAGAGCACAGTACAGGCCCTTTGGCCCACGATGTTATGCCAACATTTTATCCTGCTCTAAGAACTATCTAACCCTTCCCTCCCACATAGCCCTCCATTTCTCAATCATTCATGTGGCTAACTAAGAGTCTTAAATGTCCCTAATGTATCTGCCTCCGCCACCTCTGCCGGCAGTGTGTTCCACACACCCACCGCTCTCTGTGTAAAAAAAACATACCTCTGACATCCTCCCTATACCTTCCTCCAATCACCTTAAAATTATGTCCCCTCGTCTGAGCCATTTTCACCCTGGGAAGAAGTCTCTGACTGTCCACTCGTTCTATGCCTCTTATCATCTTGTACACCTCTATCAAGTCAGCTCTCATCCTCCTCCTCTCCAAAGAGAAAAGCCCTCGCTCACTCAACCTATCTTCATAAGACATGTTCTCCAATCCAGGCAGCATCCTGCTAAATCTCCTCTGCACTCTGTCTAACACTTCCACATCCTTCCTGTAATGAGGCGACCAGAACTGAACACAATACTCCAAGTGTGGTCTAACCAAAGTTCTATAGAGCTGCAACATCATCTCGTGGCTCTTGAACTCAATACCCCGACTAATGAAGGCCAACACTCCATATGCCTTCTTAACAACCCTATCGACCTGTGCAGAAAAACTTGAGGGATCTATGGATGTGGACCCCAAAATCCCTCTGTTCCTCCACACTGCTAAGAGTCCTGCCATTAACCTTGTATTCTGCATTCAAATTCGATCTTCCAAAGTCTATCACTTCACATTTCTCCAGGTTGAACTCCATCTGCCACTTCTCAGCCCAGCTCTGCATTCTATCAATATCCTGTTGTAATCTACTGCAACCTTCTACACTATCCACAACACCACCAACCTTTGTGTCATCAGCAAACTTACTAACCCACCCTTCCACATCCTCATCCAAGTCATTTATAAAAATCACAAAGAGCAGGGGTCCCAGAACAGATCCCTGCAGAACAACACTGGTCACCAACCTCCAGGCAGAATACACTCCATCTACCACCACCCTCTGTCTTCTATGGGTGAGCCAATTCTGAATCCACACAGCCAAGTTTCCCTGGATCCCATGCCTACTGACTTTCTGAATGAGCCTTCCATGAGGAACCCTATAAAACTCCTTACTAAAATCCATGTACACCACATCCACTGCTCTACCTTCATCAATGTGCTTTGTCACCCTCAAAGAATTCAGTCAGGCTCATGAGGCACAACCTGACCCTCACAAAGCCATGCTGACTGTCCTTAATCAGCCTATGCTTCTCCAAATGCCCATAAGTTCTGTCTCTAAGAATCTTCTCCAGTAATTTGCCCACCACTGAAGTAAGACTCACTGGTCTGTAATTCCCAGGGTTATCCCTACTCCCTTTCTTGAACAAAGAAACAACACTTGCCACCCTCCAATCATCTGATACTACTGTGGCCAGTGAAGAAGCAAAGATCATTGCTAAGGGTACAGCAATCTCTTCCATCACTTCCCGTAATAACCTTAGATGTATCCCGTCTGGCCCCGGGGACTTACCTGTCCTAATATTTTTCAGAAGTTTCAGCACATCCTCTTTCCTCACGTCGACATGCCCTAGCATATCAGCCTGTTGTACACCACCCTCACAAATGTCAAGGTCTCTCTCACTGGTGAATACTGAAGCAAAGTATTCATTAAGGACCTCCCCTACCTCTTCCAACTCCAGGCACATGTTTCCTCTTTTATCCCTGAACGGTCCTACCCTCACTCTAGTCCTCCTATTCTTCACATACGTGTAGAACACCGTGGGGTTTTCCTTAATCCTTCTTGCCAAAGCCTTCTCATACCCCCTTCTACCTCTCCTAAGTCCATTCTTAAGCTCCCTCCTGGCTACCTTGTAACTCTCCAGAGCCCTGTCTGATCCTTGCTTTCTAAACCTTTCTTCCTCTTGACAAGATATTCTATGTCTTTTGTCAACCATGGTTCCTTCACTCTACCATCCTTACCCTGCCTCAATGGGACAAACCTATCCAGAGCCCATGCAAGTATTCTCTAAACAACCTCCACATTTCTGCTGTGCACTTCCCTAAGAATATCTGTTCCCAATTTATGCTCCCAAATTCCTGCCTAATAGCATCATAATTCCCACTTCCCTGATTAAATACTTTCCCATATTGTCTGCTCCTATCCCTCTCCAAGGCCATGGTGAAGGTTATGGTCACTATCTCCAAAATGTTCTCCCACCAAGAGATCTGAAACCTGATCAGGCTCATTGCCTAGTACCAGGTCCAGTATGGCCTCTCCTCTAGTTGGCCTGTCCACATACTGTGTCAGGAATCCTTCCTGGATGCACGTAACAAACTCCACCCCATCTATCCCCTTTACACTAAGGAGGTGCCAATTAATATTCGGGAAGTTTACTACATTAAAGGTTCATGGAAAGACTGGGTTTTTGAAGGCATTATTAGCAAAAACATAATTATACAACTTATTGCGGAAGGAAGTTGCTTTCAGGGTTCGATGTAATCTCGCTGTCCTGATTAGGAAGATGGGTGGGGTGAGGAACATTTATTTAAACTAATATGCCCAGCTTCTGAATGAGAGAATTTGAATGGAATAGGAAAGACAGGATCAAAGTGCAAAGTGGTCCATTCCAGGAAGAAACAGCAAGGAGAGAGATTTGGAGCGGGACCTTTGCAAAGAGGTGAGTCTCTGTACCTGAGCTCATGAGTTTCACCTTGCAAGAGTCTAAACGAGGCACATATGCAAATTGTTACCATTTAATTCTTATTAACAGCAGCAAATAAAGGGAAGGCAGGTATAAGTGGAGTGGCCATTTTGGGAGTAGACATTGTGTGAGTGACTAGTGTTAGAGTGGGGGAGCTGAGGTTTTGGTGAGAAGAGGTGAAGGTAAGTCTCTGGTAAATTCCTTTCTTTGCTGTGGTGTTCCCTTTAGTGCCAGGACAGAGCAGTGAGGATGGCTCCAGGGTCAGTGGTGTGTTTAGCATGTGAGATGTGGGAGTTCTGGGAGACATCCAGTCTCTCTGATAACTACATCTGCATGAGGTGCATCCAGCTGCAGCTCCTTACAGACTGCGTTAGGGAACTGGAGCTGCAGCTGGATGACCTCTGGCTCCTATGGCAGAATGAGGAGTTCATAGCCAAGAGCTACAGGGAGGTAGTCACTCTGAGGCTGTAGGAGGCAGATAGCTGGGTGAATGTCAGGAGAAGGATGGAAAAGAGGCAGGTAGTGCAGAGTACCCCTGTGGCTGTTCCCCTCAATGACATTGGATACTGTTGGGGGAACCTACCAGGGGAAAGCCACAGTGACCAGGTATCTGGCACTGAGCCTGGTTGTGTGGTGCAGAAGGGAAGGGAGGAGAGGAGAGCAGTAGTGATAGGGGATTCCATAGTAAGGGGGCAGACAGGAGATTCTGTGGATGTGAAAGAGACTCCTGGATGGTATGTTGCCTCCTGGGTGCCAGGGTCAGTGGTGTCTTGGATCAGGTCCATGGCATTCTGAAGGGGGAGGGTGAACAGCCAGAGGTTGTGGTACATATTGGTACCAATAACATAAATAGGAAAAGAGATGAGGTCCTGAAGAGGGAATATAGGGAGTTAGGTAGGAGGCTGAAAAGCAGGACCTCAAGGGTAGTAATCTCTGGATTGCTGCCTGTGCCACGTGCCAGTGAGGGTAAGAATAGGATGATTTGGCAGATGAATGTGTGGCTGGGGCAGGGTTTCAGATTGTAAATCATTGGGATATCCTCTGGGGAAGGTATGACCTGTACAAAAGGGATGGGTTACACCTGACCTGGAGGGGGACCAATATTCTTGTGGGTGGGTTTGCTAGAACTATTGGGGAGGGTTTAAACTAGTTTCCCAAGGGAATGGGAACCAGAGTGACAGGTCAGAGGTTGGTTCATTTAAGTGTACAGGTTGATGCAGAGTGTAGAAAGACTGAATAAGGATAGCCATTTGAAAGGGCAAAATTGCAGTCAGTTGGATGGGCTGAAGTGTGTTTACTTAATGTGAGAATGTCAGGAATGAGTAATGAATTTACAGCATTGGGTAAGTAGAGTGTGGGTAAGTACGTGGAACTATGATGTGGTGGCCATTAGAGAATTGGCTGTCGCAAGGGCAGGAATGGCTGCTGGATGTTCTGGGGTTTAGATGTTTCAGAAGGGATGGGGCAGAGGTAAGAGGTGAGGGAGTGGCTTTGCTGATCAGGTACAGTGTCACAGGTGTAGAAAGGGAGGATGTCCTGGAGGAATTGTCCAGAGTCAGTGTGGATGGAAGTCAGAAAGAGGAAGGAGTATTAGGAGTATTCCACAGTCAGACCACCTCCCCAACAACACCTTCTTCCCCCCTACCCCCCCCCCCCCCCCCCCCCCCCCCCACCGGAGAAACACCAGGGACGCTGACGAGCAGATCAGGAGGCAGAATTTGGAGAGGTGCAAAACTAACAGGGTTTTGTCATGGGTGATTTCAACTTCCCTAATATTGATTGGCACCTCCTTAGTGTAAAGGGGATAGATGGAGCAGAGTTTGTTCAAGTGTACAGGAAGGATTCCTAACACAGTATGTGGACAGGCTGACTAGAGGAGAGGCCATACTGGACCTGGTACTGGGCAATGACCTGATCAGGTTTCAGATCTCTCCATGGGGGAGCATTTTTGGAGACAGTGACCATACTCCTTGACATTTACCATAGCCTTGGAGAGTAATAGGATACAATGCTGGCACAAAATTGTGGGCTGAAGGGTCTGTACTGTGCTGTTATGTTCTATGATTATTTCCAAATGTGGGTCCCATTGGATATGTCCATCAGCCAGGATGGTGAAGTTGGAACAATGGTCCACCTTGGAATGTCTACAGATGATGACAAACCAACTCTCTGCCCTTGGCACCAACACACAGCTGCAGCAGAAACCTCCTCAAAATAACTTCAGGTGCAGAACCTGGAAAATGAGTTTTGGGACAGTTGTCACCTTGCACTTCAGAGGCCAATAACCTGTGACAAGAACTTGCATTGTCTGGAAGTTGACCTGGTTGGTAGTTCTACAGTAATGTCAACACACTCCACCGTTGCTGGGACTTGTGTAATGGGGCTGAGCCCAGCAGCCTGGGACTGAGCCTGCTGCTGGGCACATACCAAAAAGCAGACTCAGTGACCCAGTTGACTGAGATTCTTGGTGGCAGCATTCCAGGGGCATGCTGGGAGTAAAGTCAGGAATTCAGTCACTGTCCTTTCCCTTCCACACCCTGAATGTGCAGAAAGTCTGACCAAAGGGGAGGACCCCCAAAAGGGGGAAGCAAGAAGAAAAGATGGAGCAAATCCTGAGCCATTATTAGGAGGTGACAGCCAGTTTGGGAGAGCTACTGGCAATTTTCCTTGGCCTGACACTAATCCCAGCAGATTATCTGAAGCTCCATTCTTCTCAGACGTGTTGTGTTCATGTCCTGAAGCCAACTCCAATGAGGCTTTCTACACAGTCCTAATTCTGTATAAAATGATGAGTCACTCAATGTTCTGTGTAGCTCACATGGACAGTAAGGATTAAAAAGGGTAAACCTTTTTCTTACAGGAGGAGGGACAATGTTTAACAGGTGAAAGCTGCTGGCAAAGAGTACAGACATACATGGAAACAATTCCAAACTGAAAGCTAGAGAAAACAGGAAATGAGAAAGGACTTTGTACTTAAAACATTGATAACTTGGTGAGGAGACTGCCACCTGGTGTTAAGAACAGAAGTTCAGCAGACAGAGTCGGGCACCTGATGGTGTGGCAGGTGAAGGGGAACTGCTGTGTAAGAGCAGGGTGTTGTTGGACATGGGGTCTGTTTGCCCCTTCAGGTGCTGTCTGCAGTTGTGATTCAGTAACTTGAGGACTGTTAATTTGAGGATCAGGTGTTTCCACAGAGAAACTTCAGCCCTAACCCTGGAGGTTTGGTTTCTGGAACTTCCATTGGACTGTAATTTAGCTTTGCTTCTTTACCCTGTACTCTGAATGAGCAAAACCTTGCCTTCAAAACCTAAATGTTGTTAAACTCCTGAAAGTAGCAGTTCCTATACTTGGAAAGTAAACAGCAGGTCCCACATGGTGCAGGAGGTTTGGATTGGATTAGTCTGCCTTTGTGGAACATAGAACAGGCCCTTTGACCTATGATGTTGTGCTGAACCAATTAACTAATAATTAAATGTCTAACTAAACTAATCCCCGCTGACTACACAATTTCCATACCCCTCCATTCCCTGCACATTCATGTGTCTGAGTGTCTTAAACACCTCTATTGTATCTGCCCCCACCCCTGGTAGCACATTCCAGGCACCCACTGCTCTGTGCATGTGGGGGTGGGGGGAACTTGCCCCACACATCTCCTTTGAATTTGATCCCTCTCATCATAAATGTGTGCCTTCTAGTATTAGACATTTTGACCCTGGGAAAAAGATACTGGCTGTCTAATCTCTCTGTGCCTCTCAATCTTATAAACTCCAATCAGGTCCCACACCAATGATGAGCACCCCTCTCCCACGTGGTACTGCCGATGGCCAGGACAAGAACGGTCACCAGTTGAGGATTGTGATCACCAAATGTCCTAAACAGAAAGGAAATGATCAAAATACAACACAGGAAATGCAGCAAGGAGCAGGAAATAAATGAAGTCATACTTGCCTCAGTTTCTGATGAACCTGCTGAGTTATTTACAGTAACATGGTCACTGTTATTGCATATCTTCTCACCCACACTCTCCCCTCCTCAGGCTCCAGGCTCAGGCCCTTGACCATTAAGTTAACACTTTAAACCACTCAGGATGTGGTTGGCACCTGGAGAGAGGCATGTACCAGGAAAAACCCCATCATCTTCCCCCAACTGCAGTTCATAATTCGCCATCTTCTGCAAAGAGTGACCTCACCGATGTGTGACGTCTGATGGAATCGAGGAAATAATTCTAAATATCTTTAGAGATTCCCAACATCAATGCCTTGCTTGTACAGAGTCAGTCGAGTTTATTGTCAGATGCACAAGTCCATGTGTGCACGATGAAAAACTTACTTGCAGCAGCATCATAGGCACATAGCATCAGATAAGCAGCATTCACAAGAAAAACATAAGGCACAATATTTACAAGAAAGAACACAGAACAAAAAAAAAAGTCCATTTTAGGGCAAGGTGATCAAAGTGGTCATATTATTGCTAAACTGTAATGATTAGGGTTGTGCTGGTTGGTTCAAGAACCAAATGGTTGAAGGGAAGTCACTGTTCCTGAACCTGGTGGTGTGGGACTTCAGGCTTCTGTACCTCCTGTCCAATGGGAGCTGTGAGAAGATGGCATAGCCTGGAATGGTGGGGATCTTTGATACACAAAACATTTTAACATGCTTTAGAAATTTTTAAATAGGGCAGAATATGGACCACCCAGGGGCACAGCAGGTAGAGCCACTGACTCACGATTCCAGCGACCCAGGTTTGATCCTGACCTCTGGCACTGTCTGTGTGGAGTTTACACGTTCTCCTTTTGACCATGTGGGTGTCCCTGGGTGTTCTGACTCTCCATCCCCCACTAGTGGGTCTGCCCTGCCAATGGGGCGAGATGGTGATGGAGAAGTCTGGCTCAGTGTGAGGTCTGACTACTGTGGCCTGACTGGTCTGTGGGACAGCTCAATCTTGTTAGATCCCAGTCCCACTGTCGGTGGGGAGAACTTGGGTTGGGAGTGAGCTTGCTTAGAACATCATTCACCAAATAATTCCTGAATGAAAATTAAAATGTGATCCTCAGAAGTACTGGCTCCTATCACCCTATTGCTGTCTTTGTTCTGAATGAAGTTATAGAACCACAGAACAGTACAGCACAATACAGGCCCTTCGGCCCACCATGTTGTGCTGACCTTCAAACCACACCTAAGACTATCTAACCCCTTCCTCCCACATATCCCTCTATTTTAAATTCCTCCATGTGCTTATCTAACAATCTCTTGAACTTGACCAATGTGTCAGCCTCCACCACCACCCCAGGCAGCGCATTCCAGGCACCAACCACTGGGTGGAAAAACCTCCCTCTGACATCACCCTTGAACTTCCCACCCATTACCTTAAAGCCACGTCCTCTTGTATTGAGCATTGGTGCCCTGGAGAAGAGGCGCTGGCTGTCCACTCTATCTATTCCTCTTAATATTTTGTATACCTCCATCATGTCTCCCCTCATCCTCCTCCTCTCCAATGAGTAAAGCCCTAGCTCCTTTAGTCTCTCCTCATAATCCATACTCTCTAATCCAGGCAGCATCCTGGTAAATCTCCTCTGCATCCTGTCCAATGCCTCCACATCCTTCCTATAATGAGGTGACCAGAACTGGACACAGTGCTCTAAGTGTGGCCTAACCAGAGTTTTGTAAAGCTGTATCATTACTTTGCAGCTCTTAAACTCAATCCCATGATTTATGAAAGCTAACATCCCATAAGCTTTCTTAACTATGCTATCCAACTGTGAAGCAACTTTCAGTGATCTGTGGAAATGAACCCCCAGATCCCTCTGCTCCTCTACACTACCCAGAATCCTGCCATTTACCTGGTACTCTGCCTTGGAGTTTGTCCTTCCAAGGAGTACCACCTCACACTTCTCTGGATTGAACTCCATCTGCCACTTGTCAGCCCAGCTCTACATCCTATCAATATCCCTCTGCAAGCTTCAACAGCCCTCCACACTATCCACAACACCACCAATCTTTGTGTCATCTGCAAACTTGCTAACCCAGCCTTCCACCCCTCATCTAAGTCATTAATAAATATCACAAAAAGTAGAGGTCCCAGAACCAATAACCAATCCTTGTGGGACACCACTAGTCACAGCCCTCCAATCCGAATGCACTCCCTCCACCACAACCCTCTGCTTTCTACGGGCAAGCCAATTCTGAATCCACATGGCTAAGCCTCCCTGGATCCCTTGGCCTCTGACCTTCTGAAGAAGCCTACCATGCGGAACCTTGTCAAACGCCTTACTAAAATCCATGCAGATCACATCTACTACACTACCCTCATCAATCTTCCTGGTCACAACCTCAAAGAACCCTATCAGGCTTGTGAGCCAAGATTTTCCCTTCACAAAGCCATGCTGGCTGTCCCTAATCAGTCCATGTTTCTCTAAATGCTCATAGATCCTATCTCTTAGAATCCTATCTCTTAGAATCCTTTCTAACAGCTTACCCACCACAGATGTAAGGCTCACTGGTCTGTAATTCCCTGGACTATCCCTACTACCTTTTTTGAATAAGGGGACAACATTTGCCACCCTCCAATCCTCTGGTACCATTCCTGTGGACAGCAAGGATGCAAAGATTCTAGCCAGCCGTTCAGCAATCTCCTCCTTTGCCTCACCAAGCAGCCTGGGGAATATTCCGTCAGGTCCCGGGGACTTATCTTTCCTAATATTTTCTAAGAGCTCCAACACATCCTCTCTCTTGATATCTATATACTCTAGACCATTACCCTCACCTACACTGTCCTCAGCATCATCAAGACCCCTATCCTTGGTGAATACTGAAGAGAAGTATTCATTGAGAACCTCACCCACTTCCACAGCTTCCAGGCACATCCTCCCACCTTTGTCTCTAATCGGACCAACCTTTACCCTAGCCATCCTTCTGCTCTTTACATACGAGAAAAAAGCCTTGAGATTCTCCTTAACCCTACTCGCCAAAGCCTTTTCATGTCCCCTTCTCGCTCTCCTCAGCTCCTTCTTAAGTTCCTTTCTTGCTACTCTATATTCCTCACGAGCCCTATCTGATCCTTGCTGCTTACACCTTATGTATGCTGCTGCCTTCTCTCTAACTAGTTGTTCCACCTCTCTTGTCACCCATGGTTCCTTCACCCTGCCATTCTTTCTCTGCCTCACGGGGACAAATTTATCCCTAACATCCTGCAAGAGATCCCTGAACATCGACCACATCTCCACCATACATTTCCCTTCAAAAATCTCATCCCAATTTACACTCTCAAGATCTCACGTTATAGCCTCATAATTTGCCTTTCCCCAGTTAAATATCTTCCTGTCCTCTTTGCTCCTATCCCTGTCTACGACAATGCTAAAGGTTATGGAGCAGTGGTCACTGTCCCCCAAATGCTCACCCACTGATAGATCTGTCACCTGTCCCAGTTCATTACCTAAAACTAGATCTAATATGGCATCCCCTCTAGTCGGCCTGTCAACATACTGTGACAGGAATCCGTCCTGGACACACTTAACAAACTCTGCCCCGTCTAAACCTTTGGCACTAAGCAAGTGCCAATCAATATTTGGGAAGTTGGAAGTCGCCCATTATAATAACCCTGTTATTTTTGCATCTTTCAAAAATCTGCCTCCCAATCTGCTCCTCAGTATCCCTACTGCCACTGGGAGACCTATAGAATACTCCTAGTAGAGTAACTGCTCTTTTCTTGTTCCTAACTTCTACCCATCTTGACTCTAGAGAGGATCCTTCTAATCCACCCTTTCTGCAGCTGTAACAGTGTCCCTGACCAGTATCGCCGCCCCTCCTCCTCTTCTGCCCCCCTCCCTATCCCTTTTAAAACACTGAAAACCAGGAATATTCAATATCCATTCCCGCCCTGGTGTCAGCCATGTCTCTGTAATAGCCACAATATCATAGTCCCATGTACTTATCCAAGCTCTCAGTTCGTCTCCCTTATTCCTGATGCTTCTTGCATTTAAGTAAATGCACTTTAGCCCATCCACCTTACTACTTTTATAACCTGTACTCTGCTTCTCCTTCCTCAAACCCTCTCTACCTGTTAGATCTGACTTTTCCCCATCCCCTTCTTCCCTTGACCTACTCCTCCAGTTCACATCCCCCTCACAAACTAGTTTAAACTCTCCCGAACCACCCTAGCAAACCTGGCCACAAGGATATTGGCCCCCCTCAGGTTCAGGTGTAACCTGTCCTCTCTGTACAGGTCCCACCTTCCCCAGAAGAGATCCCAATGATCCAAAAATCTAAAACCTTCCCTCCTGCACCAACTTCTCAGCCACGCATTTATTTGCCATCTCCTATTCCTACCTTCACTATCGCAATCCCGAGAATGCTACTCTTGAAGTCCTGTTCTTTAGCCTTCTGCCTAGCTCCCTATAAACTCACTTTTCAGGACCTCATCCCTCTTCCTAACCTATGTCATTGGTACCAACATGAACCACGACTTTATATTTCAAAGAATTCCAGGGAAGGATCTGACAGTTGTGTTAGGTTCCAGTACCAGGTTAAACAGGAGACCTTCAGAGGCTTACAGACAGGAGTGAGACTGTGAAAGGATTTGAAAACAAGAGAAGGAATGTTGAAATCCAAGGTGCTGCTGAACTGGGAGTTGGTGTACGTCAGTGAGCACAGGACTGAGGGGGTGAGTTGAGGCGTAGGGTACAAACAGATCTCTGACAGCACGTGAGCAACAGAAGATTGGTACTGCAGACAATAGAATATAGAACACAGAACAGCACAGGAGCAGGCCCTTTGGCCCACCATGTCTATGTTGACCATGATGCCAATTTAAACTATTCCCATCTGCCTGCACATGGTCTGTATCCCTCCATTCCCTGCCTGTTCATGTGCCTGTCTAAATGCTTCATAAAAATTGCTATCTGCTTCTACCACCACCCCTGGCAGCCTGTTGCAGGCACCCACCGCTCTGTGTGTGTGTGTGGGGGGCGGGGGGGAAGAAACTTGCTACAAATCTCCTCCAAACTTCCCCCTCTCATGTTAAACCTGTGCTCTCTAGTATTTGACATTTCCACCCTGGGAAAAGACTCTGACAGTCTACGCTAACTAACCCTAACCCTAAAGCCTCTCATCATTTTATAAACTTCCATCAGGTCATCCCCACAGCCTCCGACACTCCAGAGAAAATAATCCAAGTTTGTCCAACCTCTCCTTATAGCTAATGTTCTTGAATCCAGGCAACATCCTGGTGAACCTCTTCTGCGCCCTCTCCAAAACCTCCACATCAACCAGAACTCCACACAACACTCCAAATGTGGCCTAGCCCAAGTTTTATACAGCTGCAGAATGACTTGCTGACTTTTATAACGCCCCGACCGATGAAGGTAAGCACGCTGTACGCCTTCTTTACCACCCCATCGACTTGTGTTGCCAGTTTCAGGGAGCTATGGACTGGCATCCCAAGATCCCTCTGTACATCAGTGTTCCTAAGGGTCCTGCTCTCTACTACATACATTTGACCTCCCAAAGTGCAGCAACTAATACTTATCTGCATTAAACTTCATCTGCCATTTCTCTGACCCACATTTCTAACTGGTCTATATCCTTTGACTACCTTCACTACCCACAACTTGACCAATCTTGTGTTGTCTACAAACTTACTAATCATACCACCTACATTTTCATCCAAATCATTTGTATATATCCTGCAAACAAGAGGTCCCAGCACTCTCTGTGGAGCACCACTGGTCACAGACCTCCAATCAGAATAACACTCCTCCACCGCTACCCTCTGTATGGTCAAGGCAATTTTGAATCCAACCTACCAAGTCTCCGTGGATCTCATGTGCCTTAATCTTCTGGATCAGCCCACCATGAGGACTTGCCAAAAGCTTTACTAAAGTCCGTGTGGACAACATCCACTGTCCTACCCTCATCAATCATCTTCGTCACCTCCTCAAAAAAAACTCCTTTGTAAGATGTGACCTTCCCTGCCCAAAGCCATGCTGACTGTCCCTAATAATTCCATACTTTTCCCTAGTAATTCCATACTTTTCCAGATGCGAGTAAATCCTGTCCCTACAAATCTTCTCCATTAATTTCCCTCCCACTGATGTAAGGCTCACCAGCCTATAATTTCCTGGTTTTGTCTCTACTGGTTTTGTCTCTACTGCTTTCCTTAAACAGGGGCACAACATTAACACACTCCAGTCTTCCGGTACCCCACCCCTCACTAAGGAAGATACAACAATCTCTGCCAAGTCCCCAGCAATTTGTTCCCTAGCTTCCCACCATGTCCTAGGATGCAGTTGGTCAGGCCCTGGGGATTTATCCACCTTTCTGCCCCTCGACCACCAGAACCACCTCTTTCATAACGTCAGTACATTTCAGGAAACCCAAGATTGAGACCCAAAGGCCTTTCCTGTAATCTGTGTTTACCCAAATGATTTTCTAAAATGATGATCGGTTTCCAGTGAAAAGCAATTCCCTCGGAAAAGTAAGTTCAGCGAAGAAAAGCTTCCTTTGGTGGATTGGATGTGTTTGCTTTGTGGGTTGTTGCACTCAGTTTGAGGATGCATTCAGAGCTAAAGTTGTTCATTTCTATCTACGTATGAATTTTAATACCTCAAAAATGCAGACATTTCCTGAATGTTTGCATGTAATTCACCAGGACATAAATTAATTTTCCTTTGAAGGTGTACAAAAACATTTCACAAATCATAATTGTTTAAACGATCAGAATGGAAATTCAAAAGGCTGACTGGTGAAACTTATTTTATTTCAATCCATCAACAGCCAGACTCACCCACCATGTCTTGAAGTTTCCAGTGGTAGATTCAGTGACTCCTCCCCTAACAGGGAGTACGCTGCAGCTTGTTTCTGCTGGAGTATTTGTTGAATAATTTAACAGGGATTGCAGGGCTGCCTACTGTCAGTGATGAAGTCACAGCCAATTGCTTACAAGAAAACAAAGCTCTCAGTGAGTTAGGTGGATCATTTTGCTTACATGATGAAACAAGCTTGGGGCATTTTGAAGCTTGGTTCTTGTAAGACTAACACTGTTGATACCAAGGAAAATTTCTTGTTAACTGATGAATCATAACCAACATTTCAGTTCTAGGTTTATAAATTAGAATTTCACTTTTCTGCTCCACGAACCTGTGCTGTTACTCTGAAGGATTATTATATGATTACAAGGAAAAGTAATGTGTGAGTTAATCAAAACATTCAGCTCTATGATTTAGTAGTTTACACAATAAAGTGCCAATCCCAGTAGTCATGGTAGTGTAGCCATTAGTGTAACACTATTACAGCACTAGTGACCCAGGTTCAATTCCGGCCACTGTCTGTAAGGAGTTTGTACGTTCTCCCCGCGTCTGCGTGGGTTTCCTCCGGGTGCTCCGGTTTCCTCCCACATTCCAAAGACCTACGGGTTAGGAAGTTGTGGGCGTGCTATGTTGGCGCCAGAAGCGTGGTGACACTTGTGGGCTGCCCCCAGAACATTCTATGCAAAAGATGCATTTCACTGCGTGTTTTGATGTACATGTGACTAATAAAGAAATCTTATCTGAAATCACCTTATCCAACTGATAGTTCCTGACATAATCCCTCTGACCCACCACCTGTCTTCGGTGCAGAGTCTCCTTCCTTAATGCAGCATCATTGTCTGTACCGCTATCCACTAAGACCATGGCTGATCTGTGACCTCAGTGTCACTCTCCTGCTCGAACCCCAAATTCCTTGATTCCCGTAATATCTACAAATCTGTCGATCTCTGTGTGCTTACACTCAGCAATTGAACCTCTACAGCCTTCTTGGGGAGAGAATCCTGAAGACTCACCTGTCACTGGCTGAAAAAATTTCTCCTCATCTTAGTCCAGAATGGCTGGCCCATATTTTTGATTCAGTGACCCCTGGACAACATCAGCCCCATAGCTACCCTGCCAAAATATGTACAGATGTTTCAATAAGATCAGCTCTCATTCTTCCAAGTTCCAGAGAGTACAGGTCTGTCTTTTCCCTTCACAAGCTGCCACCCAGTCTGTGAACCTTTGACACACTCCTTGTATCTCAAGTATGTCCTTCCTTAGGTAGGGAGACTAGACGTGGACACTATATTCCAGACTAGTCCCTGAATGACCAGTCCACTAATTAGAATCTTTGTCCACTGGTTCTGGACACCCCATCCAGGGGAACCATCATCCCTGTACATACCTGCGCAGTCATTAGCAATGATGGCCACAACACCTGGCATTAGCAAGGTTTAGCATTCTGTTACATCTGGCAAGGAGCTCGCTTGTATTCACACCACAGTTCAAACCAAACAAAGTTTGGTGGTTTGTCCTTGTTTACTCAGGCCTTATTTCAAATGTTGTGCTTAATGTCTCCCTGCTGTGTGGGCAAGACCGACCAGTGGGCAACACCGACCCATGGGATTATCTCAGAAATTTATTCTTGCCTTAAGAGATAGAAAAATCTGGATCTGTATATTTTGGGGAGAACAGGGCCACACGTGTTTACAGACAGACAAAGGAGCTAGACTATTTCGGAACATTTCCTGTGGTGAGCTGCTTTCTGTACTGGGATCCCATGTAAGGTTAGAGATTGTCCAGGAAAATGTGGAGCTTGTTCCTCCTGCCCTTCAGCAGTCCTGTGGGGTCAAGGATGAACTTCTTCCACTCCAGTTTTCAGGGTGTTGAGGTTCTGGTCCTCTTGAGAGTGTGAAGACCAGAACTGGACACGAGTTTGTGAGGCTGCACCTGGAGTACTGTCACAGGTACTGATGAAGGGTCTTGACCCTGAAACGTCGACTGTTTATTTCCCTCCATAGATGCTGCCTGACCTGCTGAGTTCCTCCAGCATTTTGTGTGTGTTGCTCCAATTCCAGCATCTGCAGAATCTCTTGTGTCTCTGCTGTATGTTACCTGGAGTACTGTCCTCAGTTTTGATCACCCTGCTATACGAAAGGCATCATTAAACTGGAAGGGGTGCAGAGGAGATTTATGAGGTAGTTGCCAGTACTTGAGGGCCTGAGTTATGGTGAGAGGTTGAGCAGGTTGGGATATTTTTCATTGGAGAATGAGGGGTGATCTTATAGCGGTGTATAAAATCATGAGGAGTATAGACAGAGTGAATGCACACAGTGTTTTTTCCCCCCAGGGATGGGGAACCAAAATCTTAAGTTCATAGGTGTAGGGTGAGAGGGGAAAGATTTGAAAGGGACCCGAGGGGCAACTTCTTCACTCAGAGGGTGGGGAGTCTAAGGAATGAGCTGCCAGAGAAAGTGGTAGTGGGAGGTACAATTACAACATTTATAAGATTTTTGGATAAGTACCTGGATAGGAAAGGTTTAGAGATAGATGAGCCAAGTGTGGACAAATGCGTCTAGCTTAGGTGGACACCTTGGTCAGCATGGATGAGTTGGGCTGAAGGGCCTGTTTCTGTGCTGTATGACTCGATGACTCTAATACTCCAGCTGTGACTGAACCAATGTTTCATACAGATGTACCATAATTTCCCTGCTCTTATACTCTATGCACTGGCTAATGAAGAGAAGTATCACATATCACTGCCTTATCTGTGCTGCCGCCATCAGGGATCTTGGACTTGCACCCTGAGCTCCCTCTGTTCCTCAATGTTCCCTCGGTTAATTGGCTACTGGAGCGGGATCTTTGCAAAGAGGTGGGTCTCTGTGCCTGAACTTGAGTTTCACCTTGCAGAGTCAGGAGTTGAAGCCAGGTTTGGGGAAGGACCTTTGCAAAGAGGTGAGTCTCTGCCTGTGCTTGAGAGTTTCACCTTGCAAGAATCTAAACGAGCCACATTTGCAAATTGTTATCAGTTGATTGGCTGATTAACAGCAGCAAATAAAGGTAAGGCAAGTATAATCAGACTGGCTATTGTGTCAGTGGCCAGTGTTAGAATGGGGAGCTGAGGCTTTTGTTCAAGAGGTGAAGGTAAGTCTCTGGTAAGTTCCTTTCTTTCTTTGCTTTGGTGTTCCCTTCAGTGCCAGTACAGAGTAGTGAGGATGACTTCAGGGTCAGTGGTGTGCTCAGCCTGTGAGATGTGGGAGTTCTGGGAGACATCCAGTCTCACCAATAGCTACATCTGCACGAGGTGCATCCAGCTGTAGTTCCTTACAGACTGTGTTAGGGAACTGGAGCTGCAGCTGGATGACCTTCGGCTCCTACGAGAGAACAAGGAGTTCATAGATAAGAGCTACAGCGAGGCAGTCACTCCTAAACTGCAGGATGCAGGCAGCTGGGTGACTGTCAGGAGAAGGACGGAGGATAGGCAGATAGTGCAGAGTACCCCTGTGGCCATTCCCCTCAATAATGGGTATAACACTTTCGATACTGTTGAGAGGGACAACCTACCAGGGGAAAGCTCTAGTGACTAGGTCACTGGCACTGAGCCTGATTGTGTGGTGCAGAAGGGGAGAAGAGGAGGGTGGTAGTGATGGGGGATTCCATAGTCAGGGGGGCAGACAGGAGATTCTGTGAACATGAGAGACTCCTGGATGGTATGTTGCCTCCCTGGTGCCAGGGTCTGTGATGTCTTGGATCAGGTCCACAGCAATCTGAAGGGGGAGGGTGAACAGCCAGAGGTCGTGGTACATACTGGTACCAATGACATAGTTAGGAAAAGAGATGAGGTCCTGAAGAGAAAATATAGTGAGCTAGGTAGGAAGCTGAAAAGCAGGACCTTAAGGGTAGTAATCTCTGGATTGCTGCCTGTGCCACGTGCCAGTGAGGGTAAGAATAGGATGATTTGGCAGATGAATGCATGGCTGAGGAATTTGTACAGGGGGCAGGGTTTCAGATTTGTTGATCATTGGGATCTCTTCTGGGAAAGGTATGACCTGTACAAAAAGGACTGGTTACACCTGAACTGGAGGGGGACCAATATTCTTGCGGGCAGGTTTGCTAGAACTGTTGGGGATGGTTTAAACTAGTTTGGCCGGGGAATGGGAGCCAGAGTGATAGGTCACAGCTTGGTTCATTTAGGGTACAAGTAGATGCAGAGTGTAGAAAGGCTGTGGGGAAGGATAGGCAGTTGAAAGGGCAAAATTTCAGTCATTTGAATGGGCTGAAGTGTGTCTACTGTTACGAACCAGCAACAAAAGAAACACCGAGTCATGTGTAAATGTTAACAATTTTATTAATAACTACTTATGATAATAAGGAAAATAAAAGTAAAAATGTTAGATCTTAAACATTAACCCCAAAAACTCTAATCTCAATGTGTGTGTGTGTGGCAAATTCCCAAACTCCAAGTCCAGGAATAGTCTTCAAAGTTCAGTTCAGCAAGTCATAAGGTGAAATGTGAGCAAAGGCTTCTTCAACAACCACCGTTGACTGAAGACAAAACGGAGATGTAGAGGGAAAATAGAGAGTAATTACGAAATCCAAATGTTCCGCGATGGAACCCATACGACACCTCAGTGTCTACTCAGCAGTGACTACTCCACCGCATCCGCCTCACCCCAAAAGGCACTCGAATTGTGGCCGTCCACTCAGATACCTGTTTCCTTCTACAGGTCAACAACACAGCAGACTCCACTGCTTTATTCCGAAGTATCTGCCACCCCGAAAGGCATCCAAGATGTGGCCGTCTACACAAATACCTGTTTCCCTCTACAGGTTAACGACAAAGTGGACTCCAGTGGATTATTTCAAAAATCCATACGTGGATTGTAGTGACAGACACAGTTATTGTTTCTCATCCATCGATAGAGAAACTGGCAGGTCTCTGTGCTCCACCAACATCATTACGTCCTTATCGTCTGTTGACGTCATCATGCCACACACACACACTACTGTGCTAGGTCTTAAAGGGACATTCACCAATAGTAACCTAGTCTGTAACACTAATGCGAGAAGTATCAGGAACAAGGGTGATGAACTTAGAGCATGGGTACGTATGTGGAACTATGACATGGTGGCCATTACATTCAGTGACTTGGATGAAGATGTGGAAGGGTGGGTTAGTAAGTTTGCTGATGATACAAAGGTTGATGGTATAGTGGATAGTGTAGAAGGTTGCAAGGTTAATGGCAGGACTCTTAGCAGTGTGGAGGAACAGAGGGATCTTGGGGTCCACGTCCATAGATCCCTCAACGTTGCCACACAGGTCGATAGGGTTGTTAAGGTGTTTGGAATGTTGGCCTTCATTAGTTGGGGTATTGAGTTCAAGAGCCGTGAGATGATGTTGCAGCTCTATAGAACACTGGTTAGACCACACTTGGAGTATTGTGTTCAGTTCTGGTCACCTCATTATAGAAAGGATGTGGAAGCTTTAGAGAGGATGCAGAGGAGATTTACCAGGATGCTGCCTGGATTGGAGAGCATGTCTTATGAGGATAGGTTGAGTGAGCTAGGGCTTTCCTCTTTGGAGAGGAGGATGAGAGGTGACTTGATAGAGGTGTACAAGATGATAAGAGGTATATATTTGGGTGGACAGTCAGAGACTTTTCCCCAAGGTGACAATGGCTAACACGAGGGGACATAATTTTAAGGTGATTGGAGGAAGGTATAAGGGGGGATGTCAAGGGTAATTTTTTTTTAAAAGAGTGGTGGGTGTGTGGAACGCACTGCCAGCAGAGGTTGTGGGGGCAGATACATAAGGGATATTTGAGAAACTCTTAGATGGACACGTAAATGATAGAAATGGGGGTTATGTGGGAGGGAAGGGCTAGATAGAGATTAGAGCAGGATAAAATGTCAGCACAACATTGTGCCCGAAGGGCCTGTGCTTTAAGGTTCTGTGTTCTACTGTAAATTCACCTTGTACATCAGGCTGCTGTTTGTTGATCACTGCTCAGTGTTCAACACCATCAGCCCCTCAGTATTAATCAACAAGCTTCTGTACCTCCTTCTGAAACTGGATCCTCAGCTTCCTCATTGGGAGACCACAGTCAGTGCAGATCGGTAGTAACATCTCCTCCTCGCTGACAATCAACACAGGCACACCTCAAGGATGCATGCTTAGCCCACTGCTCTGCACTCATGACTGCATGGCTTGGCACAGCTCATACACCATCTATAAATTCACTGATGACACACTGTTATTGGCAGAATCTCAGATGGTGATGAGGAGGCATACAGGAGTGAAATAGATGGGCTGGTTGAGTGGTGTCACAACAACAACCTTGCACTCAACATCAACAAGACCAAGGAATTGACTGGGAACTTCAGGAAGGGGAAGTTGGAAGAGCACACACCAGTCCTCATTGATAGGTCAGCAGTGGAAAGGGTGAGCAGCTTCAAGTTCCTGGGCATCAGAGGATCTACCCTGGACCCAACACATTGATGCAGTCTTGAAGAAGGAGTGCCAGCATCTCTACTTCATTAGGAGTTTGAGGAGATTTGGTACGTCACCAAAGACACTTGCAAATTTCTACAGATGTACGGTGGAGAGCATTTTGACCGGTTGCACCACAGCCTGGTACGGAGGCTCCAATGCACAGGATTGAAAGAGGCTGCAGAGGGTTGTAGACTCAGCAAGCTCCATCACGGGCACGACTATCCCCACCATCAAGGACATCTTCAAGAGGTGGTGCCTCAAGAAGGTGGCATCTATCACTAGGGACCCTCACCATCAGAGACATGCCCTCTTATTACAACCATTGGGGAAGAGGTACAGGAGCCTGAGGACCCACACTCAAACATTCAGGAACAGCTTCTTCCCCTCTGCCATCAGATTTCTGAACGGTCCATGAGCACTACCTCATTATCCCTCTTTTGTACTAATTTATTTTTGTAACTTGTGATTTTTATGTCTTGCACTGTACTGCTGCTGCAAAAGAACAAATTTCCCAACATATGTCAGTGATAATAAATCTGATTCTGAGTTTGTCATTGGCAAAGAGAATCAAAAGAGAGGCAAGGGTCAAGTGTGAGAGAATAATTTACAGGACTGCAGGATGTAAGAGGGAGATCAGGATAATAGGGAACGGGAATGGACTCGGGCTGAATGTCCTCCTTTATCATAAGATAAATGCAATTCTTCTCTGGTAACAAGGGATTTAATTCATTATTCCAAACAGTTAACCTGGAACTATTATTTTACTGTACTAGTTAGCTGAATTTTAGTCATGTTGATCCTTCCAGGAGGTGCCAGTGCCAGTGATGAATCCTCTGGCTTGAGCAATCTTCTGGGAATTCTGTGAGAGCAGATCACCAGGGACGTTACCTGTGTCTCAGTGGACCAGATCTCTTCTCCCATTTCCTCACAATGAAGCAAGTGAGAACACGCAACAAAACAAAACATCTCAAGTGTCAGAGATGAAGTGAAAGGTAATGTGGAGGGTGTCAGTTGCAGGGGAAAGAGGCAAGAGTGAGCCACAATAATATCTAAAGCCTATAATTTACAGGAGGGAGTGCAGAAATGATTTCCACTGATGATACCAAAACTACAGAGTTCTACTTTCCAGAGAATGATGAGCAGGTTGGGCTTGTCCCCACACTGGAACCTCACTCTGTCAGGACAAGCACACAAATGGAATCAGCATAAATGGTTAATTCTGGCATTATATCAAGGGAGGTGTGCTACTGACAGTGCCAGTAACCTGAGAATAGTAGCATAGTGCTAGTGGGAGATTTCAATTTTCCCACTATCAACAGGGCCACCCAGAGTGCGAAGGACCTGGATGGGATGGAATTTGTGCAGTTCCGCCAAGATAGTTTCCTTGCACAATATCTTGAGGAACCTACTCGGGAAGGAGCAATACTGGACCTCCTCTTAGGGAATGAGGTGGGCCAAGTAACTGAAGTGGCTGTTGGGAAGCACTTTGGGTCCAGTGACCACAATTCTATTAGTTTTTAAATGGTTATGGAAAAATAAAGAACAGGTCCACAGGTTAAAGTCCTGAACTGGAGCAGGGCCAACTCTGAGGGCATTAGGTAGGATCTAGCTGGGGTCGACTGTGTGACTCTATTTAAGGGCGAACAGTTGGCAAGTAGGAGGGTTTTGAAAGGGTCATATCAATAGTCCAGGGGTAGAATGTTCCTGTTAGGGTGAAGGATAGACGTACCAAGTTCAGGGAATCCTGACTGACCAGAGATATTAAGGTTCTAGTCAGGAAAAAGAAGGAAGCGTACATCGTGTTAAGGCAGCTGGGTACAAAAGAATCCCTTGACAAGCATAAAAAGTTTAAGACCAGGCTGAAGAGGGAAATGAGGGCAAAAAGGAGGATATGAGATGGGTTTGGCAGACCGGGTTAAAGATAATCCCAAGAGGTTCTTCAGTTATGTTAACAGTAAAAGGGTCACTAGGGAGAGACTAGGTCCTCTTAAAGACAATCAGGGTAACCTATATGTAGAGCCACAGGAGATGGCTGGGATTTTTAACGTCTATTTCTCCTTGGTAGTTACGAAGGAGAATATCATGGATGCCAAAGAAATTAGGGTAACAAGTAGTGAGGTCTTGGATCATATTGTTTTCATGAGGAAGGAGGTATTTGCAACCTTGAAGTGCATTAAGGTGGGCAAATCCTCAGGGCCTGACTAATGGCACCCCAGAACCTTATGGGAGGCTAGGGAAGAAATCACAGAGGCCCTTGTAGAGATATTTGGTTTGTCGTTGGTCACTGGTGAAGTTCCAGAAGACTGGAGGGTGGCTAATGTTGTTCCATTGTTCAAGAAGGGTAGCAAGGACAGGCCAGGGAACTACAGGCTGGTGAGCCTGACTTCAGTTGTAGGAACGTTACTGGAGGGAATTCTGAAGGACAAGATCTACCATCACTTATAGTCAAGGCCTGATCAGGAGTAGTCAGCATAGTTTTGTGTGCGGGAGGTCATGTCTGAAGAATCTTTTGGAGTTTTTTGAAAAGCTAACTAAGGGGATAGATGAAGGGAGGGCAGTGGATGTTGTCTATATGGACTTCAGTAAGGCATTTGACAAGGTCCCACATGGTAGGCTGATCTAGAAGGTTGGGTCGCATGGGATTCTGAGGGAGCCAGTGAGGTGGATTCAGAATTGGCTCGATGATAGGAAGCAGAGGGTAATGGTTGAAGGTTGATTCTCCGACTGGACATCTGTGACTAGTGGGGTGCCCCAGGGGTCAGTGTTGAGACCTCTGTTCTTCATTATTTATGTAAATGATTTGGATATGAATGTACACAGCACAATTAGCAAGTTTGCTGATGATACTAAATGATGGGGTTTTGATGATAGTGAAGCAGGTTACAATGAATTACAAGGAGATCTTGATCAATTCGGGAGATGGGCTGAGGAATGGCAAATGGATTTCAACTTAGATAAGTTGAGGTGATGCATTTTGGAAATTCAGACCAGGGTAGGCCTTGTACGGTGAATGGCAGGGCAATGACAAGTGGTGTGGAACAGAGGGACCTGGGAATACAAGTGCATAGTTTGTTGAAAGCAGCCACACAAGTAGACAGGATGGTGAAGAAGGCATTTAGCACACTGGCCTTCATCAGTCAGGGCATCGAGTTTAGGAACAGGGACATTATGTTGCAGTTATACAAGTCGTTGGTGAGGCCGCACTTAGAGTACTGTGCACAGTTTTTGTCACCCTATTTTAGTAAAGACATTGTCAAGCTGGAGAGGATGCAGAAGAGATTTGAGGATGCTGACTGAACTAGAGGGCCTGAGTTATAGGAAGAGGTTGGCCACACTGGATCTTTATTCCTTGGGGAGTAGGAGCAAGAAGGGTAACCTCATAGAAGTTTATAAAATCATGAGGGGTATGGATAAGGTGGACGGTCATCATCTTTTCCCCAGGGTTGGGGAGTCCAAAACTAGAGGGTACAGATACAAGATAAGAGGGGAGAGATTTAAGAGACCTGAGAGGTAACTTCTTTACACAGAATGGTCAGTACCTGGAATGAGCTGTCAGAGGAAGTGGTTGAGGTGGATACAATTGCAACATTTAAGGGGCATTTGGACAGGTACATGGAGGGGAGGGGCTTTGAGGGTTATGGGCCGAGCGTGGGCAACTGGGACTAGCAGGGAGGATGGTCTGCTCAACATGGACCAGCTGGGCCGAAGAACACGTTTCCATTGCTGTGTTATTCTACGGCCTGGCATGAACTCCTCCCCCCACTCCTCAGACCTCACTGCTGTGCAGAGAAGCTGGCGGGAGTGTCCCGTGACTTGGTCTGGAGAGGCTATCTGAGGGGACAGGTCAGGTGAAGGGTGCAGTCGCTCTGCCTGAGATGTGAGGCTCTGAGTGTGGGCACTGCTATGTGTGACACCACCTCTCCGTGTGTGACAGACCACCCACATGCTTTGATCTCCCTCATCTCCTGTTGGGTGTGATGGTAGCTCCTTGCTGTCTAGGCTGAGGAGAGTTGTGCAGATAAACAATACGTGGGGCAGGTCCTGCCTGTCCCAGCCAGTGTGCAGCAGCCCCATGTCCCCAGCACCGAACCACGGCACTTGTCTGCCCCAGCCTCTCCACATCAAGTCGTCGCTGGGGAAACACAGCGAAGGACCACTGTTGGCCCCATGTCCCTGGTACAGCCACACCTAGCCCATGTGGGTGATCTTTCTTAAAGCACAGAGGGTACAGACTGCAGGGCCCAGAGCACTGTAACCAAGCAACCAACATCCATGGACTGCTGCTCAACATTTCTCAGTGTACTTCTGATGGAACTTGAGGGCTGAGCTACAGCTGACACAGTTCTTTAAAGTAATGAGAGGTTTTGGTCAAGTTTAGGCCACAAGTACAAGGAGTAAAACCAAGGAGAGATCCAATAAAAAGTTCAGAAGATATTTTATCCAATGAACAGTGGGACTACAGACTGACTCCTGCAGGAGTGGTTAAATTGGAAAGCAAAGATGGGCTGAGGGCAGTAGAATCGGGGAGAACCTTCAGAGGGATGAAAGAAAGGTAAGTCCCTGCATGAAACCAGACTAATGCTAAATGTTGCATAAGCATTTTCTGGTCACCTTGGTCAATATTCTTGAGTAAAGAATGGCCTGGGTGAGGGGCAGAAAAAGTTAATAGGAAAGTTAAGCATGATTTTGGTATTGGTACAGTGCCGGGCACACAGTGACACACTAGTCAGTGTGGCTGCATCACAGCTCCAGAGACCCCGGGTTCAATCCTGACCCCTGGCGCTGTCCTGTGTGGAGTTTGCACGTTCTCCCTGTGACAGCGTGGGTTTCCCCTGGGGTGCTCTGATTTCCTCCCACATCCCAAGGAGATGCTGTGGGTTAATTGGCCACTAAACTGCCCCTGGTGTGTGGGTGGTAGGAGAACTGGGGGGGAATGATTGGCATGTGGGGTAGAATAGGTTGCAGAGAAATAAGTGGGGGATGGGACTAATTGGGGGGGTCTGAGAGCTGGCATAGACTCAATGGGCTGAATGGCCTCCTTCAGTTATGCATGATTTTTGTGAACCACGAGATTTCCTTGGCAACTTGACATTGAGGGGACAGAGTCGATGCTTCACATGTCCTCTCTACTCTAGAGGTGTGCTGATGCTGAGAAACATCAGACCTCTGGCAAGAATGCTGTGGTAATCTACTTGTACAGAAAATTGCACCTCAGCAGAGCTGTCAGTTTGAAATCCATTCCAAGTTATACCTGAACCACAGAATGGCAAACACTGCAGGAGAAAGCAAGAGCATTGGACAGGCAACTCCCTGACCTTCTAACTGTTCCATCCTAACTGCTGCATCTAAAGGTTCAGCAACTTGACAAGTGTCGTTAAATTAATCTGCCAGCTAGTCCTTCTAACACAGTCCCTTGAGACCAAGGATGATTTCTTTCTAGAGACACGAGAGACCTCAGATGCTGGAATCTGGAGCAAAAATCAAACCGCTGGAGGAACTCAGCAGGTCAAGCAGCATTTGTGGAGGGAGATGAACAGTTGACATTTTGGGTCGAGACCCTGCATCAGGACTGGAAATGGATTCCTTTCCACACCGGTTCTGTGGTGACTGGCAAACTCTTCCTTGGACGGGGCAGGAAGTGAGTGAGGGGCACTTTGTGAAGGAGTGCTCCCCGACCACTGCTTACAGGGAAGATCTGTGTGCTTTTGATGCACCACCTCAAGGTTCTCCTGCCATCCACTGCTCCTTCTCCAGACTGAGTAGTGGTGAGTCAGGGAGGACGTTGCATTTCTTCAAGTTCACATCCTTAAATCTTTTCCTATCTGCCTGGTAATGTCTTCCCATGGCAGAGAGTGTAGATTGTTTCAGGAATCTGGGGTCAGGCATGTGAAGGGGGAGAGCTGGCCAACCCAGGTGACTGAATGTAACTGGGGCTTCAGTGCTGGGGGTGTTGGCCTGGAAGGTATAAGACTGCAGGGTGACCTTAGAGGTGTATAAAATCATGAGGGGCAGAGAAAGGGTGACTTCCCTCTATCTTTTTCCCAGGGGAAGGGAACCAAAAACTAGAGGGTATAGGTTTAAGGTGAGAGGGAAAAGATTTAAAAGGGACCTGAGGACAACTCTGCATGTGGAACAAGCTGCCAGAGAAAGGATGCAGGTGCACTAACAGCACTTAAAAGATGTAGGAAAGTATATGAATGGGAAGGGTTTGGAGCAATTATGGGCTAAGTGCAGGCAATGGGACTAGCTAAAGTGGGCATCATGGTCAGCATAGAGGAGTTGGGCCAAAGGGCCTGTTTCCATGCTATATGCCTCTATGACCCTATGACTCCAAAGGTGCGCATGCAACAACATATAACCAGGTCTCGGTGTAAGAGATGTTACTGTGAGAGAGACTAGATATGGCAAATATCAGCAATTAGAGCACCTGTCCCTATATTGTCATCAGCTGAAGTAGACAGCTCAAACTAGCCTGACTGTAGTGATGGCAAAGTCAAGGGCAAAATTGGATGTGTTAAACTCAGAAAGAAATATTTCCCTTCCCTGTGGTCCATAAGTGCATTATGTCTTCCAATGCTGGACTTTCGCGGATGGACAATTCTTTGTTGAACTGCATTCATTTTGTTGACACACTCCTGCAGTAAATCAGTTTCTGGAAGACATAACTGAGAGGGCTGCTTGAATGTGTAACAATTCTAACCTGTAGAACTCATCCCTTCAGCAGTCCCGGTGTCACTTGTGTTTGAGTGCTGTTTGGCCCACTTCAGTTGAAAAGCACAATTCAAATAATCCAGAATACAATAGGGTCAAGGATTGCTCAGCAAACTCTGTCACGTTGATCTGTGAATTGGGGTGAATATCAGAGCCCTGGTTTGCTTTCATACTTGCCTGTGCTCAGTTACTCAGTCCCACCAACCCCTACTGACAAGCATTCAGCTTTAAAGTTGATCTATTTTTCTATGTCTGATTCTCAAAAGAAATACCTTTGTTCATTCCAAATGCTTATGAGATTACTTTTCCCATGCAGAATATTAAAGATTAATTATATTCAGTGGTGGCTAAGAGTTACTTGTTCCTCTTAAACACTGATCACTGATCTGCTACCTCATCACATCTCACCGTTGTGAAGTGTTCTTGCATCAGAACTCAGCCTTGGTACAACATGGTTTATCTCTTGAAAGGGTGAGAAGGTTGTCCTGTCAAGAGAGGCTACACAGTTTAGGTCTGTATTCCTCGGAGTTTAGAAGAATGAGGGGATCCTAAGGGGGGGATCAACATGGTAGATGTTGAGATTTTCCACCAGTGGGCAAGTCACAAAGGAAGGAGACACAGCTACAAAATAAGAGGGGGGTCATTTAAAACCGAGCTCCGTAGACGGTGGTGAATCTTTGAAATTCCTCTGCCCCCGAGAGTGGTGGAGACTGGATCATTAGAGATATTAAATCAAAATCAAGTTTATTGTCATCTGCACAAGTACATGTGTGCACAGGTGCAATGAAAAACTTACTTGCAGCATCAAAGGCTTCTGTACCTCCTGCCCAATGGGAGCTGCAAAGAAGATGGCATAGCCCAGGATGGTGGGGATCTTTGGTGATAGATACTGCCTTCTTGAGGCAGCATCTCGTGTAGAAACTACAGATGGTGGGGGGGATGTGCTCGTGATGTATTGGGCTAATGTATTGGAGATACGTAATTCAAATGATCAAGGAAAAGAGAAATAATCTGGTGAATTATATCAGTACAGTTGAGGGCCGCACAGAACAGCCATGATCATATTGAATGGGGGGCAAGCTTGAGGGGTTAGTGGCCCACCCCACTCCTATTTCCTTGTGTTAGAACATGGAGCTGTACAGCACAGGAACAGGCCCTTCAGCCCACAATGTCTGCACTGACCATGATACCAATCCCAATCCCAACTAATCCCATCTGCCTGCACATGGACTGTATCCCATTCCCTGCCTCTTCATGTGTCTAAAGGCCTCCTCAGCATTACTATCCTCTGTTCTTGTGTGTGCAGTATTGGTTGTTGCAAGCAAAATAAGGTTAAAATAGTTTGAAAAATAGGTTGGTTTCCACACAGCCACCATTTTTCTTTGACATTATTACTCCTCTCTGTTAGAATGTAGAACAGTAGAGCACAGTACAGGCCCTTCGGCCCACGATGTTGTGCCAACCTATATAAACCTACTCCATGATCAATCTAACCCTTCCCTCCCACACAGCCCATAACCCTCCATTTTTCTTACATCATGTGCCTATCTAAGAATCTTTCAAATGTTAGATGGGTTCTAAGTTGCTGGTGCTACAGTACATAGAACATAGAAGAGTACAGCACAATACAGGCCCTTCGGCCCACAATGTTGTGCCGACCTTTAAACCTTGCCTAAAACCATCTAATCCCTTCCCCCCACATATCCCTCTATTTTAAATTCCTCCATATGCTTATCCAGCAATCCCTTGAATTTGACCAATGTACCTGCCTCCACCATCACCCCAGGCAGCGCATTCCATGCCCCAACCACTCTGGGTAAAAAAAACCTTCTGATATCTCCCTTGAAATTCCCACCCATTACATTAAAGCCATGCCCTCTTGTATTAAGCATTGGTGCCCTGGGAAAGAGGTGCTGGCTGTCCACTCTATCTATTCCTCTTAATATTTTGTACACCTCTATCATGTCTCCTCTCATCATCCTCTTCTCCAAAGAGTAAAGCCCTAGCTCCCTTAGTCTCTCCTCATAATTGCATACTTTCTAAACCAGGCTCTCTGGTTTAGTCTACTCTCTAAACCAGTACACACAGGAAATGCTAAAATAACTCTCCTTTTGGTGATAAGCTTGAATGAGTTGTTTTTAAAGACTGTTTAACTTTTATGCAATGCAGTGTTTCACCCTGCATGTGGTGTGGATGAGTCATCATTCACATTAAAAACTCCTAAATGTTAATGACCATCTAATCACAGTACACCAAAATACATACATTAGGTTTGTAATGTTTTGCTTCACCTAATATTCTCAAAGCCAGGCACCCCTGCTCTGGTGAATTATATCAGCACAGTAGAGGTAATTGAAATGATAAAAACACAGGTAAAATAAATAATTCATTCCGGCACAAACTAGTCAAATGTTATAGCTTGTAACTTGTGCACTTTGGGTCTTGGGAACTCTCCTTTTCTTGTTTGTTGTCATTTCTATCTAGTTCTTTTATATGAAAAGGTGTTCAGTCACAAATGTCTATGACCCATTTCCTGGATATGAGTTAACATGATAAAACTTTGATTTTTGTTTTATTTGCAAAGATGTTGTAAATCACTGGTTGGCAACAGAGAGCAGAAGACCTCACACTGGGGATTATGCAAATCCTGGTACAAACATTGAACAGGTAGCTGTGTCAGGGCACCAGCAAACTGACCATAGGCTCAGCGCTGGGAGATCATTTTCCTCCACTGTAAAGACAGCAGGGTTTGTAATACTGGTCAGTAAACTTCAGTCTATATATCAGCCAAGCTATGTAGTTAATTTGTAAATGTCGTGATCCTGTAGATCATAACGTCCTTTCCTCCCAACCCACATCCAATCCACTGTCACTGAACCTTCAGAGCTCTGAATTGGGAGCACCAATTCCAGAATTTTAGGATAAGTAGGGGTGGGAAGTTCAAGGGAGATATCAGAGGGAGGTTTTTTACCCAGAGAGTGGTTGGGGCATGGAATGTGCTGCCTGGGGTGATGGTGGAGGCAGGTACATTGGTCAAATTCAAGAGATTGCTAGATAAGCATATGGAGGAATTTAAAATAGAGGGATATGTGGGAGGAAGGGATTAGATAGTTTTAGGCGAGGTTTAAAGATCGGCACAACATTGTGGGCCAAAGGACCTGTATTGTGTTGTACTGTTCTATGATTTTATGAAACATTACTTTGTACTACTGCCTCCATGCTGAGCAGTGGTGTTCACCAGAATTAAGTGCACAGCTCTTTTAGTGTGGGCCTTCTAACTCAGAGGCAACAGAGACACCCAGTAAGGAAATACTGACACACCGAAAACTCACCAGGACTCAGAATGCACCAGACATACAGGACTGACTTTGCTGCTACAATAAGACACACATCATTATTGTATACAGCATCCAGCCACATGTTGTGAGTTCCTGGTTCCTGGACAATGCAGGCAACTCCACTGTCAACCTTGCTAAGAGCAGCTATTTGCTGTTGAAAGTCAAAATCAAAGTCAAGTTTATTGGCACATACGCAAGTACATGAACGCACAGGTGAAATGAAAAACTTACTTGCGGCAGCATCACAGGCACAGAGCATCAAATAAGCAGCATTCACAAGAAAAACATAAATTATACGCAATTTTTGCAAGAAAGAACACAATTAGAACAAAGAAAAAATCCACTTAAGTGGTCACAGTGTTGCTGAACCAGTGATTAAGGTTGTGCTGATTGGTTCACGAACCAAATGGTTGAAGGGAAGTATCTGTTCATGAGCCTGGTTCTGTCCCCATTGATGTTCCTGGGCTTGTACAGCAAGCTGTAACACTGATGAGAGATTGGAAGGCGTTGATGTTCAGAAGGACCTTATAGATGAATCACTGAAAGTTAATATGCAGGTACAGGAATCAATGAAGGAGGCACACTCTGTGTTGTCCTCTAGTGCAAGAGAATTTGAATGGAAGATACCTTGTTCCACATATACAAGGCCCCTGTGAGACTGCACCTGGAATATTGTGCACAGCTCTGCCCTCCCAGCTCAGGGCGGCTGTACCTGTGGTAGAAAATTCACCACATTTATAGCTTTTTATGTTCTTATTTTCTTATCCTGAGGCACTTAGGTGCCTCTACCATTCAATAGCAGATCTGTTACCTGAAATATTCCTTCCCAATCACTATATCTCTTAATTATGTACAATGTCTTGAAGGTTGTTGATGGACCTGGAAAGGATACAGTGGGGAAAGGTGATGTAGGTCTCCAGGGATCGATTGGGCCTTGCTTGTGTCACCAGTTTAATAAACAGTCTGATAAAATGATTGCAAAAAACAACTGCTGGAGGAACTCAGTGGGTCAGGCGGCATCCATGGAGGGAAATGGGCAGTCAATGTTTTGGGTCATGACTCTTCATCTGGACTGGAAAGAAAAGGAGAGATAGCCGGTATAAAAAGGTGGAGGGAAGAGGTGGAGCAAGAGCTGACAGGTGATGGGTGGATCCAGGTGAGGAGGGGTGATTGGCAGATGGAGGAGGGGAGAGTGGCGGTAGCGACAGAGGCTGAGAGGTGAGAGGTGGAGGCACCAAAGGGCTGTAGATGTTGGGATCTGATAGGAGAGGAAGATGGAGCATGGAACTAAATAATGGAGGTGGGAAAGGCAGATGGGAATAGTAGGGGGGGGAGACCCCATGGGTGATGGGCAGGTGTAATGGGTAGAGGAGGGGGATAGAAACAGCGTGATGGGGGGATGGGAGGGGTTGGGTGGGTGTAGGAGGAGCTGGGTGGACCAGGAGGAGAGAGAAAGGGACAGAGAGGGAGCAGGTTACCTGAAATTCGATGATGCGATTGCAAGTGATTTGTAAATACATACTAAAAACAGTACAACAGAATTTATAGAATGCCTTTTGCAACAGCAGAATGTCCAAGAAAGCTTTACGAGTAATAAAGTTGTTTGTCTTAAGTGAAGCTGTAATGTAAGAAACATGGCAGCCATTTGCCCACAGGAGATCTGTAATAATGACCAGGCACCTTGTCATTATTCCTTGATCACCGGTTAGTCATTGATGAAAAAGGTTACAGCTATACTCAGGAAACTTGCACAATGTTTTCCTCTACCTTTGTGTTCATTTTTAAAGGATGAAGTAGGACAAACAGCTTGAGCATCATTGGAGTATTAATGTGGTGTTTCAGGATGTGGAAGCTCAGATTCTGTTGGGTTAGTTTGGCTGTTGGCCCTGAGTAAGGGTGGCACTGGCAGAAAACTTCTGCAAAAGATGGATGGGATGTGCCAGAATGTGTCTCAGGCTCTTTGAGTTGCCAAATTGTTGCACAGCTTTATTGGCTGGTTCCAAACAAAAATATAAAACCGTGTAACCCAAAGCCATTTAATTGCAAGTTTGTTTAACAGCTGTTTTTAACTTTACAGACATTTTTTCACATTGTCTTTAAAATCACTTTTATTTTTAGAAGGTTTTACTTTCATCATCAAAATTGTGCATAATACCCTGATGCTGTGTTAGGGGACATCGGCATATCTGAAAGTGTAAACAGATTGCAGCTGGCGTTTGTAGACAGATGAGGGGGATCTGCTTTGCCAACATTGCTGAGGTAATACCGATATCAGCACTCGCTGCAAGTCACAGCAGGTATGAAGCATTGTCCTGTAGTCTGGAGAAAGGGAGTCAGACACACAGTTACTCTGCCTGCTGACGCTGCTGCCTGCTCTCAGTGAAGGCCAGCCTCTTCACATCTCTGGAGGCATGCCCATCCAGTGCAGGCAGCCGCTCAGCGTCTTCCATACCAGTTAAATGAAACTGGTTAGGCAGTTAGTAAAAGTTTTTAGAATTACATAAAGCAGAAAAGGGTGGCTGAAGTGAACGTAGGTTCCTTGGAAGATGAGAAGGGGGAACTAATACTGGGTAATGCGGAAATGGCCGTGACCTTGAACGACTATTTTGTGTCGGTCTTCACGGTGGAGGACATGTCTAACATGCCAGAGAGGGATGTTATAGATGTGATGGGGTTGAGGACCTTGATACAATTGCTGTCGCTAAAGAGGTAGTGATGAGCAAACTAGTGGGCCTAAAGGTAGACAAGTCCCCTGGTCCTGATGGGATGCATCCCAGGGTACTGAAAGAAATGGTGGAAGTTAAAGTAGAGGCGTTTGTGATAATCTACCAAAATTCTCTGGACTCTAGGCAGGTCCCAGTGGATTGGAAGATAGCAAATGTCACAGCACTGTTTAAAAAAGGATGTAGGCAAAAGGCAGGTTAGCTTAACGTCTGTAGTCAGGAAAATGCCTGAAGCTATCATGAAGGAAGAAATAGCGAGACATCTGGATAGAAGTGACAACATGGATTCAGGAAGGGCAGGTCCTGTTTGACAAACTTACTGGAGTTCTTTAAGGATATACGAGCACAGTGGATAGAGGGGAACAGGTGGACGTTGTACACTTGGATTTCCAGAAGGCATTCGATAAGGTGCCACATAAAAGACTTATCCATAAGATAAGGATGCGTGGAGTTGGGGTAATGTATTAGCATGGATAGGGGATTGGTTAACCAATAGGAGCTGGGATAAGTGGGCATTTCTCTGGTTATCAATCAGTGGTGAGTGGGGTGCCGCAGGGGTCGGTACTAGGCCTGCAACTGTTCACAATAAACATTAATGATTTGGAAGAGGAGACCCGGTGTAACGTATCTAAGTTTGCTAAATTGAGTGGAAAAGCAAATTGTGCAGAGGACGCGGAGAGTCTGCAGAGAGATATAGATAGATAGGTTAAGTGAGTGGGAAAGGATCTGGCAGATGGAGCACAATGTTGGTAAATGCGAAGTCATCCACCTTGGAAGGTAAAATAGAAGATAAGATTATTATTTAAATGGTGAAAGATTGCAGCATGCTGTTGTGCAGAGGGACCTGGGAGGGCTTGTGCATGAATCACAAAAGGTTGATTTACAGGTGCAACAGGTTATCAAGAAGACAAATGGAATGTTGGCCTTCATTGCTGGAGGGATTGAATTAAGGAGCAGGGAGGTTATGCTGCAACTGTACAGGGTACTGGTGAGGCCGCACCTGGAGTACTGCGTGCAGTTCTGGTCTCCGTGCTTGAGGAAAGATGTACTGGCTTTGGAGGCGGTGCAGAGGAGGTTCACCAGGTTGATTCCAGAGATGACGGGGTTAGCCTATGAGGAGAGATTGAGTCACCTGGGACTATACTTGCTGGAATTCAGAAGTATGAGAGGGGATCTTATAGAAACATAAGGGAGAGATAAGATGGAGGCAGGATGATTGTTTCCACTGGTAGGTGAGACTAGAACGAGAGGACATAGCCTCAAGATTCCGGGGAATAGATTTAGGATGGAGATGAGGAGAAACTGCTTTTCCCAGAGGGTAGTGAATCTGTAGAATTCTCTGCCCAAGGATGCAGTAGAGGCTACCTCATTAAATATATTTAAGACACAGTTAGATAGATTTTTGCATAGTAGGGGTATTATGGGTTCTGGGGAATAGGCAGGAAGGTGGATCTGAGTCCACGGCCAGATCAGCCATGATCTCATTGAATGGCGGAGCAGGCTTGATGGGCCAGATGGCCTCCTCCTGCTCCTGTTTCTTATGTTCTGATGTTTTTAACCATCTACTGCTAAAGAGGAGGTGAATTCTAGGTCTGGGGCCAGAGAGGTTGGCTGAAGGTGAAAGGGACAGTGAGCAAATTTCAAGGTTCTCTGGTGCTGGCTCGGAGCTGATGCAGGCAGTGGGGCAGAAGAAATATTTAAACCCCGAGAGAAGGTCATGGTCATAGAATGTGCATTCATGCCAGAAGTACTGGACCCGGGGGAGGGGGGGAGGGAAACTGAGCTGGGGCAGAGGGGAACTGAAGGAGGCAGGGGATCAGAATTCTTGCATTTGCATCTTCCACCCTCAGAACTAGAGAGGAAATAAGTCCTCCTCAACACCAAGCGTCAATTTAATTTAATTTAAATTTATGTTAACTTATGTTTGTCATGTCTGTACTGTGCTGCTGCTGCAAAAAGCTAATTTTCATAGAATTTCTACCCTATGTATGTATGCCTGACATGAAGACATGACTGCAGTAGAGCAGGAACCCAGCATTTACTGTCCACTGAGAACTATCTTCTCATGTGTCCTCAGACATTAGCTCAGCCCTCAGATTGTGACCCCTTTTACATTCATTCCTGAGATCCAGACATCCTTAACTAGATGCTGCTTCCCCTGTCCGCCTGGAGAAGTGGTGGACATGCTTCCTTAACTCCTGAGCTACCTCCAATTCTGGCAGGTGATGGGAAGGGCCAAGAACCTGAACTAAGGTGCTAATGAAATATAACATACAACAGCTAACATTAGGCAGGGTAAAATCTTCCAAGGCCTTTCACAGAAAAGCTACCAAGCCAACGTTGAAACTGAGCCACAAAAGTTGAACAGAAATGTGATAAGATCATAGAAAATTCCATGATACACAGGCAGCCATTCGCCCATCAGGTTTGTACCAATCCTACCTTCCAACTCTCAGTCCTTAGCCCTGATCTCGCCCTCCAGGGACACATCCAAATGCTCGTCAAGGTTTCTGCCTCTCCCGTCCACTCCAGCAAATGTCATCCTCCAAAAAACAATCTCAATTCACTTGATCTTTCCTCGTTGCTAAAATCCTGGTAAACCTCCTCTGCACCCTGACTGGTATAATCACATCTTTCCTGTAATGTGGAAACCAGAAGTATACACAGTACTCAGCCTCTGCTCTAACTATTGTACATTGATTCATTCTAACCTCACTGCTCTTATATTCAGGTAATAAAGGAAAGATTACTAGGTCCCTTTTTAACACTTGAGTGATCTATCCTGTTACCCTTAAAGGTCTGTGGAGATAGACTCCAATGTCCTCTGTGGCTCCAACCACTCAACATCCTCCCATTCATTGTCTATTCCCGTACCTTGTACTTCCCCAAGTGCATAACTTCTCTGGATTAAATTCCACTGGCCACTTTTCTACCCAGCTGACCAGACTATCAATCTCTTCCAGAAGTCTGAAGCCTCCCAGTTCACTGTCACCCCTAGGGCCAATTTTTGTATCATCTGCACACTTTTTTAGTATGCATTCTATATTTATGTCTTATGTCTAATTATGATAATATATTTTGCGGAAGACAAGGAGCAAATTAATTTCAAATCAATGTTTTGTCTTTTGGTGACCCGTTATTTCAGCTTGTGTAAAATTCAGTTCTGTAACGCGCTGCATTCAGCCCCATCCAGCCCCATCCCATGTAGACATGTTCACCATTTCAAACAGCCCTAATAGAATCAGCATTCCAACAACACTACCATGTAAAGGCAGGAGCTAGCAGCTAGCTTGTGTGCGTGGGCTCATGTAGCATGGAGATGATCCATTTTTCTGGGGAGCAATCAGACAACAACACATGAAAGTGGAGAGCCACATGCTTTTGGTGTACTGTGACGAGGTGATTAATTGGAGATGGTATGAGCCCATTGACCCTTCTGTGCCATCAGCGCAGATAGTCACTATTTTCTCTGTGCTACTGTAAACAATCATCAGCATCGCTGCTTGCACTGTGGCAAATGAATAATTCCTTTACTGACTAAATAAACTTCATCATGGAAACATCCCACCCACAAACATTGTGGTCAGATGAGAGAAAAGCCGGGAGATTTTCCTCCTGACAACATTGACTTTTATTCTGATTAAAAGGTTTGCCTTATGTGGTTAATGTTACATTTTTCTAAAAATACAGTGCTTAGTCATTCTTCAGCTGTACATATCTCAGATTAGTCATTTACACCAACAGATTCAGTACACAAGTAACATGTAATTATGCAGCTGGCTGGATCTGCTGCCCCCTTACTTGAGTTCTACAGTGCTGCAGAATTCCCACTCTGAGATTTCAGGATTGTATTTGGAGACTTGTTGCTACACGGAGTGCCAAACAGAGAGTTGATATCATTTCCAAAGTTTATTGAAAGGATGCAGATTAGTGAATCCCTGGATTGTATCAAGAATTAAGTGACAGAAAAGGTAATATATTAAGGCTGACAAAAGGACTGAAGTATTGAAGAGCTGGAGTGATGTGGGCTCAGGTCTGGGTAGGACAGCAACCCTTCCATTAGGCATGCACGGCAGATTGTTTCATTTGTTATTCACATCAAACTCATACATTTGACGCACAAAACTAATTGAACCTCAAGATAATAGCAGAGACATTGTAATTAAAAACTTTATTGCAGTTTCCTCTCTGAATAAATTTCTCAGTTTTCCAATGAACAGAATGGCCATGAGCATCACTTTTCCCTAAATTATTGATTGTGGAAGCAAGGTCAGGGAACGTGGTACGAAACGATGCTCTGCACTAGAAAACACCAAGGGAACAATATGTTGTGGATGTACCCTTGTTATCCCAGCTCTAATTGGTGTTAATGTGGACATGGAAAGACAGGTGTGTGCGGTATCAGGTAGTCTAGTCCATCAGGAGCAAGGAATGTGGAAGGATGTTATGAACAGAAGGTAGAACATAAGAACATTGGGAATGGAAGCTGGGGAAGGCCACTTGGCTGCTTGAGTCTGCTCCACTTATCAATACAATGTAGTTTGTCTGATCTTAGTCTCATCACCACTTCTCTACCTGGTTACCTTGGGGTCCAAAAATCTCAGTCCTGGATTTTAAGCAAAAAGTGCAAATGAGAATCCTGAGGGATTTGATCCAAAGTTACTGGAGTCCCCTCACATTGGGCAGGCACAGGGATTTAAACGCAGTTGTGATACTCCAGGTATACATGAAATACAGCGAAGGGTATTATCCATTAAACAGTTTGTTTTAACTTTCATATTGATCATCATTTTCTCCCTGCAGATTCCAACTGCAAATCTTCTCCTTGCATCTGACAAGTAACTGAAGTGGCAGTCAGGGAGCACTTTGGCTCTGGTGACCATAACTCTATTAGTTTTAAGATATTGATGGAAAAAGGATAGGACAGGTCCACAGGTTAGGGTCCTATGCTGGAGCAAGGCTAATTTTGGGCAATTAGCCAGGATCTAGCAGAGGTTGATTGGGTGAGCCTGTTTGAAGGGAAAGGAACAAATAGCAAGTGGGAGGCTTTTAAGGGTGTGATTTATGAGGACGTTGGCAGGACTTGAGGGCCTGACTTACAGGAAGAGTTGGCCAGGCTAGGTCTTTATTCCTTGAAAATGAAGGAGAATGAGGGACGACCTTATAGAAATGTTTAAAATTATGAGAGGCATAGATAAGGTGGACAGTAACAGTCTTTTCCCCAGGGTAGGGGAGTCCAAAACTAGGGGGCATAGGTTTAGGGTGAGAAGGAAAAGATTTAAAAAGGACCCGAGGGGCAACTTTTTCACGCAGAGGGTGGTGAGTATATGCAACGAGCTGCCAGAGGAAGTGGGTGAAGCAGGTACAACAGTATCATTTAAGAAGCACTTGGATAGGTACAGGGAGGGGCAGGGTTGGAGGAAGATGGGCCGAATGCAGGAAATTGGGACTAGCTGGGTGGGCACCGTGTTCGGCATGGACTGGTTCGGCCGAAGGGCCTGTATCCGTGCTGTATTGTTCTATGAGTCTAAGTCATAAGGCTCCAGGGACGCCCTGACAGGTTTGTCTCAGTCTTACCTTTGGTTTGTGAGACCTTTGAGCAGCACAACGTAACCAGCCCAGGGCGTGTGAGTGAACTTGAAAGTTCGGGTAGTCAGCACTTACTAAAGTGTGTCTCAGAACAGCAGTCGGTCAGCGAGGGTGGATGATTAGCTATGAGGTGAATGGGCTAGAGAAACAAAGGACTGCAGATGCTGGAATCTAGATGAAAAACACGATGATGCTGGAGGAACTCAGCAGGCCAGGCAGCATCCGCAGAGAAAAGCAGCCGGTCAACATTTCGGGTCAGGACCTTCTTCAGGACTGAAGATAGGAAAAGGGGAAGTCCAATATATAGGAGGGGAAAGCAGAGCAGTGATAGGTGGACAAAAGAGGGGAGGTGGGGAGGGCACAAGGTGGTGATAGGTAGATGCAGGTAAGAGATAGTGATGGGCAGGTGTGGGGGAGGAGGGGAGAGCAGATCAAAGGTAAGGAGAGTAGATAAAAAGGAATAGGCTAGGAAAGGGAAGAAAAGAAGAGACCTAGTTGGGGGCGGGTGTGGGGGATGTTGTGGGGATTACTTAAAGTGGGAGAATTCAATGTTCGTGCCGTTAGGCCTCAAGGTTCCAAGACGGAGAATGAGGTGCTGTTCCTTCAGTTTGTGCTTGGAATTCTCCTGGCAGTGGAGGAGGCCGAGGACTGACGTATCTGTGATGGAGCAGGGTGGAGTTGAAGTGACTGGCAACAGGGAGATGCAGATCATAGTTACGGATGGATGAACAAGCTCCTTGAGGCCGTGGGAGCCCACTGACATTCTGTCACCAGCTGAACAGACAACACTGGGGAATGAACAGCTCACGACACACAATGCAGGTGCAGAATTCATCTTCCCAATGCTCCCAGCAGGCAGACACAACTTCACTTCTGACATCTTGTAAATTCTAAACCCCAATCTATCGGATTCCATTGGACTCACAGATAGATCCTGGTGGAGGCCTCCGGTTATGGGTAACACCTGCCTTGGTATAGCAGCTTGGATAAGAAAATAAACAGAGGTTGGGCTGTCCACAGAACACCTTCTGCTGAAGGCAGCAATCTTTTATTGACAAAAGGCTCCTGGATCTGAAATGTTCACTGTTTCTCACTGCATGGATGCTGCCTGACGTGGTGAGTGTTTCCAGCATTTTTTCAAAGTCAAAGTTGAGGTTATTGTCAAATGCACAAGTCCATGTGTGCATAGGTGCAATGAAGAACTTACTTGCAGCAACATCACAGGCACATAGCGTCAGATGAGCAGTATTCACAAGAAAAACATAAATTATGCACAATTTTTACAAGAAAGAATACAAATAGAAAAAAAAACAAAGTCCATTTTAGTGCGAAGTGATCAGAGTGGTCACAATGTTGCTAAACCAGTGATCAGGGTTTTGCCAGTTCGAGCAAGAACGGAATGGTTGAAGGGAAGTCGCTGTTCCTGAACCTGCTGGTGCAGGACTTCAGGCTTCTGTACCTCCTGCCTGATGGGAGCTGCAAGAAGGTGGCACGGTCCAGATGCTGGGGGTCTTTGATGATGGATGTTGCCTTCTTGAGGCAGCGCCTCCTGTAGATACTACCGATGGTGGGGAGGGTTGTGCCCGTGACGTACTAGGCAGAGTCCACAACTCTCTGCAGCTTCTTACATTCCTGCACGTTCGAATTGCTGTTTTTGATCTTGAAGAAAGCTGAGGGGAGATCTGATAGAAGTTGTGCTGAAGGGCCTGCCTCCATGTTGTATGATTCTGACTATGAGGTGTCTAAAATGATGAGAGGTCTGAACATATTGGACAATGAGAGATTGTCCTGTTGGTGGAGGGATCGAGAACTGGAGATCACAGGTAAAACATGAAGGGGAGAGAAAACTATTTTACCCAGCATGTGGTTGAATCTGGAACACATTGTCTGCAGATGTGGAGGTGGTTCTCCTGTGACCTTCAGGACGGAGTTGGATAAAGGTATATCTCTGGAACGAGTAGCCCCAGTATTGCTGACAAATAATAAATCTTAGCTATTTTCAATAACCAGTTCCATAAATCAAAATATGTTTGAAGTGATCGTAACAAACATGACATCAAAGCAATTGGCATAACAGAGAAGCTTTCAAAAAACAAAAAGATTGAATTAAGATGACTTTTTTTTTTAATGAAGTAACCTAACATAGGGATCCTGAGCACGTACTTCGAGGATTTCTGTATGGGCAATGCAAGTCAGACAATGTTTCAGTGTTACTTCAGTTTACATCATTCCTGACCAGGTCTGATTTCCAGGAATCAGAATGGTAGCAGGTTTTAACTTGACACAAGTGCGGACACACTCCCCAGTCACATCAGATACAGGGTCTGCACTATCCCTCATCACTCCTGCTTTCTGACATCAGAGACTGCAAATTTCAGTAGCTCTTGGTGTCCAGTACCCTGCTCCCCCACCCCTCACTCTGCCCCCATGGTTCCAGTACTCTTCTCCCCCCGCCCCTCACTCTGCCCATCTCTCCTCCATGGTTCCAGTACCCTGCTCCCCCACCCCTCACTCTGCCCATCTCTCCTCCATGGTTCCAGTACCCTGCTCCCCCACCCCTCACTCTGCCCCCCATGGTTCCAGAACCCTGCTCCCCTGCCCCTCACGGATTGTCTTTGCCCCCAGTTTCACCTCTCCTTGTTTTCACCATCCCTTCTGATCTTCCGCGCTCAGAACCCAAGTGATCACCGCCAGCAGAGGTCTTAGCTTCATGTCGTATGTCCCCATCTTAATGAATTCCGAGCCCAAGACAGCGAACACTTCTTCCTTCTTGCCTGAGCCCATTTCTTTGGCCAGGAGTCCCCAGCCCAGACTGCAGATCCATGATCCTGTCTCCAGAATTCCCGATCCACCTGGGCCTTCCCTCTGCCCCTTACCTGCTAACTGCTGACCAGACATCGACCACATGGATTATTCCACTCCCCTCATTTAGTCTAATCTGCTCCTGAACCTGTAGCACCTGACATCACCATCAAACCTGCCACAAGGGTGGTGCTGTGCAGCCTTCTGAACTGACCCCTACCTGGCAGAGACCAAATACAGCTCTCAAACCTGCTCATACCTGCCCCTGGAGCCTGGCCACACCAGTGAACGTCAGGCCGTTCTCATGGAGTCATGGAGCTGTACAGCAGAAACAGGCCCTTCAGCCCACCTTGTCCATGCGGACCTTTTTGCCCATCCACACCAATCCCATGTGCCCACATTGGGACCGTATCCATCTACACCCGAACCAGAAGGGGGCCAATATCCTTACGGCGAGATTTGCTAGGGTGGTACAGGAGGGTTTAAACTAGTTTGTGAGGGGGAAGGGAACCGGAGGGGTAGGTCAGAGGAAGAAGGGAATGGGGAAAAGTTAGATCAAACAGGCAGAGAGGCTTTGGGGAAGGAGAAGCAGAATACAGGCTGTAAAAGTAGTAAGATAGATGGACTGAAGTGTGTTTACTTAAATGCAAGAAGTGCCAGGATTAAGGGGGATGAACTAAGGGTTTGGATAAGTATGGGGGACTATGATATTGTGGCTATTACTGAGACGTGGCTGACGTCAGGAGAGGAGTGGATATTGAATATTCCTGGTTTTCGGTGTTTTAAGAGGGATAGGGAAGGAGGGAGAAGAGGGGGAGGGGTGGCGATACTGGTCAGGGACACTGTTACGGCTGTGGAAAAGATGGATGTTGTAGAAGGATCATCTCTAGAGTCCGTATGGGTGGAGTTAAGGAACAAGAAAGGAGCAGTTACTCTACTAGGAGTATCCTATAGGCCCCCCGGTAGCAGTAGAGATATAGAGGAGCAGATTGGCAGGCAGTGTTTGGAGAGAAGCAGAAATAACAGGGTTATTATAATGGGAGACTTCAACTTCCCAAATATAGACTGGAACCTGCTTAGTGCCAAAGGTTTAGATGGGACAGAATTTGTTAAGTGTGTCCAGGAGGGATTCCTGACTCAGTATGTTGACAGGCCGACTAGAGGGAATGCCATGTTAGATCTAGTTTTAGGAAATGAACCGGGACAGGTGAAAGATCTATTGGTGGGTGAGCATTTGGGGGACAGTGACCATTGCTCCATAACCTTTAAAATTGTCGTGGACAGGGACAGGTGCAGAGAGGACAAGAGGGTTTTCAATTGGGGAAGGGCTAACTACGAGGCTATAAGGAGAGAACTTGGGAGTGTAAATTGGGATGTCCTTTTTGAAGGAAAATGTACCATGGAGATGTGGTCGATATTCAGGGATCTTATGCAGGATGTTAGAGATAAATATGTCCCAGTGAGGCAGAGAAGGAATGGCAGGGTGAAGGAACCGTGGGCGACGGGAGAGGTGGAACGACTTGTTAGGGAGAAGAAGGTAACGTACGTGAGGTATAAGCAGCAAGGTTCAGACAGGGCCCGTGAGGAATATAGGGTAGCGAGGAAGGAACTTAAGAAAGGGCTGAGGAGAGCTAGAAGGGGACATGAAAAGGCTTTGGCTAGTAGGGTTAAGGAAAATCCCAAGGCCTTTTTCAAGTACGTGAAGGGTAGGAGGATGGCTAGGGTGAAGGTAGGTCCGATTAAGGACAAAGGTGGGAGAATTTGCCTGGAGGCGGCAGAAGTGGGAGAAGGTCTCAATGAGTACTTCTCTTCGGTATTCACCAGGAAGAGGGGTCTTGATGATGCGGAAGGGAGTGCTGGTAGGGGTAATGTTCTCGAGGTTGTTGATATCAAGAGAGAGGATGTGTTGAAGTTGTTAAATAATATTAAGACAGATAAATCTCTGGGGCCTGACGGGATATTCCCCAGGCTGCTTCGAGAGGCTATGGAGGAGATTGCTGAACCGCTGGTAAGGATCTTTGAGTCCTCATTGTCTACGGGGGTGGTGCCGGAGGATTGGAGGGTTGCGAATGTGGTCCCCTTGTTCAAAAAAGGTAATAGGGATAGGCCAGGGAATTATAGACCGGTGAGTCTCACGTCTGTGGTGGGTAAGCTGTTAGAAAGGATTCTAAGGGATAGGATTTATGAACACCTTGAGAATCATGGACTGATTAGGGACAGCCAGCATGGCTTTGTGAAGGGAAGATCTTGCCTCACAAGCCTGATAGAGTTCTTTGAGGAGGTGACCGGGAAGGTTGATGAGGGCAGTGTGGTGGATGTGGTTTACATGGATTTTAGTAAGGCGTTTGATAAGGTTCCTCATGGTAGGCTTCTTCAGAAGGTCAGAGGCCGAGGGATCCAAGGAAGCTTGGCTGTGTGGATTAGGAATTGGCTTGCATGTAGAAAGCAGAGGGTTGTGGTGGAGGGAGTGCCCTCGGATTGGAAGGCAGTGACTAGTGGTGTCCCGCAGGGATCGGTTCTGGGACCTCTACATTTTGTGATATTTGTAGATGACTTAGATGAGGGGGTGGAAGGCTGGGTTAGTAAGTTTGCGGACAACACTAAGATAGGCGGTGTTGTGGATAGTGTGGAGGGCTGTCGGAGCTTACAGAGGGATATTGATAGGATGCAGAGCTGGGCTGACAAGCGGCAGATGGAGTTCAATCCGGAGAAGTGTGAGGTGGTACACTTTGGAAGGACAAACTCCAGGGCAGAGTACAGGGTAAACGGCAAGGTACTTGGCAGTGTGGAGGAACAGAGGGATCTGGGAGTTCATATTCACAGTTCATTGAAAGTTGCCTCACAGGTGGAAAGAGCAGTTAAGAAGGCCAATGGGATGTTGGCTTTCATAAATCGTGGGATTGAGTTTAAGAGCCGCGAGGTTATGATGCAGCTTTACAAAACTCTAGTTAGACCACACTTAGAGTACTGTGTTCAGTTCTGGTCGCCTCATTATAGGAAGGATGTGGAGGCGTTGGAGAGGGTGCAGAGGAGATTTACCAGGATGCTGCCTGGATTGGAGAGTATTGAATATGAGGAGAGGCTTAAGGTGCTAGGGCTTTATTCACTGGAAAGGAGGAGGATGAGAGGAGACATGATAGAGGTATGTAAAATATTGAGAGGAATAGATAGAGTAGACAGTCAGCGCCTCCTTCCCAGGGCACCAATGCTCAAGACGAGAGGTCATGGCTTTAAGGTTATGGGTGGGAGGTTCAGGGGAGATGTCAGAGGGAGGCTTTTCACCCAAAGAGTGGTTGGTGCATGGAATGCACTGCCTGGGGTGGTGGTGGAGGCAGATACATTGAACAGGTTCAAGAGCTTGTTGGATAGGCATATGGAGGAACGTGAGATAGAGGGATATGCGGGAGGAAGGGGTTAGGTAGTGTGAGGGTGTTCTGATGGACGGCACGACACGGTGGGCCGAAGGGCCTGTTTTGTGCTGTATGGTTCTATGGTACATATCCTTGCCGATTTAACTGTCTGCCTAAATGTGGGATTATGACATTATTGCTATTAGTGAGACATGGTTGCAGGAGGGGCAGGACTGGCAGCTTAATATTCCGGGGTTCCATTGTTTCAGATGTGTTAGAGGGGGAGGGATGAAAGGGGGAGGAGTGGCATTACTAGTCAGGGAAAATATCACAGCTGTGCGTAGACAGGACAGCCCGGAGGGCTCGTCTACAGAGGCCATGTGGGTAGAGCTGAGGAACAGGAAAGGTGTGGCCACACTAATAGGGTTATATTATAGACCGCCCAATAGTCAGAGAGAATTGGAGGAACAAATCTGTAGGGAGATAGCAGACCGATGTAAGAAACAGAAGTTGTAATAGTAGGGGATTTTAACTTTCCACATATTGACTGGGATTCCCACACTGTGAAAGGGCTGGATGGCTTGGAATTTGTCGAATGTGTTCAGGAAAGTTTTCTAAATCAATATATAGAGGTACCAACAAGAGAGAGTGCAATACTTGATCTCCTATTAGGGAACTAGACAGGTCAGGTGACAGAAGTATGTGTAGGTGAGCATTTTGGGCCCAGTGACCATACTGTCATTAGTTTCAAGTTAACTGTGGATAAGGATAGGTCTGGTCCTCGAGTTGAGGTTCTAAATTGGAGAAAGGCCAATTTTGTGGAAATGAGAAAGGATCTAGGAAGAGTGGATTGGGATAAGTTGCTTTCTGGCAAGGATGTGCTCAGTAAGTGGAAGGCCTTCAAAGGCAAAATTTTGAGAGTGCAGAGTCTGCATGTTCCTGCCAGGATTAAAGGCAAAGTTAACAAGCATAGGGAACCTTGTTTTTCAAGGGATATTGACGATCTGGTTAAGAAAAAGAGAGAGGTGTATAGCAGGTATAGGCAACTAGGAACAAATGAGGTACTTGAAGCATATAGAAAAAGTAAGAAAATACTAAAAAAAAAAGGAAATCAAGAAGGCAAAAAAGACATGAGGCTGCTTTGGCAGATAATGTGAAGGTAAACCCGAAGGGTTTCTACAAGTATATTAAAAGGATCGTAAGGGACAAATTTGGTCCCCTAGAAGATCAGAGTGGTCGTCTATGTGTGGAACCTTAGGAGATGGGGGAGATCTTAAACAGTTTTTTTGCATCAGTATTTACTCAGGAAACTAGCATAGTGGATATGGAAGGAAGGGAAACACGCAGTAGTGTCATGGAACACATAGAGATTAAAGAGGAGGAGGTGCTTGCTGCCTTACAGCAAGTAAAGGTAGATAAATCCCCCGGACCTGATAAGATATTTCCTCGGACCTTGAGAGAGACTAGTGTAGAAATTGCAGGGGCCCTGGCAAATATATTTAAAATGTCTTTAGCCACGGGTGCAGTGCTGGAGGACTGGAGGGTAGCTCATATTGTTCCGTTGTTTAAAAAAAGGATCTAAAAGTAAACCAGGTAATTACAGGCCGGTGAGCCTGACATCAGTAGTAGGTAAATTATTGGACGGTGTTCTGAGAGATCGGATATACAAGTATTTGGATAGCCAAGGGCTGATTAAGGATAGTTAGCATGGCTTTGTGCATGGTAGATCGTGTTTAACGAATCTTGTAGAGTTTTTTGAGGAGGTTACCAAGAAAGTAGATGAAGGAAAGGCTGTGGATGTTGTCTACATGGACTTTAGTAAGGCCTTTGACAAGGTCCCACATGGGAGGTTAGTTCAGAAGGTTCAGTCACTTGGTATCCATGGAAAGGTTGTAAACTGGATTTGAAATTGGCTGTGTGGGAGAAGACAGAGAGTGGTAGTGGATGATTGTTTCTCAGACTGGAGGCCTGTGACTAGTGGTGTGGCTCAGGGATCTGTGCTGGGGCCATTGTTGTTTGTTGTCTATATCAATGATCTAAATGATAATGTGGTAAATTAGATAAGCAGGTTTGCTGATGACACTAAGATTGGAGGTGTAGTGGACAGCGAGGAAGGCTTTCAAAGCTTGCAGAGGGATCTGAATCAACTGGAAAAATGGGCCAGAACATGGCAGATGGAATTTAATGCAGACAAGTGAGGTTTTGCATTTTGGAAGGACAAATCAAGGTAGGACATACACAGTAAATGGTAGGGCACTGAGGAGTGCGGAAGAACAAAGGGATCTGGGAGTTCAGATACATAATTCCCTGAAAGTGGTGTCACAGGTAGACAGGGTTGTAAAGAAGGCTTCTGGCATCCTGGCATTCATAAATCAAAGTATTGAGTATAGGAGTTGGGAAGTTATGGTGAGGTTGTTGAGGCCAAATTTGGAGTACTGTGTGCAGTTCTGGTCACCTAACTATAGGAAGGATATCAGTAAGATTGAAAGAGTGCAGAGGAGATTTACTAGAATGTTGCCGGGTCTTCAGGAGTTGAGTTACAGGGAAAGATTGAACAGGTTAGGACTTTATACCTTGGAGCATAGAAGAATGAGGGGAGATTTGATAGAGGTTTACAAAATTGAGGGGCACAGACAGAGTTAATGCGAGTCGGCTCTTTCCACCTAGATTAAGAGAGAGAAGTACGAGAGGACATGGCTTTAGGGTGAAAGGGGAAAGGTTTAGGGGGAACATTAGGGGGAACTTCTTCACTCAAAGAGTGGTGAAAGTGTGGAATGGGCTGCCATCTGATGTAGTAAATGCTGACTCGCTCTTAAGTTTTAAGAATAAATTGGATAGATACATGGACGGGAGAGGTCTAGAGGGTTATGGACTGGGTGCAGGTAAATAGGACTAGCGGAATAACGATTCAGCACAGACTAGAAGGTCCAAATGGCCTGTTTTCTGTGCTGTAGTGTTCTATAGTTCTATGGTTCTATGTCTCTTAAGTGTAGACAGTATTGGACTGCACCACCTCCTCTAGCAGTGAGTTCCATATATCACCCACTCTCTGTGTTAAAACACTTACCCCTCAGATCCCCTTTACAACTCCTGCCTCCTACCTTCAACCTATGCCCTCTTGATACCCCTGCCATAGGAAAAAGATTCTGACTATCTACCCTATCTCTGCCTCTTATCAACTTCTCTGCTTCTGCTAGGGCACCTCTCAGCCTCCTTCACTGCTGGGCCTGAGGACGTTCCAGTATAAAACTATTTGGGTTGGAAGTGGTTTTGCAATTAATGAACTGGCATAAATGTTGAAAAATAAGTGAAGGGTTGAAATAATTTTCCTGATAATGTAAAATGCATTGATATCCATCTTAAAGTGTTTTGTTTAATTTCAGTGCTGTAATTAACTTAGTCACGGAGTCATAGAGAGATATAGACAAGATAAGATAAGATATCTTTATTAGTCACATGTACATTGAAACACACAGTGAAATGCATCTTTTGCATAGAGGGTTCTGGGGGCAGCCCGCAAGTGTTGCCACTCTTCCGGTGCCAACATAGCATGCCCACAACTTCCTAACCCGTACGTCTTTGGAATGTGGGAGGAAACCCACACAGACACGGGGCGAACATACAAACACCTTACAGCGGCCAGAATCGAACCTGGGTCGCTGGCGCTGTAAAGCGTTACGCTGACTGCTACACTACTGTGCTTGCCCTTAGGAATAGTAAAGGGAAAAAATAACAACAGGCCTTTCAGCCCATCAAATCCACACTAATCCTACATTAGTCCCATATTCTATTCTCCCCACATTCTCACCACCCACCACTTCCTACCACCGCCCCCCGACTCCATCACTCATCTACACCCCATGGCCAATTTGCAGCAGAAAATTAACCTACCAATCCACAGGTCTTTGGGAAGAGGGAGGAAGTTGGGACTGAAGCCGGGTCTCTGGGGCTGTGTGACAGTGGGTAGACCAGCTGTACCACAGTGCTGCCACTTGATCAATGGCTCATGCTTCCATTAGTGAGAATTTTCATACAAATGTACTGTTCTTTGTGACATCACTGTACCACTCCGTACAGAACAGCAAAAGGAGTCTGATATTAAAGTAAATATGGTACTATGGCTACAAAAAGGCACTGCCGGTGGCTGTAAGCTAACTGCACATCAACCAGAGTAAAGATGCACAGAAATTCTTTCTCACAACATGAAAAATAAAAAGTCCTGATGCAGGGTTTCGACCTGAAACTCCAACAGTTCCTTTCTCAACACAGATGCTGCTTGACCCTCTGAGTTCCTCCAGCAGATTGTTTGTTGTTCTAGATTCCAACATCTGCAGTCTCTGGTGTCTCTCTGGAAAAATAAAGTGTTGTACTGCGGAACTGGGCTGAAGCTCGAACAAAGTTGTTCAGGGAGAATTTCACCCCATCATCTTCTGTCAGAGTTTGTATCTGGGAAACTTGCCTGAATGATGCACCCCTCACCCCTCACCCTGTACCCTCATCCCCACTCTACACCCTCACCCCTCATCCCTCACTATGCACCATCACCTCTGGAAAACTGGGACCAGTTGTGGTCCAAAGAGGAACCCTGACACATCCAGCCCTTTCCCTCCACCTCCCCGTGATTCCCAACCCAAGACCCCTTCCCTTCAGCCACATTCTAATCCATTGCCTTTTATTCCGCTGCCTTTGATGTCACCTTCCCGTGGTTCACTCATGGTCTACACCCTAACGGAGACATGAGGAATGGGTTCAGCAGCAGCTGGAGCGGTGGGGCGTGTCCGTGCAGAGCACTGCTGGTTCCTCTCTCTGACTGCAGGCAACACTTTACTGCCTCCATCCACTGCTGGCTGCACGGCTCGTCACCTGGATGGTAACGGGTGGACTTGGACCCTGCGTGCCGGACACTGTGCAACTTAGAGCCAGCCTCCCCCTCCCCTGGGAGTCCGCTGTGGCTGCAGTGTCCAACCAGCCTCTCTCTCCCCTGGGAGTCACTCTGGCTGCAGCGTCCAGTGCCAGCCTCCCCCTCCCTGGGAGTCGCTCTGGCTGCAGTGTCCAGTGCCAACCTTCCTCACCTGGCTCCCTGGCATTGGGGTGACCCAACAGGTAAGGGAGCCGGAGAGGGAGATGTAATGAGCCCTCCAGACATGCAGGGCTACAGCAGTTGGAGAAGTGTTGGACATTGCTGAGGTCAAGCCCAGAGACCTGGACACCACTGGGTGTGGTTGTGGTTTGTTCCATTCCCTGTCAACCACAGACACTCAGTTTAACAATTACCACACTGGTTACTTTGACAGCTCCCAGCTCAAAACTGTTCAATGGCAAAGCAAATCTTTACATTACAAGTTATAGAGCATGATCTGATAAAACTCCACCACCTGACCCTTTACATTATCGCAAGGGACATCAATGGGGCTCAATGAAGCAAGGCTCACTTTATAAACAAAGCAGAGAGCCTGTGACCATCTGGGTGGTGACTACCTGTTTACTCACTAGGTTAACTGTGAATGAAAATGTCAACAACTGTCTCGTCTGTGGATGAAAGGGAAAGTACAAACAAACCTTGAACCCGTGATGATCTGGCAGGAAGATACAGTTGTTGGAGGGACTGCCCTGCTCTCACCACTGAATGCCATCTCTGAGCTGTACCTGGAAAACTGACCAGTGCTTTTCCCCAGAAGTGTACAACCCAGCATCAAGTCATTGGTTTTCATTCATCTCTTAAATGTAGCATTAACATTTTCTCGCAGTTTCATTGCTCATCTTTGTCTCTGAATATCATCACCTTTAAGCTCTGACCCCTTTACCATTCATGCACTCAAAGACAACTCTTTCCCCCTGTTCCCACACTCAGAGTTGACTCTAAAGTACAGTGGCGGCCCTTGAGGTCATGTCAGGTGCCTTGTGAATCTGAGACATTCTCTCCTCATCAGTAAAGTAACAAAGATTTTGATTTGAATTTATCTTTGGATTGATTAACAGTAGTTGCTCAGATCTGGGGAACAGCAAGGTGCTGCAGCTGGTGGGCCTGCTGCCACACTGCACTAGAGACCCGGTTCGATCCTGACCTCCGGCACTGTCAGTGTGGAGTTTGCACGCTCTCCCTGTGACCATGTGCTTTCTCCTGGCTAATCCAATTTCCTCCCACATCCCAAAGATGTGTGGAAGGGAGTTTAATTGGCTACTGTAAGTTTCCAGTGCTGTGTGATAGAATCTGGGGGGAGTTGATAAGAATGTGCAGAGAATGAAATGGGATCAGTGTAGGATTGGTGTAAACTGGTGGTCAGCACAAACCCAGTGGGCCAAAGGGCCTGTTTTTGTGCTGTATGACCCCATGACCTCAGAGCTGGTGGAAGCATCCAAGCCCTCAGCATGAATAAATGGTTGGATTCATTGGACATATTCAATGCAGACATTGACAAACAGTGGAACTAGCGCTAATGTTCATCTGAAGTGCCAAGTTCTGTTACAAGCTGGGAGGCTGGTTATCTGAATCCATTGCTGAGCCCTGAGTGCTGTACCACGCTGAGCTGGAAGATGGGATGTCGCTCTTCAAGTGGAATAATATAGGAGACCAAAGACAGGGAGACCAGGGTGCCTTCCTGAGATGGTCCCATTTGCCTGTGTTTGGCCCATATCCCTCTCAACCTTTCGTACCACTGTACCTGTCCAAACGTCCTTTAAATGTTGTAATTGTACCTGCCTCTACCACTTCCTCTGGCAGCTCATTCCACACACCCACCACCCTCTGGGTGAAATACTTGCTGGGTCCCCCTTAAACCTTTCCCCTCTCACCTTAAACCTGTGCCCTCTAGTTGTGTGTCAGAGACAAGAAACTGGGGAAATGAGGCAGTGTCCTGATAGGGAGCAGGGTGGTAGGAGGTGCAGTGAGCAGTGGGACTCTCTGGGCTTGTAACTGAGGAGACAGGTGTAGTTTGGGACCACACACTTGTCCGTGGTTGATCTGGAGAAAGTGAGTGGAGGAGAAGTTGTTCGATGTTAGAATGAGCTCAGCAAGGTGAAGGAGGGTGGTGGTGGAGGGGAACTGGTGGTACCTCAGCCCAAGGAAGATGTGACGTGTCCTCACGCCATCCTGGTGTGGGATCGTGGTCCCAGAGGAGTTCAATCCCTGCAAAGGTGAGCTGGTTGGGGCCTGGTGGAGCACAGCATCAGATATCATGGACATAAGTGAGAAGATGGGCGAGGAAGATGGAGTCGAGGCAGGAAGAAGTAAGGAACATGTTGATAGATTTTGAGAAGAAGACAGAAGTGGACAGTGTGCAGTTAGGGGACTGAGACTGAGACTGGAGGCTGTAGAGGTAAGATCTGAGGAAATGCAGTGATGGGGTCGTGGACCACTGGGAGGGACGAGAAGGTGTCTGGGAGCTGACCTTCAGCCTCTGTGGGGTTGAGGTCAGTTTGCCAACCACAGCTCTGTCCTGTCAGCAGGTTTGATGCCCCGATGGGGTCAGTCCTTTGTGGGGTGGGGGGGGGGTGTTGCTGTAGATTCAGAGGGGACAGGTTGGAATGAGTAAGGGAGGTGGAAGAGTGAAGAGGTCAGTGTCACACCGACAGGTGGTGATGAATAGATCAGAGAGGGGAAGATAGAGGGAAGGCTTCAAGTGGATCGGGATTCTAAATGCAGCAGAAAGAGTCCAGAGCCCAGGGTAATTGAAGACTTTGGGCCAAAAAAATGGGGCAAAGGCTGTGGGGGAAAAAAGTCTAGGGGGCTTAGATCTCATTGAGCTAGGGCTGAAGGGGAACCAAGGGGTGAAGGGGCAGAAGGACCAGGGTATGGCTGCCCCAGTCATTGGAAGTGACAGGGCAGGTGGGGTAAGTGGGGAATAAGGACAACTCCGTTCTGGGCTTCATCAGTCAAGGCGTCGAGTATAAAACAGGGAAGTGATGTGAATGTTTATAAAACATGGGTTCGGTCCCAGCTGGGGTACTGTGTTCAATTCTGGTCACCTCATTAGAGAAAGGATGTGACAGTTTTTCAGAGAGTTCAAAACAGATGTAAGGGGTTTGTTCCTGGCATGAGGGAGAACAATTAATGGATAGATCAGGGAGTTTGGAATTGTGTGTTTGGAGAAGAGAAAGGTGAGGGAAGGTCTGACAGAAGTAGTAAGATAAGATGATAAGGGGAGAAGGCAGAAGGGAGGGGGGAAAGTGGGAGGTTGTTCCCACTGGAGGGATCAAGGACTAGAGGTCACGGATGTGACATGAGGAAAGATTGTTTTGCACAGTGTGTGTCTGGAATGTGGAGTGCACTGTCTGTGAGAGGGACCTGGATCAGTAAATGGAGGTAAGTTTGCTCAGCTACAGGGAAAGAACCAGTGGGGAGAACTGGAGACTTGCTCTGGTAAGAGCTGCCACAGAAGTGATAGACCAAATGGCCTCTGTGATGTGACCACTTGACGATTCCATAAAGCTGAGGTCTCTGCTGAGGAACAACCATTCGGAATCAGAGCAGAAGTGAAAGTGCGGAGAGGTCACTGCAGTCCTGGGCGACTCCCAGAGCCTGATAGTGAGGAATCCCAGCACACTGTTCTGCTGCCTCACTCCACCCCAGCATCTGTCACTGGATAGGGAGGGCTGCCTAACTCTGGAACGTAGTAACCATTTGCAGCTGGCAAAAGCCAGCATGATTTAGCCCAACATCTGCAATTTCAGAAAGTTACATTTGGGGTTGGTCCCACAAGTTACATAGAACAGCACAGCGCTGGACAGGCCATTTGGCCCACCATGTTGTGCCGATCTTGATGCCAATTAATACTAAATGTTCTCCTCCTGTGTATCATCCACGTCCCTCCATTCCCTTCATATTGATGGGTCTATCTAAAAGCCTCTTAAACTTCACCAAACTGCCTACTTCCACTGCTACCCCTGGTGACCCGTTCCAGGCACCTACCACCCTCTGCATAAAAAAAACTTGCCTCTTGCATCACCTTTAAACTTCCCCCCATAAACTTAAAATCATGTCCTCTGGTGTTTGGCATTTCTACCCTGGGGAAACGATACTGGCTGTCTACCCTATCAACACCTCTCTTAATTTTAAAGACCTATATCAGGTCTTCCCTCAACCTCCAATGCGCTTAGGGAGAACAACCCAAGTTTGTCAAACCTTTCCTTATAGCTCATACCCTCTAATCCAGGCAGCATCCTGGTCAACCTCTTCTGTACTCTTTCCACAGTCTCCACACTCTTCCCATAATGGGGCAACCAGAGCACACAGTACTGCAAGTGCAGCCTGACTAAAGTTTTATGCAGTATTTCTGTGGCATGTTGAAAGGAAGGATGATTAGGAAGCTTGAGAAGCTGAGGAAGCTTTTAGACCATTTGATGTGAGGTTAAAGGCAGTAACTTTAGAACCAGCAATACTATGCAAACATCTGAAACATTTCGCTGAAGGAACAGGAGGTTTTACATCCCCAATCCTGGATTAGAGCTGAAACTTCATTTGGAAATTTCAAACTGCTAAACAAAGTGTGACTTGTGAAACATCTCAGGGCAAGCTGAGAAATAATCAGACTAGACTGCCCTCTGGTGTGGGAAAGATGGTTTCAGCAAAAAAACGGTCGTTTATATTCTGTCCTTGTACAGGAGTACAAAGCACGTCACAAAAGTACAGTGTAAAATAATGTAATATAGTATATTGTAAAAATGTGGATAGTGAGGCAAAGACTGAGGTAACAGGAGAAGTGTTTATCGGAAGGTTGAAGCGGTGCTTTTATGGAAGGAGAGGAGGGAGGTGGAGAGGTAGAGGGGGCTACAAAGGGAAGCCAATTGCATTGGGGCGGAGAGATTCAGGAGTGACGAGAGGCTGTGCCAGGTTTATGCAGTGAGTGAGGTAGAAACACAAGATGTTGGTGACACCCAACAGGTCAGGCAGCATCTGTGGAGTGAGATACAAAGTCAACGTTGCAGGTTAATGACATGTCATGAACGACCTTCCATCGACCTGAGACATTAACTCTGTTTCTCTCCCCACAGATGCTGCCTGACCTGCTGAGTGTTTCCAGCAGTTTCTGTTTTTATTTCAGACTTCCAGTTTCTGCAATTGTGAGGGTTGTCCCTGGCGAGGGTAATGGGGATAGGATGGAGCAGGTCGGTGAAGGAACTCCGTGGGAATTTCACCAATGTTGACCGTATGGAGTGTGGTGAAGGATTCTTGGCACCAGGGTATCTGGGCATTCGGTGGTGTAGAGACTGGTGATGTGCTGGATGGTGGTCAGGAGCTGAGGAACAAAGAACTAAAGCTGGTGTGGAAGAGATCTCACTGTAGGAAGGTCGTGACAGAGCTGGAGAGGGTGCAGTGGAGATTCACCAGGATGTTGCCCAGGATGGAGGGTTTCAGTGATGAGGAGAGACTGGGTCTGTTCTCCCTGGAGCAGAGGAGGTTTAGAGGGAACATGATTCAGGTGTCTAAAATTATAAGGGGTAGAGACAGGGGAGACTGCAGGAAACTTTTCCCATTATCAGAGGTGATTAAAACTAGGGGACATAGGTTTAGGGTAAGGGGTAAGAGATGTAGAGGGGATCTGAGGGGGACCTACTTCACCCAGAGAGCGGTGAGTACCTGGAACACACTGCCTGAGGGAGTGGTGGAAGCAGAATTACTGAAAGTATTTAAGAGGTGTCTGGACAAGCGCTTGGATTGCCCAGACGTGGAAGGTGGCGGGCCAAGTGGTGGAAGATAGGATTCACATGGACAGGTGGCCACTGGTCAGTGTGGACGTGATGGGCCGAATGGCCTGTTTCCATGCTGTACGATTCAATGACTCTAAAATGGCAGCTAACACCAAGGGGCAGTCTGTTGGTGAGCAAACACAGACATGGATCCTCAGGGTGATGGTGTAGGGGAAGCAGGGAACCGTCAGCAGAGGCAGAACGACACTCAAACAAAGACGGTGCAGGAAGAGAAGCCACTGTCGGACCAGGTGAGAGGTCAGGGAGAGCCAGGTTTACGTTTCCTAATAAAATGCATTCAAAATTCTGCACATCAACAGTTTCAGTACCACAGCAAAATAGTTAGTCAAATTAATAACAAAGGTTATTCAAATTAAAACAAAGGGAACTACAGGCCAGTGAGCCTGACATCAGTGGTGGGTGAGTTACTGGGGAGGATTCTGAGGGACAGGGTCCAGCAGCATTTGGAGAGACAGAGCCTGATTGGGGAGAGTCAGCACAGCTTTGTGTGTGAGATATTGTGTCTCATAAATGAGTTGTTTGAAGAGGTAACAAAGAAGATTGATGAGGGTAGGGCAGTGGATGTCGTCTATATGGACTTTAGCAAAGCCTTTGACAAGGTCCCACATGGAAGACGGGCATGTGGTAGAGAACAGGTTGCAGGGAAGTAAGTGTGGGAATCAGATTGAAGCAGTTGCTCTCAGCTGGCATAGACTTGATCAGCCAAATGGCCTCCTATGTCATAAGGGATCTATGTTTCTAGATCAGTATATTGAGGAAATGATGAGGGAAATGATTATGTTTGATCTTGCTTGTGCATTAAAGAAAGGTTGACTGTTGTAAAAAGGCCTTTAATGTGATCATATTTTACATTTTGTTTGAAAGTGATTGAGTACAGGAGTTGGGAAATTATGTTGCAGTTATACAAGTTGGTGAGGATGCACTTGGAGCACTGTGGACAGTTTTGGTCAGCCTATTTCAGGAAAGATGTTATGAAACTAGAAAGAGTGCAGAAAAGATTTACCTGGATGTTGCCTGGACTTGGGGGCCCAAGTTACAAGGAGAGGTTGTGTAGACTAGGACTTTATTCCTTGGAATGTAGGTGATTGAGGGGTCACCTGATAGAGGTATATAAGATCATGAGGAGCATAGACAGGGTGAAAGCACATAGACTTTTTTCCCAGGGAGGGGGAGCTAAAAACAAGAGGGCATAGGTTTAAGATCAGAGGTGAGAGATTTGGAAGGGACATCAGGGGCAGCTTCCTCACACAAAGGGTGGTGTGTATTTGGAATGAGCTGCCAGAAATAGTGGTTTAGGCGGGCACATTGGCAACGTTTAAAAGCCATCGAGGTAAGTCCATCGATAGGAGAGGTTTAGAGGGCTATGGGCCAAACATGGGCAGATGGGACTAGCTCACTGGGCAACACAGTCGGCATGGACGAGTTGGGCCGAAGGGCCTGTTTCCGTGCTGTATGACTCTGTAATGGAAGTTCAACCCAAAAATAGGGTCTTAAATCTGAACAGGGGAAACTATGAAGTTATGAGGCAGAGTTTACAGTTCATAATGAGCAATGCAAAGAGGGCAGAGGAATTAAACAATTAGCAAAGCCTTTGACAAGGCCCCACATGGAAGACATGTGCATGTGATAGAGAACAGGTTGCAGGGAAGTAAGTGTGGGAATCAGATTGAAGCGGTTGCTCTCAGAGCTGGCATAGACTTGATGGGCCAAATGGCCTCCTATGTCATAAGGGATCTATTGACATAGGTGGGACCTGAGGGGGGACCTGATAGAGGTGTATAAGATGATGAGAGGTATTGATCGGGTAGATAGTCAGCGGCTTTTCCCCAGGGCTGAAATGGTGGCCACAAGAGGACATAGGTTTAAGGTGCTGGGGAGTAGGTATAGAGGAGATGTCAGGGGTAAGTTTTTTACTCAGAGAGTGGTGAGTGCATGGAATGGGCTGCCGGCAACGGTGGTGGAGGCGGATACCATAGGGTCTTTCCAGAGACTGTTAGATAGGTACATTGAGCTGAGAAGAATAGAGGGCTATGGGTAAGCCTAGTAATTTCTAGGGTAGGGACATGTTCAGCACAGCTTTGTGGGCTAAAGGGCCTGATTTGTGCTGTAGTTTTTCTATGTTTCTAATTACTTTGTGTCTGACTTCACAGAAGAAGGCACAAACCTCCTGAGTGCCAACAGAAAGGAAGATCATAGAAAGTGTACCAACTATAAGAGGGGTAACTAGACCAACACCCAATAAGGTGGAGGAATTCAGCGGGTCAGGCAGCATCTATGGAGGGAAACGAACAGTCGACATTTCAGGTCAAGACCCTTCAGCTGGACTGCTAGATAGAGGGGAGATAGCCAGTATAAAGAGGTGGAGAAGTAACTGGTTCCAGTTAAGAACATTCACCATTTTAGTGTGACTGATTGGACCAGCAGTAAAACAGGAAGGAAGCAAGGAGAAAACCAACACTTAAAATCCAAATTTGTTACCCGCCTCTCTACTGCGATGGAGCAAAGTCCCGTGGAGCCGACCTACAGAACGTCGCACGATGACCCGTGTTCTGGGGGCAGAGGGTGAGGCCCAATGTTGGCTACACTGACTGGGTGCTGTACCTGAGAAATGTGTTAAAGTGACACTTGCTGGCTAGTTTCAGACAATGAAAATCAAAAAACTGCAGGTGCTGGAAATCTGAAACACAAACAGAAACTGCCGGAAACACTCAGCATTTCAGGCAGTGTCTGTGAGATGAGAAAGAGTCAGGGTTTGAGGTCTGAGACCCTTCCTCCGAGCCTCCGACCTGAAACACTAACACTGTTTCTCTTCCCACAGATGCGGCCATGGGTTTCCTTCAGTTTCTGTCTCTGTTTTAATTTCTGGTGGTGTCCCATAGCAGAGATTCAGTCAGTTCCCTGTGGCACAGTGGTCAGCTGAAGTGACCCAGCTTTTTTTTTACAAAATAAACTTTATTCATAATAAAAGACAAACTATATACAATTACAAAACAGTGCAAATCTTTACATTCTTGTACAGATCATTCATTAGTGTAAAACAGCACCGATGCCACAGGTGTGGCTCCCTGGAAGCTATCCAGTCCCGTATTTACAATATTTAGGGGCTTTCTCCCTGACCCTGCCCCTCCCTCTCCAGTGGCAGAAGAACCCTAAACTGTAGTCCTTCCCCACCGAGCCTTTGCGTTGGCTGCGCCCAGCTTCAGTGCGTCCCTCAGCATGTACTCCTGCAGCCTGGAATGTGCCAGCCGGCAGTATTCCCCTACGGACATCTCGCAGTGCTGGAAGACCAACAAGTTTCAGGCAGACCAAAGAGCGTCTTTCACCGAGTTGATGACCTTCCAGCAGCAGTTGGTGTCCGTCTGTGTGTGTGTCCCCGGGAATAGCCCGTAGATCAGAGAACCCTCTGTTACGCTGCTGCTGGGGATGAACCGTGACAAGGACCCTTGCATCTTTTGCCACACCCTCCTCACAAACCTACAGCCCACAAAGAGGTGGGTGACTGTCTGATCTCCAGCACAGTCCTCTTGGGGGCAGCGCGTGCTGGGAGTGAGGTTCCAACCATACAGGAAGGATCTGACTGGGAGGGCCCCTCTCACCGCCAGCCAAGCGACGTCTTAGTGTTTGTTGGTGAGTTCTGGCGATGAGACGTTCTGCCAGATGGTCTGGACAGTCTGCTCAGGGAACCACCCCACAGTATCCATTGAGTCCTTCTCCTGCAGTGCCTGCAGGATGTCCCATGCTGACCACTGCCTGATGGATTTGTGGTCAAAGGTGTTGGTCTGGAAGAACTTTTCCACGAAGGACAGGTAGTGCGGCAGCGTCCACCTGACTGGGACGTTGTGTGGCCAGGCCTATCCTTTGTAACAGCAGGAACAGGTAGAACCTCGGTACATAGTGACACTTGGTGCCCACGTACTTGGGTTCCACGCACAGCCTGATGCAGCCACAGATGGTGGTCATCAGGAGGAGGGTGACATTGGGGACACCTTTACCCCCATTGTCCAGGGACTTGTGCATGGTGACCCGTCAGACCTGCTCCATCTTGGATCCCCAGATGAACCGGAAGACGGCCTGGGTGATTTCCAAGCCCGAGGAGCGAGGAACAGGCCACACCTGCACCAAATACAGCAGCCCTGAGAGCGCCTCACACCTGATGACCAAGTTCTTTCCAGTTATCGATAGGGAGCGCTGTTCCCACAGTCCCAGTTTCTGCTTCACCTTCCCAATCCACTCCCGCCAATTTTTGTTGCATGCCCCAGCCCCTCCGAACCAGATCCCCAGCACCTTCAGAGTTCTTCGAGGAGGTGACCAGGAAGATTGATGAGGGCAGTGCGGTGGATGTGGTTTACATGGATTTTAGTAAGGCGTTCGATAAGGTTCCTCATGGTAGGCTTCTTCAGAAGGTCAGAGGCCAAGGGATCCAAGGAAGCTTAGCTGTGTGGATTAGGAATTGGCTTGCATGTAGAAAGCAGAGGGTTGTGGTGGAGGGAGTGCCCTCGGATTGGAAGGCAGTGACTAGTGGTGTCCCGCAGGGATCGGTTCTGGGACCTCTACTTATTGTGATATTTATAGATGACTTAGATGAGGGGGTGGAGGGCTGGGTTAGTAAGTTTGCGGACGACACTAAGATAGGCGGTGTTGTGGATAGTGTGGAGGGCTGTCGGAGCTTACAGAGGGATATTGATAGGATGCAGAGCTGGGCTGACAAGTGGGCAGAGCTGGGCTGACAAGTGGCAGATGGAGTTCAATCCAGAGAAGTGTGAGGTGGTACACTTTGGAAGGACAAACTCCAGGGCAGAGTACTGGGTGAATGGCAAGGTACTTGGCAGTGTGGAGGAGCAGAGGGATCTGGGGGTTCATATTCACAGTTCATTGAAAGTTGCCTCACAGGTGGAAAGAGCAGTTAAGAAGGCCAATGGGATGTTAGCTTTCATAAATCGCGGGATTGAGTTTAAGAGCCGTGAGGTGATGATGCAGCTTTACACAACTCTAGTTAGGCCACACTTAGAGTACTGTGTTCAGTTCTGGTCGCCTCATTATAGGAAGGATGTGGAGGCGTTGGAGAGGGTGCAGAGGAGATTTACCAGGATGCTGCCTGGATTAGAGAGTATTGAATATGAGGAGAGGCTTAAGGTGCTAGGGCTTTATTCACTGGAAAGGAGGAGGATGAGAGGAGACATGATAGAGGTATATAAAATACTGAGAGGAATAGATAGAGTAGACAGACAGCGCCTCCTTCCCAGGGCACCAATGCTCAAGACGAGAGGTCATGGCTTTAAGGTTATGGGTGGGAGGTTCAGGGGAGATGTCAGGGGGAGGTTTTTCACCCAGAGAGTGGTTGGTGCATGGAATGCACTGCCTGGGGTGGTGGTGGAGGCAGATACATTGAACAGGTTCAAGAGCTTGTTAGATAGGCATATGGAGGAGTGTGGGATGGGGGGATATGCGGGAGGAAGGGGTTAGGTAGTGTGAGGGTGGTTTGATGGACGGCACAACATGGTGGGCCGAAGGGCCTGTTTTGTGCTGTATGGTTCTATGGTTCTATGGTTCTATGGTTCAGTTAGTCAGACCTGACGGTGAAGGGGACGATGGATCGGTCGGGCCAGTTGCTGCAGAGCATGGCCTCGCTCTTCGCGCGATTGACTCTGGCCCGATGCCAACTCAAACTGGTTGCAGATGCTGATCAATCTGCGAACTGACCTCTGGTCCGAGCAGAAGACGGCGACGTCGTCCATGTACAGGGAGGTTTTCACCTGGGTGCCCCCGCTGCCTGGCAACGTCACCCCTCTGATGCTCTAGTCCTTCCTGATGGATTCGGCAATGGGTTCTATACAGCACACGAACAAGACGGGGGAGAGAGGGCAGCCCTGCCTGACTCCAGACTTGATGGGGAAGCTGTCTGTTTCCCACCCATTGATTTGGACTGCGCTACGGATGTCTGTGTAGAGCAGTTGGATCCAATTCCTGATTCCCTCCCCAAAGCCCATTTTGGAGAGCACGTCCAGCATGTACGTGTGTGATACCCTGTCAAAGGCCTTCTCCTGGTCCAAGCTGACCAGGCAGGTGTTCACCCCTCCGTCCTGCACGTAGGCAATGGTATCCCTGAGCAGCACGAGGCTGTCAAAGATCTTCCTGTCAGGTACACCACAGGTTTGGTCCGGGTGGATCACCAGTCCCAGAGCAGACCTGACCCTGTTGGCGATGGCCTTGGACAGGATCTTATAGTCCACATTCAACAGTGAGATGGGTCTCCAATTTCTGATGTCCGCCCTCTCCTCTGTTCCTGATCTCGGCACTTTGCACATTCTCCCATGGTCTCCCCTGTACTCTGGCTCCCTCCCACATCCCACACGCGGTGACAGGTTAGGTTCTGCTGTAGACTATCAGGAGGATCAAGGGGAGAGAGAAGGTTGCAGGATAAGTGGGAAAGGAGCTGGTGGGGGTGCAGAGGGTCCAGGGGCTCAGTGCCCCTTCTTATGGGGGTGGTAGTAGGGGTTTGGTTGGGGATGGGAAGTGGGGGTGGGGGAAGGATGGGGGGGAGGATTGAGGCTGGAGCCCATGTGAGAAAGGAGGATAGTCGGTAACTTTGGGAGGACCAGGAGTTGGAGACAGGACGAGGCTGAAGATCCTGGCAGAGAGGTAAGGTTCACCACAGACTATCTGATGGGCACAGACGTAGAGCACGGAGGTCAGATGGAAGTCTCCTGCAGAGCACCGGGCGTCACTTCCTGCCACCCGGAGCACTGGTCATCACTCCCCTGTCACCCAGAGCGCCGGTCGTCACTCCCCAACACTCGAAGTACCAGTCGTCACTCCCCTCTCACCCCAGTTGTCACTCCCCTGTCACCCAGACCTTGACCCCACCACTCAATTTGTTCACTAGACTCACAGACACAAGAATTGTGCATCAGCCATGGAGATTGTATCAGATACAGCCTCTGTCCCTACACATCCCACCAGCACCTCCATGTCATCTGCACACATGGCCCAGGTCAAAGGTGTTGCCTGAATTGGATGTGGCCCAACTGTCCCCATACTGTCACCCACTTCACCTGAAGCCCATTCTGGGCCTCGACTCAAGCTGCTCAATACACAAGGTCACCATTTTACGTTGGAATGGTTCTCGCACAGAGGTTTCCTTTGTTTCATTAGTTACACCAGCAACAGCCACGTGTACATGTCAGATCTGGGACATCGTTGAGACTTTCTGAGGCAGACGCACATCGGTGTAACTCCTCTTGTGACGTCAGCTTGTCCCGAATCCTTTAGGACCATAGAACATAGAACAGTACAGCACAGGACAGGCCCTTCGGCCCACCATGTTGTGCCAACCATGTCCCTGATGTTGTGTCCCTGATCAATCTAACCCTTCCCTCCTGCACGGTCCATAACCCTCCATTTTTCTTACATCCATGTGCCTATCTAAGAGTCTGTTAAATGTCCCTATTGTATCAGCCTCCACCACCACCCCCGGCAGTGTGTTCCAGGCACCCACCACTCCCTGCGTAAAGAACCCACCTCCGACATCTCCCCTAAACTTTCTTCCTCTGGCCTTAAACAAATGTCCTCTGGTATTGGCCATTGACCTTTCCTCATAGGACAAATTGAGTAATTTTAGAGCAGAGGAGTATGGCGGTGAATCTGTACACAGCAAGCTCCCAGAAACAATAACGTGTGGATAATTTGTAGCAATGACATTGTACAAGGGTCAGGACACCAGAAAAGCCCTCTGCTCTTCACCCTGAAATGTCAGGTAGGGTCTCTGCTGAATGACAGCACTCCCTCCCAAGTATCAACCTAGATTTTTGTGATGTTGTGGGAGTTCTAAGAAAGGGTGAAGTGTTTCCCCTGAACAACCTCTGAATCTTTGTTGCAATAAAGGTGATGCTGCTGTTCAACAATCCACATGTTATTTTGGGTGACAATCACTTGGTTTCACTTTCATTATATCAGTTCAGATTGAGGGAGACAGGTGGGGAGAGGGTGGGTGGGAGAGAGAAACAGAGAGAGAGAGACAGAGACAGGCATAGAGAGAGCGAAAGAGATGGAAAGACAGACAGACAGACAGACAGAGAGATGCAGAGAGAGACATAAAGAGAGACAGAGAGAGAGGCAGAGAGAGAGACAGAGAGGGAGAGAGAGAGATTCCTTCAGTGTAACTAATAATTAAAATTGTATTTGAGCAATATTATTTTCGGATCATTGTAATCAGAGGGTGAGGAATTTTACATTTGCCAAGTTCCTGCTGAATTAGAAGGAAACAGGTCAGTCTTGCTAAACAACTTTATGCAATAATGTTGTCAGTCCTCCCACAGACAGGTGAACTATTCCCCAGGCTCTAGAGGAAAATGCAACCCATTGTTAACAAGTTATCAGTACATGTGCAGATAAGGAATTGATTGTGGACTTCAGGAAGGTGACTTCAGGAGAACATACAGCAATCTTCATTGAGGGGTCAGAGGTGGAAAGGGTGAGTAGCTTCAGGTTCCTGGGTGTCAACATCTCAGAGGATCTATCTTGGGCCTAACACATTGATGCAATCCTGAAGAAGGAATGCCAGCGGCTCTACTTCATTAGGAGTTTGAGGAGATTTGGTATGTCACCAAAGACCCTTGCAAATGTCTATAGATCTATGGTGGAGAGCATTCTGACTGGTTGCATCACAGCCTGGTATGGAGGCTCCAATGCACAGGATCACAATTGGCTGCAGAGGGTTGTAGACTCAGCCAGCTCCATCAAGGGCACAACCCTCCCCACCATCTAGGACATCTTCAAGAGGCGGTGCCTTAAGAAGGTGGCATCCATCACTGAGGACCCTCATCACGCGGGACATGCCCTCTTCTCGTTACTACCATCGGGGAGGAGGTACAGGAGCCCAAAGACCCACACTCAATGATTCAGGAACAGCTTCTTCCCCTCAGCCATCAGATCTCTGAACGGTTCATGAACCCATGAACACCATCTCGTTATTCCTCTTTTGCACTATTTATTTATTTTGTAATTTATAGTAATTTTATGTCTTTGCACTGTACTGCTGCTGCAAAACAACACATTTCACGTCATATGTCAGTGATAATAAACCTGATTCTGATTCTCAGCCTCCACTAAAATGCAAACTGTCTCCATGAGCCAATGCATATTCCCTTCTTCGGTTGGCAGAGCAGAGTCAATTTATAAGTGCTCCAATAATCAATAAACGTTGCAGCCAGGGTATTGAACTCAGACAGACTTTGTACTCAGCTGGTTATGGACAATGGCAGCAGCTGGAACTCTGCCTCAAGGAAGTGGTTGAGAGACAGTGTGTGTGTTGGTTGTAATTTACCAACATTCCCTGGATTCTGCAGAGGTTCCAGAAGATTTAAAAAATGCTAACATAAAACCATTATTCCAGAAAGGCAGAAAACAGAAGATCAACAATGATAGGGCAGTTAGTCATTGGGAAAGTGCTAGAATCCATTATTGAGGAAGTTATAGCAGGAAATTTAGAAAATCTTGACAATCAATCAGAATCAGTGCAGGTTTATGAAGGGAAAATCAGATTAATTAATCTGCTGGAGGTCTTTGAGGATGTAACAAGCAGAATGGGGAAAGGCAGACTAACAAAAGTTATAAATCAAGGATGTGGATTTCCATAAGCCATTTGATAAGGTGAAACGTCAAAGGTTACTGCCCGGGATATGTTGTTGGGGAAATATATCAGCATGGATAAGAATAGATTAATTGTCAGGAAGCAGAGAGTGAGAGTACATGGGTCACTTTGTCAGCCAGTGACTAGTGGGATGACGATAGTGCTGGACCTCAACTATTTATCATCCATTATGGTGCCTCGGTTGAAGGGAGCTTACTGTGGGCAGGTTTGCTGAGGTTACAAAGATAGGTGGGTTGGTACATTGTGTAGGGGACACAAAGAAGCCGCACAGAGATAGGTGGGTTAGGATAGATAGGGTGGACATGAAGTTGTCAGACAGAGTATAACATAGGAAGATGTGGGGGTGTCCACTTTCAAAGAAGAATGAGAATGTAAGTTCTTACTTAAATGGAGTGAGACTACAAAATATTGTTGTACAAGTGGATCTGGGATCCAAGTACGTAAAGATTAGCATGTAGGTACACCAAATAATTAGTAAAGCTGATGGAATTCTGACCTTTAATGCAAGGAGTATATTGTACCAAAGTAGGGAAGCTTTGATCCATCTTTACAGGGCACAGATGAGACTGCACCTGGAGTACTGTGTACAGATTTGGTCTCTGTATTTAAGGAAGGATGCGATGTGTTGGAGACAGTACAGAGAAGGTTCACTGGGTTGATTCCCAGGGTTGGCCAATGAAGAAAGGATGAGATGATTCAGCCTCTGCTCAGTGGAGTTCAGAAGGACATTGAGAAGTTGACAAGGTGGATGCCAAGAGAATGTTCCCTCTGGTGAGGGTACCTACACTAAGTGGGAGCATTTCACAGACTGGGTCAGAGATGAGGAGGGATTTCTTCTCTTCCCCAGTGACCTGGGAGACAGAATCACTGAATATGTTCCACACTGAAGAATGACAGACATTTCAAACTCACAGTCAAATCATCTCTGGCTGAAGGGAACTGCTCTCGTCATCCCCTCCAGTCTGTCCCAGAGGATGGGGAGCCTTCCCTCTGTGGACCCGTGTAGTAGGAGCCTGGGAAACACAGCCCAACACTAATGCACAGCAAGAAATACACACCACAGGGTGCAGAGGCTAAATGTGTGGATGGAACTGAAGGGAGAGCTCTGCAGCCCAGGCATCAGTGAAGGGGTTTATCCTGCGGGAAACAGGATTACTGTGTACGGTTTTGGTTGCCATTATAGGAAAGACATCATTAAGCTGGAAAGAGTGCAGAGAAGATTTACGAGGATGTTGCTGGGACTCAGGAGACTGAGTTATAGGGAGAGGTTAGACAGGCTAGGTCTTTACTCCTTGGAGTGTAGGACACCGAGGTGTGACCTTAAACAGGTGTATAAAATCATGAGGGGCAGAGACAGGGTGAATACACTCAGTCTTTACCCCAAGGTTGAGGAATCAAAAACTGGAAGGCACAGGTTTAAAATGAAAGAGAAAATATTTAAAAGGGACCTGAAGGGCAACTCCTTCACCCAGAGGGTGATCAGTCTATGTAGTGAGCTGCTAAAGGAAATGGTTGAGGCAGGTACAATAACAACATTTAAAGGACACTTGGATAGGCACTTGGATAGGAAAATATTTGAGGGATATGGGCCAAACACAGGTAAATGGGACTATCTTAGATGGACATCTTGGTCGGCATAGACAAGTTGGGCCAAAGGGCCTGTTTCTATGCTGTATAACTTTATGAATCTCTTAACGTGATATCAAGAAATGGCTGATGTCACTGGAGACAGCGAAGTCCACGGCACCAGACAACATCCAGCTGTCTGAAAAGCTGGGCTCCAGAACTGGCAGGGCCTTTGGCCAAGCTGTTCCAGGACAGATACAATACTGGTATCTCCGACAGTGTGGAAAAATGCCCATGTATGTCCTGTTCACAAAAGGCGGCACAAATCCAATACAAGAGAAATAAAGGACCACAGATGCTGGAATCTAGATGAAAAACACAATGATGCTGGAGGAACTCAGCAGGCCAGGCAGCATCCATGGGGAAAAGCTGGCAGTCAACGTTTCAGGTCAGAACCCTTCTTCAGGACTGAAGATAGGAAAAGGGGAAGCCCGATATATAGGAGGGGAAAGCAGAGCAGAGATAGGTGGACAAAAGAGGGGAGGCGGGGTGGGCACAGGGTGGTGATAGGAAGATGCAAGTAGGAGTTAGTGATAGGCAGGTGCGGGGGAGGAGGGGAGAGCACATCCACCAGGGGATGGGTCAAAGGTAAGGAGGAAAAAAGTGGGGTTAGAAAAAAGAGAGACAGGCTCAGAAAGGGAAGAAAAGAAGGCACCACCTTTGTCAGCTGGTTCGATGACGATGTCAGGGTTGACACGGAGGGAGTGGAGAGCAGAGCGTTCAGAAGGGGTGAAGTTGGAGTGGATGAGGGGAGCAGAAAAGCCAAGATGGCTGATATCGCACCAACATCTGGCGCGAGCAGTCTGCCACACTGACCTCTGCCTTACAGAGGCCAGACACCAACTCTCGGACACTTCCTCCTAGCTACCCCTGAACCATGACCCCACCAAGGACCACCAGGACATTATTTCCCACACCATCACTAACCTCAGCACCTCGGGAGATCTCCCCCCCACCACAGCTACCAACATGATAGTCCTGCAACCTAGGACTGCCCATTTCTATCTCCTCCCCAAAGTCCACAAGTTGGGAGATGGGCTGTCCTGGCAGACCTATTGTCTCCACGTGCTCTTGCCCCACGGAGCTCATATCCTCGTACCTGGACGTTATCCTGTCCCCCTTGGTCCAATCCCATCCCACCTACATCTGTGACACCTCACACTCTCTCCAACTCTTCCATCGCTCTAAGTTCTCCGGCACGCACAACTTCATCTTCACTACGGGCGTGGATACAGCTGATCACTGCCCAATCCATCTCTTCTCAATCACCAGTAAAGTGACGGAAGGTGTCAAAAACAGAGCTAAGAAGCAGCACCTTCTCCCCAATAACCTGCTCACTGATGCCCAGTCTGGGTCTCACCAGGACCACTCAGCTCCTGACCTGGGCACAGCCTGGGTCCAAACATGGACCAAAGAGCTGAACTCCAGGGGTGAGATGAGAGTGACTGCCCTCAACACCAAGGCAGCATTTAATGGAGTGTGATACCAAGGAGCCTTGGTAAACCTGAAGTCAATGGGCACCAAAGGGGAAACACTCCAGTGGTTGGAGTCAGACCTCACACAAAGGGAGACGGTTGTGGGTGTTGGAGATTAATCATCCCAGCTGCAGGACATCACTACAGGAGATCCTCAGGGCAGTGTCCTAGACCCAACTATCTTCAGCTGCTTCATCAATGATCTTCCTTCCATTAGAAGTGGGGATGTTCACTGATGAATGCACAATGTTCAATTCCATTCCCTCTATCATAGGATAGATAACTCACCGGGGCCGGACGGGATATATCCAAGGTTATTACGGGAAGCAAAGGAACAGACTGCTGTGCCTTTGGCAACGATCTTTGCATCCTCACTGGCCACAGGAGTAGTGCCAGATGATTGGAGGGTGGCAAATGTTGTTCCTTTGTTTAAGAAAGGGAGTAGGGATAACCCTGGGAACTACAGACCAGTGAGCCTTACTTCAGTGGTGGGCAAATTATTGGAGAAGATTCTTAGAGACGGGAATTATGGGCATTTGGGGAAGCATAGGCTGATTAGGGACAGTCAGCATAGCTTTGTGAGGAACAGGTCATGCCTCACAAGCCTGACTGAATTCTTTGAGGATGTGACAAAGCACATTGGTGAAGGTAGAGCAGTGGATGTGGTGTAAATGGATTTTAGTAAGGTGTTTGATGAGGTTCCTCATGGAAGTCTTATTCAGAAAGTCAGGAGGTATGGGATCCAGGGAAACTTGGCTGTGTGGATTCAGAATTGGCTTGCCCATAGAAGACAGAAGGTGGTGGTAGATGGAGCGTATTCTGCCTGGAGGTTGGTGACCAGTGGTGTTCCGCTGGGATCTGTTCTGGAACCCCTGCTCTTTGTGATTTTTATAAATGACTTGGATGAGGATGTGGAAGGGTGGGTTAGTAAGTTTGCTGATGACACAAAGGTTGGTGGTGTTGTGGATAGTGTAGAAGGTTGCAGTAGATTACAACAGGATATTGATAGAATGCAGAGCTGGGCTGAGAAGTGGCAGATGGAGTTCAACCCAGAAAAGTGTGAAGTGATACACTTCGGGAGATCGAATTGGAAGGCAGAATACAAGGTTAATGGCAGGACTCTTAGCAGTGTGGAGGAACAGAGGGATTTTGGGGTCCACATCCATAGATCCTTCAAGGTTGCCGTGAAGGTCGATAAGATTGTTAAGAAGGCGTATGGAGTGTTGGCCTTCATTAGTCGGAGTATTGAGTTCAAGAGCCGCGAGGTAATGTTGCAGGTCTATAGAACACTGGTTATGCCACACTTGGAGTATTGTGTTCAGTTCTAGGCGCCTCGTTATAGAAAGGATGTGGAAGCTTTAGAGAAGGTGCAGAGGAGATTTTACCAGGATGTTGCCTGGATTGGAGAGCATGTCTTTTGAGGATAGGTTGAGCGAGCTAGGGCTTTTCTCTTTGGAGAGAAGGAGGATGAGAGGTGAGTTGATAGAGGTGTACAAGATGATAAGAGGCGTAGATCGAGTGGACAGTCAGAGACTTTTTCCCAGGGCGACAATGGCTAACACGAGGGGACATCATTTTAAGGTGACTGGAGGAAGGTATAAGGGGGAAATCAGGGGTAAGTTTTTGACACAGAGAGCAGTGGGTGCATGGAACGCACTGCCTGCGTAGGTTGTGGGGGCAGATACATTAGGGACATTCAAGACACTCTTAGATAGGCACGTGAATGATAGAAAAATAGGGGGTTATGTGGGAGGGAAGGGTTAGATAGATCTTAGTGCAGGATAAAATGTCGGCATAACATTGTGGGCCGAAGGCCCTGTACTGTGCTGTAATGTTCTATGTTCTATGTTCTCACTTCTGAGCAAAAGAAGCAGCCCATGTCTGCATATTTTTTTATTTATTTTTCAAGATCTGATCATCACTTACAAGACTGCAGTTTGCCCATCCCTAAATGCTCTTGAGAATTTGGTGGTGAGCTGCCTTCTTGAACTGCTGCAGTCCTTCTGGTGAACTTACAACTTCAGCAAGTACCCACAATGTGGAAAATAGTCCAGGTATGTCTGCTTCACAAAACCCAGGACAAATACAGCCCGGCCATGTACTACCCAGTCCGGCCGTGTATTGCCCAGTCTGGCCATGTACTGGCCAGTGTGACCATGTACTGACCAGTCTGGCCATGTACTGACCAGTCCAGCCGTGTACTGACCAGTGTGACCATGTACTGCCCAGTGCAGCCATGTACTCACCAATGCAGCCATGTACTGACCAATGTGACCATGTACTGCCCAGTCCAGTCATGTACCGACCAGTGTGACCATGTACTGACCAGTCTGGCCATGTACTGACCAGTTTGGCCATGTACTGACCAATCCAGCTGTGTACTGACCAGTGTGACCATGTACTGACCAATGCAGCCATGTACTCCCCAGTCAGCCTGGTCCCAGCAACATGTTGGGAGACGCCAGCAACAACACCATCAAACAGCATTTACTCACCAGTAACCTGCTCACCAACGCTCAGACTGGGGAATGCCAGAACCATGCAGCCCCAGCGCTCAGAATGTCCAAACCTGGAGGGTCACCTGCAGGGAGTGGACTTCTGACGTGTCTTCTTCCTTTGTCCTTCCTGGTGGTAGAGGTCACTCCTGGGTTTGGGATTTGCCTGGCTGAGGAAATGCAGTGTGTTTTGTGGGTGGTGCACAGTGCAGGTACTGTGCACTGGTGAATGTTCGCCGGTTAATGATGGGTGGTGGTTAGTGAAGGAAGGATGGTTAGTGATGGGTTAGTGATGGGTCGGTGGTTAGTGAAGGAAGAATGATTAATGATGGGCTAGTGATAGGTCTGTGGTTAGTGAAGCTGCAGTCATCAGGCAAGTGCAGATATTCCATCCCATTCTTGATGTGCAGGTCGTGGGTGTCAGGAGGTGAGTCACTCAGGACAGGATCCTCAGCCCCACCGTTGTCTGCGAGGAGCCTCCTGACCTGATCTCATAGCTGCAGTATCTATGTGGCTGCTCTGTGGGGGCTCCTCGCAGACAGCGGTGGGGACTCAGAAACGGTAAATCCATTCAATGTGGAGAATAGGTGATTGGACCCTCTCCTGTTGGAGATCGTCATTGGCCGGCACTTGTGATGCTGCTACATCTTGGTCCAATCTTGAATGTTGCCGGTCTCTCTGTGCTCAGCCAGGACCTGTGGCATTTGCTAAGGAGTTGTGAATGGAATAGAAGACTGTGAAATTAGACCACTGTGTCACGAGAGAGATAAGCTAACACACTGGGCAGTTTCACCTATGTTGGGTAGTGGGGGGTGTTTAGATGTTCAAAGTCAGAAATGCTTCTGAATTTTAAACCCCGGGAGCCCATTTTCTAGCCTTTGGGAAACCCTGATGGATAAAAGGGACGCAAACATTGCTCCGGGTGGGGAGGGAGAGGGGCTGGACAGTGGGGAGGGGATGGACAGGGTGGTGGGGGGAGAGGCTGGACAGGGTGTGGGGGGGTTGGACATGCCAGACAGGGGTTGCTGGCCATGGGGTGGGAGGGGTTGTACTAGATCCTGAGCTGGGGTGACGTGCTCTGTGGGGTGCGATGCACAGAAACCAGGGAAGTTCTGATGTGTTGGGCCAAATAGCCTGTTTCCATGCTATTAGACTCGGTGACTCTATGACTCAGAATCAGTGTGTCCCAGCAATTGGCTGCACCACACCGGACGGTGTCTTCAGCTCAGAGATGGGAGTCTCAACAACTCTCTGACTTCTAAATTAGTCCCATCTCTCTCCCAGGACCCACCGTCTCCACTGAGGCTGACCCAGCAGAAGCTGAGGGGTAAACTGGGGATGACAACCTTCTACAAACTCCAGGACCACTGCCTGCCTCAAACGTCTGGACTGCTACCTCCTCAAGCACCAGGACCGCTGTCTCCCTCAAACATCTGGACTGCTGCCTCCCTCAAACACCAGAACTGCTGCCCCCTCAAACATCCGGACTGCTGTTTTCCTCAAAGTTATGATTTACTGCCAACCTCAAACAACCAAACCAGTGTCTACTTTACCCGCTGTCAGTGTAGGGGCAGTTGTTGTGATCTCTGGGTAACGCTCTCTGTGTGGTGACTGTTTATAACATGGAATTCAAGTGATGTTTGGCTTTGACTGGGTGCAACAGCGCTTGATATGGGACCTGCAACGCACAGGAACGCAAGACACAATGGTGGACTCAGTTCCATCACAGGTACAGCTCTCCCCACCATCGAGGACATCTACAAGTGGCGATGTATCAGGAAGATGACATCCATCATTAAGGACCCCCACCAGGCCATACCCTTTTCTCATTGCTGCCATCAGGCTGGAGGTACAGGAGCCTGAAGACCCACACCTCAAGGTTCAACAACAGCTTCTTCCCCACTGCCATCAGGTTCTTGAACCCAACTAAAAAACACTAATTCTACCTCGGCTATATTTCCCTCAACTTGTTTATATTTACTTTTGTTCTGTTGTGTAAATTGCATATAATTTATGTTAATCTCAAAGTAACCCGACAGTTTAAGACAGGTGATCTGTATCACAGGAGGGGCCAGAACTTCCTGCCTTTCAATTGGTTAGCTGGCTTTTTCTCTCATGTACATGGTTGCTCCGGTAACAAAGGTGGAGTTACTTCCTCCACATAAATTGCCATAAACAGGAGGATCTGGAGTGAGTCCAAGGCATTTGTACCAAGGTAAGTGACAGCACAATGAAGATATCCTTTGGATTTACAGCTGGATGTGTGGGGAGACTGCAGGTTTCATATTCTGGTTCCGGCTTGAACCAAGTTCTACACTTGTGACAAAGGGTCTTCAACCTGGTTCACTTCCACAGGTGCTGTCTGACCTACTGAACATTTCTGCACTTTCTGTTCTCATCCACAGATTGTGTGCAGGATGAACCTTTTGATTTGGGAATATCCGATGTAATTCAGGTGCAGACCTCCAGTGTGTCTGCAGCTGATAATGAAATTATGCTGTTGGGTGCTACTGATAAGTGTTTTGCCTGAGTGAATCTGTAGTGTTACGTGTTGTGTGCAGTCAGACTGGCTGCTTTACCCCAGCTCCCCGTAACGTAACGCTTTTGTTCTGCAGCTTCCCACTAGACAAGTGGAGGAGCAAGTCACTCTGTTAATGCAGTGAAACTACAAGCTGTTGTAGTACGAAGAGATCTGGGGATCTGGTGCATGAAACACACAGAGTTAGAATGCAGGTACAGCAAGTCATTAGGAGACAAATGGAATGTTGGTCCTTTATTGCAAGGAGAATTGAATGTTAATATAGGAAAGTTTTGATGCAACTTTAAGAGTCTGAGGGACAGCAGCTCTTTCCCAGAGCGACAACGGCTAACACAAGGGGACACAATTTTAAGGTGATTGGAGGAAGGTATAAGGGGGATGTCAGGGGTAAGTTTTTTACACAGAGAGCAGTGGGTGTGTGGAATACACTGCCGGCAGAGGTTATGGGGGAAGATACATTGGGGACATTTAAGAGACTCTTGGATAGACACGTGAATGATAGAAAAATGGGGGACTATGTGGGAGGGTAGGGTTCGATAGATCTTAGAGCAGGATAAAATGTCGGCACAACATTGTAGACCGAAGAGCCTGTACTGTGCTGTAGTGTTCTATGTTCTATGTTCTATGGAGAAGTTAAGACAGTTTGGTCTCCATAATCAGAGAACAGTAGGTTTGCTTGGAGGCAGAGAAGGTTCCCTAGATTAGGTCCTGGGATTAAATTATTTTTGTATGCAGAGGGTAGACAGTCAGTCTTTTTCCCAGGGTAGAAATGTCAAGCACTAGGGGACGTGCATTTAAGGTGAGAGGGGTAAGTTTAAAGGAGATGTGTGGGGTAAGTTTTTTACACAGAGGGTGATGGCTGCCTGGAACGGGCTGCCAGGGGTGGTGGGAGCAGGATTGGCCCACGTGACTTGAGTTGGGTCCAGTGGTTTGTTTATTATTATTGTCACATCTAAGATAAGATAAGATGAGATCTTTATCAGTCACGCGTACATTGAAACACACAGTGAAATACATCTTTTGCGTAGAGTGTTCTGGGGGCAGCCCGCAAGTGTCACCACACTTCCAGTGCCAACATAGCATGCCCACAACTTCCTAACCTGTACATCTTTGGAATGTGGGAGGAAACCGGAGCACCCGGAGGAAACCCACGCAGACACAGGGAGAACGTACAAACTCCTTACAGACCGTGGCTGGAATTGAACCCGGGTTGCTGGCACTGAGATACAATAAAAAGATTTTGTTTGTGTGCCATCCAGACAGTTCATGCCGTACATAAGTACATAGAGGTAGTAAGAAGAAAAACAGAATGCAGAATTTAGTGTTGTAGCTACACAGAAAGTGCAGCGCAGGTAGACAAAATGCAAGGGCCACGATGAGGTAGATTGAGAGATCAAGAATTCATCTTTAGCATACAAGAGGGACATTCAGGAGTATGATAACATGGGATAGAAGCTGTCCTTGAGCCTGGTGAGTCATACTCTCAGGCTTTTGTATCTTCTGCCCATTGGGAGGGGAGAGAAGAGAGAATGACCAGGGTGGGCGGGTCTTTGATTACACTGGCTGCTTACCCGGGAAGTGTCGACGGAGTCCATGGAGGGGAGGCTGGTTTGCCTGAAGGACTGGGCTGTGTCCACAGCCCTCTGTACTTTGTTGTGGACTTGGACAGAGCAGTTGCCGTACCAAGCTGTGATGTATCCTATGATGCGTCTGTAAAAGTTGGTGAGGGTCACCGGGGACATACTGAATTTCCTTAGCCTTCTGAGGAAGTGGAGGTGTTGGTGCATTTTCTCACTGCTGAGAGCCATCCCCGCAACTCTGTTTGGCCCAACCTTTCAGGTGCTGTTTAGCATCCAATGAAAAACACTTAAATAGCTGCAGTTAGTACAACTTGTGCCACAAACTGGCTGGATTGTTGTTGGTTATTTCTCCTTTCCTCTTCCAGCCACCTCCCTTCCTGGACGACCTCGTTGTTCCTCAGCCTTTCCCCATCAGGTTTTGTCACTTAACACTTTGTTTTCAAAACAAATCCAATCAGAACAAGTACTTGCCAGTGTAGTTACATGTTATTCTATTTCCTAGAATAATATGTGGACCTCTCTTTCTTTGTCTCAAGCCCGCAGGTGAATGGGACAGAAGGTGGCCGCTCTGTGTGGGGGGAAGGGAGGCAATGGAGTGCCATCAACAAAGTCTGCAGCTTCAGTCAATCGAACTAAGTGTACGTATGCAGTTATCTTGTCTCTCCTGCAGCTCCAAACATATTCATGTCCAGTCAACCTCTCCCACTCCCCTTTGAATGTTCACTCAAAGGCAGCTAGTCACCAGATTCTAATTTCCCCAGAAACCTCTGGACAAGCTCTCATGGAACATTTCTGGACAAGTAATCATATGATTGTGGAACAGGTTCAGCAACGTTGTTGTCAGCATGACTTTGCAAGTTTTGTAACTGATGACAAGCTGCAACTTTGGGGAGGTTGGATCATGTTACTGAAGCAGATTGGAAGCTTCCACCAGTAACATAGTTATCTTGGTGCCAGGAACAGCTGTAGATCGGCCTCAGGCAAATGGAACATAAATTGAGAGCCAGCATCGCAGGAGGTGAGATTTATGGGCAGCCTTTCAATGTTCAATTAATCGTTCTCGATCTAAGGAAGGTTGTCAGAAAATCCAGTGCAAACCTTTGATTCATTCATTGTTGAAGGTCTCGGCATCACTGCCAGGCCAACCATTCACTGCCCTTCCCTACCTGCCCTTGAGGAGGTGGAGGGGGTCTTCCACCTTTGTACTGCCCCCGTCCTTCTGGTGATGGTGCTGTTGGGGAGGGGTGTCCAGGAGCTTTGGTCTCCATATCTGAGGAAGGATGTTCTTACAATGGAGGGAGTTCAGTGAGGATTCACCAGACTGATCCCTGGGATAGCAGGATTGATGTATGAAGAGACACTGGTTTTATATTCACTAAAGATTAGAGGAATGATAGGAACCGGCCAGATTCGCTGCAGGAAGAAGTTCCCGAAGGTGTGGGAGTCCAGGACCAGGGGTGACTGCCAAAGGATAAGGGATCAGCAACTTATGACTGAGATAAGGAGAAATTTCTTCTCCAGAGTGTGGTGAACCTGTGGAATTCTCCACCACAGAAAGTTAAAGACAAATCATTGAACATGTTCAAGGAGTTAGATATAGTTTGTAGGGCTGGACAAATCAAGGGATGTGGGGAGGAAGTGGGAATGGGAACTGAATTTGGGTGATCAGCTGTGATCATATTGAATGTCTTATATACAACAAAGGCTGTGGCCCAGTTAACATCCCAACTGCAGTAATACAAAGCTGCACTCCAGAATTAGCTGAGTCTACGACTGTTACAAAGGCAGATTGTTACTTGGCTAGTTGGTGGAACTACTCCTTCAATGCAGATGCCTGTAGCCAGATGTTTATTATAAAGGCTTTGCAAGGTCAGCTGGATTGTGAGCGACTGTCAGGTCTGATGCAGCAAGTACATTTACTTCAGGGTTAACAAGAAAACTGTTTCTGAAACATTGGCACCACTGCGACACTCCTCCCTCCCACAAGACAGGTAGCAGAGGACCTGCAAAAGGTTAAACATCACCACATTCCCAGTGTGGGGGGAGAGGGCTGCCAACTGTCCAGGAGAAACCGCGGCAGCCAGGGTGGACAGTGCTGTTTGCGTGCGGATTCCCGGGAGAGTCCTGGTGAGATGAACCAGGCTGGGTTACTGCCATTCACAGAGGCACTATGAAGCTGGCATCAGGTTTGCTCAGGGGTGGGTTGTCGGTGGGGGAGGTGAGTATTGTTGACATAAGGAAGCGAATTTAAAGTTCTCACGGACTCCGTGATACACGGACAAACCCGAGGTGAATGAATGAGATGTGACTACATTGGGAAAGGCTTCACCTGAATTTGTCTCTTCTCCAGGCACGAATGTAAATGATGGGAAATCTGTAACCAAGTCTGCCCACAAGGACACACCACGGCGTGACCTGCAGTGTGGACCCTGAGGGTAAGGAGGCACTGGGGGTAAGGGGGCCTCGTCTTCTGCCCCTTCCTCAGTGTGCCCAGAAATTCAGCTCTCCATCAAACAACCAACCAACCAACCTTTGCTTCGGGACCAGGATCCATGAAGACTTGTTCACAACCTCTCAATGAAGAAATGAACTTGTCTGAAAATACTTTGCCTGTGCCACTGAAACAAAAGCAAAAGCAAGGATTATGTCCTAAATTAAACACTTCCCTATATCCTGAAAATCATCACCAGTAACACCAATAAACTGCTTTAAATTCCTATCACTGGCTCGTTCCAGTTAATTTGTACATTGTTCCTATTTGTTTAACCACTGCCTTCCCCGGACTACTTGCTGACTGATGGACGAGGGTCAGTGGTTCCTGATTCCTATCCACACCACACCCTCCAACAACCCATCGGACGGTGTACAGTGGTTCACTGACTGCCTTTCATGGATTCCACTCCATGGTTTCACAGTAACCAGGAGAACATAAACTCCCCAATTACCCCAATTCTGTAACTTGCGGTAACCCCTCCCACTTCCCCCCCCCACCCACCTCTTCTTCCTTCCTCCTTGTCTTCCCTCATTCCTGTGGCCCCCTCACCCCTACTCTTTTCCCTCCCCCACCCTCATGACCTGCCCATCTATTCCCCACCTCCTTCCCTTTATTCCATGGTCCACTGCCCTCTCCTACTAGATTCCTTCTCCTTCAGCCCTTTGCCTCTTCTCCCTATCAACCTCTCAGCTTCTTACATCTCCCCCTCCCCCACCCACCTATCTTCCCTCTCACCTGGACTCACCTATCACCTGCCAGCCTGGGCTGCTCCCCCTCCCGCAACCTTATTCTGGCTTCTGCCTTCTTTTACAGTCCTGATGAGGGGTCTCGACCTGAAACGTTGACTGTTTATTTAGCTCCATGGATGCTGCCTGACCTGCTGAGTTCCTCCAGCACTGTGTGTATTGCTCCACCCCAAACACTGGAATTGTTGCAAACCTGCTTATCTGGAACTCAGCCTGCAGATATTCCCTTCACTTGACATCTGGTCTCTGAGCCATAGGATCATGGCTTCCTCAGCAGAGAGATCTGGGCTGTTGCCTTTGCAGTGTGAGGGAGTGCTGAACTGTCAGAGATTCCAAGGTACCACTGTCTCAGCTGGATGTAAGAGATCACATGGCAAGGTTGCTACAAAGAAGGGCAGCAGAGTTTTCCCCAGAGCCCTGACCAATTCTTGTCCCTCCACCGACATCACTGGACAAAGACATTATCAGCTGTTTGTGGGATCTCACTGTGTACAGATCCTGCCTGTCAGGAGTGCTTGCACTATGCACCTTCAGTGTACCTGACAGGAATGCAAAGAATGCTGCATAAATGCAGGTCATTTTTACCCAAATGCTGTTGACAGGCATTTTGTTATTAGTGTCAGGATGTACCAGCTGACATGTTTAGAGTCACAGAGCAATGCAGCACAGATACAGGCCCTTTGGCCCAACCAGTCCATGCTGACCACGGTGTCCACCCAGCTAGTCCCAATTTCCTGCATTCGGCCCATATCCCTCCAAGCCCCGCCCCTCCATGTACCTGTCCAAGTGCTTCTTAAATGACGCTGTTGTACCTGCCTCACCCACTTCCTCTGGCAGCTCGTTCCATACACTCACCGCCCTCTGCGTGAAAAAGTTGCCCCTCAGGTCCCTTTTAAATCTTTCACCTCTCACCCTAAATCTATGTCCCCTAGTTTTGGACTCCCTAACTCTAGGGAAAAGGGTGTTACCGTCCACCTTATCTGTAATTTTAAACACTACTATAAGGTCGCCCCTCATTCTCCTACGTTCGAAGGAATGAAGATCCAGCCTGGCCAACCTCTCCCTATAACTCAGACCTTCTAGTCCTGGCAACATCCTCACAAATCTTCTCTGCTCTCTTTCCAGTTTAACCATATCTTTCCTATAACAGGGTGACCAAAACTATGCACAGTACTCCAAGTGCGGCCTCACCAACAACTTACACAACTGCAACATAACGTCCCAACTCCTGTATCAATGCCCTAACTGATGAAGGCCAGCTCGCTAAACACCTTTTTCACCACCCTGTCTACCTGTGATGCCACTTTCAATGAACTATGCACTTGTACTCCCAGGTCCCTCTGTTCCATTACATTCCCTAGTACTCTAATCTGGTTTGACTTTTGAAAATGCATCACTTCACACTTATCTGTATTGAAATCCATTTGCCGCTCCTCGGCCCACTTCCCTAACTGATCAAGATCCTCCTGTGATCCACGATAACCTTCTTCACTATCAACGACACCTCCTAATTTCGTGCCATCTGCAAACTAGTTGATCAAGCCTTGTGCATTCACATCCAACTCATTTATATAAATAACGAATAACAAGGGTCCCAACACCGACCCTTGCGGCACATCACTAGTCACTGGCCTCCATTCTGAGGAACAACCTTCGACCACCACCCTCTGCTTCCCACCTCCAAGCCAATTTTGAATTTACCTAAATGGCTCTCCCTGGATTCCATGGGACCTAACCTTCCAGACCAGCCTGTCATGCAGGACCATGTTGAAGGCCTTGCTTAAGTCCAAATAGACAACATCCACTGCCCTTCCCTCATCTTTGGCTCAGAGTTGATGAGCTGGAGTCGCAGCTACAAACACTGCGCAGCATAAAGGAGGGAGAGAGTTATGTAGACACGATCCATCAGGAGGCAGTCACCCCCCTTAGAGCAGGTACATCTGAGGTTCAGGATGCAGATAGAATGGTGACTGTCAGGGGAGGGAAGAGGAAGAAGTGAAGGTTTTAGATTTCTGGATCATTGGAATCTCTTCTCGGGAAGGTGGGACCTGTACAGAGAGGACGGGTTACACCCAAACCAGAAGGGGGCCAATATCCTTGCGGCCAGGTTTGCTAGGGTGGTTCGGGAGGGTTTAAACTAGTTTGTGAGGGGGAAGGGAACCGGAGGAGTAGGTCAGAGGAAGAAGGGGATGGGGAAAAGTCAGATCAAACAGGTAGAGAGGCTTTGAGGAAGGAGAAGCAGAGTACAGGCTATAAAAGTAGTAAGGTAGATGGACTGAAGTGTGTTTACTTAAATGCAAGAAGCGTCAGGAATAAGGGAGATGAACTGAGGGCTTGGATAAGTATGGGGGACTGTGATATTGTGGCTATTACTGAGATGTGGCTGACGTCAGGGCAGGAGTGGATATTGAATATTCCTGGTTTTCGGTGTTTTAAGAGGGATAGGGAAGGGGGGAGGAGAGGAGGAGAGGTGGCGATACTTGTCAGGGACACTGTTACGGCTGCGGAAAGGATGGATGTTGTAGAAGGATCATCTCTAGAGTCCGTATGGGTGGAAGTAAGGAACAAGAAAGGAGCAGTTACTCTACTAGGAGTATTCTATAGGCCCCCCGGTAGCAGTAGAGATATAGAGGAGCAGATTGGCAGGCAATGTTTGGAGAGAAGCAAAAATAACAGGGTTGTTATAATGGGAGACTTCAACTTCCCAAATATAGACTGGAACCTGCTTAGTGCCAAAGGTTTAGATGGGACAGAATTTGTTAAATGTGTCCAGGAGGGATTCCTGACGCAGTATGTCGACAGACTGACTAGAGGGAATGCCATGCTAGATCTAGTTTTAGGAAATGAACCGGGACGGGTGAAGGATCTATTGGTGGGTGAGCATTTGGGGGACAGTGACCATTGCTCCATAACCTTTAAAATTGTCATAGACAGGGACAGGTGCGGAGAGAACTAGAAGATATTTAATTAGGGAAGGGCGAACTATGAGGCTATAAGGAGAGAACTTGGGAGTGTAAATTGGGATGTCCTTTTTGAAGAGAAATGTACCATGGAGATGTGGTCGATGTTCAGGGATCTTATGCAGGACGTTAGGGATAAATATGTCCCGGTGAGGCAGAGAAGGAATGGCAGGGTGAAGGAACCGTGGGTGATGAGAGAGGTGGAACAACTAGTTAGGGAGAAGAAGGCAGCAAACATAAGGTGTAAGCAGCAAGGATCAGACAGGGCCCGTGAGGAATATAGAGTAGCGAAGAAGGAACTTAAGAAAGGGCTGAGGAGAGCTAGAAGGGGACATGAAAAGGCATTGGCTAGTAGTGTTAAGGAAAATCCCAAGGCCTTTTTCACATACGTGAAGGGTAGGAGGATGGTTAGGGTAAAGGTAGGTCCGATTAAAGACAAAGGTGGGAGAATGTGCCTGGAGGCAGCGGAAGTGGGAGAAGTTCTCAATGAATACTTCTCTTCGATATTCACCAAGGAGAGGGGTCTTGGTGACGCAGAAGGGAGTGCTGGTAAGGGTAATGTTCTCAAGGTTGTAGGTATCAAGAGAGGGGATGTGTTGAAGTTGTTGAATAATATCAAGACAGATAAATCTCCGGGACCTGATGGGATATTCCCCAGGCTGCTTCGAGAGGCGAGGGAGGAGATTGTTGAACCGCTGGTAAGGATCTTTGAGTCCTCGTTGTCCACGGGGGTGGTGCCAGAGGATTGGAGGGTGATGAATGTTGTCCCCTTGTTCAAAAAAGGTATTAGGGATAGTCCAGGGAATTACAGACCAGTGAGTCTCACATCTGTGGTGGGTAAGCTGTTAGAAAGGATTCTAAGGGATAGGATCTATGAACACCTAGAGAATCATGGACTGATTAGGGACAGCCAGCATGGCTTTGTGAAGGGAAGATCTTGCCGCACAAGCCTGATAGGGTTCTTTGAGGAGGTGACGAGAAAGATTGATGAGGATAGTGCAGTGGATGTGGTCTATATGGATTTTAGTAAGGCGTTTGATAAGGTTCCTCATGGTAGGCTTCTTCAGAAGGTCAGAGGCCAAGGGATCCAGGGAAGCTTGGCTGTGTGGATTAGGAATTGGCTTGCCTGTAGAAAGCAGAAGGTTGTGGTGGAGGGAGTGCCCTCGGATTGGAGGGCAGTGACTAGTGGTGTCCCGCAAGGATCGGTTCTGGGACTTCTACTTTTTGTGATATTTGTAGATGACTTAGATGAGGGGGTGGAAGGCTGGGTTAGTAAGTTTGCGGACGACACTAAGATCGGCGGTGTTGTGGATGGTGTGGAGGGCTGTCGGAGCTTACAGAGGGATATTGATAAGATGCAGAGCTGGGCTCACAAGTGGCAGATGGAGTTCAATCTGGAGAAGTGTGAGGTGGTACACTTTGGAAGGACAAACTCCAGGGCAGAGTACAAGGTAAATGGCAAGGTACTTGGCAGTGTGGAGGAGCAGAGGGATCTGGGGGTTCATGTTCACAGTTCACTGAAAGTTGCCTCACAGGTGGAAAGAGCAGTTAAGAAGGCCAATGGGATGTTGGCTTTCATAAATCGTGGGATTGAGTTTAAGAGCCGCGAAGTGATGATGCAGCTTTACAAAACTCTAGTTAGACCACACTTAGAGTACTGTGTTCAGTTCTTGTCGCTGCATTATAGGAAGGATGTGGAGGCGTTGGAGAGGGTGCAGAGGAGATTTACCAGGATGCTGCCTGGATTAGAGCGTATGGAATATGAGGAGAGGCTTAAGGTGCAAGGGCTTTATTCACTGGAAAGGAGGAGGATGAGAGGAGACATGATGGAGGTATATAAAATACTGAGAGTAATAGATAGAGTAGACAGTCAGCGCCTCCTGCCCGGGGCACCAATGCTCAAGACGAGAGGGCATGGCTTTAAGGTTATGGGTGGAAGGTTCAGGGGAGATGTCAGGGGGAGGTTTTCCACCCAGAGAGTGGTTGGTGCATGGAATGCACTGCCTGGGGTGGTGGAGGCAGATACATTGGACAGGTTCAAGAGTTTGTTGGATAGGCACATGTAGGAATGTGAGATAGAGGGATATGTGGGAGGAAAGGGTTCGATAGTGTGAGGGTGGTTTGATGGACAGCACAACATGGTGGGCCGAAGGGCCTGTTTTGTGCTGTATGGTTCTATGGTACTTATTACCCTTTTGGTTACCTCTTCAAAGAAGTCTAAAAGATTCATCAAACACAACTTGCCATGCATAAAGTCATGCTGACTCCTCCTAATCAGACTCTTTCTATCCAAATGCTGGTAGATCCCGTCCCTCAGAATTCCCTCCAGTAACTTCCCCACCACTGACGTCAGGCTGACCGGCCTGTAGTTCCCTGGCTTGTCCTTGCTACTCTTCTTAAACAACAGAACGACATTAGCCACCTTCCAGTCTTCGGGAACTTCACCAGTGGTTAACGGTGAAGCAAGTATCTCCGCAAGGGCCTTCGCAATTTCAGCCTCCCACAAAGTCCTGGGATGCTTTCGGTCAGGCCCTGGGGATTTATCCACCTGAATGCACTGTAAGGCTACAAATATTTCCTCCTTGGTAATATGAATTGTTCTCCAAAACTTCTCCTCTAGTTTCCCTTATCTCTTGAGCAAGTGTTTGTACTGATCAATGATGTGGAAAGAATGTTCTCAGAAGTTCATCGGGTGCTGATAATTCCTCCCAGCTCTTCTGATCCTGACCATGACCTTGTGGTTCTGAGCTGCTCTGTAGGTGGATAGTTACTGATGGAGCTGAAGTCCATCTGACAGAGTGGAATGCTGTTGATGGCAGCTCGGCGTGGATGGGTGACCAGCTGGATCCAGCCAAACACCAAACAAGTTCCCCCAGCCCCCAAACCCCTCTCAGTTCTGACCAATTCAATCCAGACACTTTCTGTTCTTCCTCATTCGAAACGGGCTCATATCTCAGTGTGTGACAAATGCTTTATATTCTCAGATATTCAGCCTGGACTTTCCTAAGGAAGTTTTCCTGGAACAGTACCAACTGCAGGAACAGTGGTTTGCTGTCTTATTCCCTTCAGTATAACCCCCACTGGTCTCCCAAAAACACACTCAAAATGAGACAGAACTCATTTCCTTGGCCAGAAACAGCTGTGCATCAAGTTTCCTGGGACTTTAATTCATTTCTATTTTATGTTTTGTGTTCTGAGAACAATATGACACCAGGCAGGAATTTGATCCGGCAGTTCGAAGGAGCTCAGGTGTCGCCGGTGGCTGATTTGCCTGCAGTTAATCAGTTGCAGCAGCTCCCTCTAGGATTGCCCACATTATCAATTGACTGTAGATGATCGTCAGTGTCTTTATGCAAATCAGTTTTTATAAAGCAGAATTGTATTTAAGGAATGCAGTCAATCCCAACACCTGTGGCCTTTCTACATAGCACTTCATCACTTGAGATGCAAATGTCTCAAACTATTGCCAAATAGCCCAGCAGTCGGAGCTGGAGGGAGGAGGGAAAACCTGGTGAGTCATAGAGTCATATCATATAAAAACAGGCCCTTCAGCCCAACTCATCCATGCCAACTAAGATGCCCACCCACGCTGGTCCCATTTGCCATAATTAGGCCCATGACCTTTGAAACTTTTCCCATTTATTTACCTGTCCAAATGTTTTTTAAAATTTGTTATTGTACCTGCCTTGACCGCTTCCTCTAGCAGCTCATTCCACATTGACACCACCCTCTGTGTTTAAACATTGCCCCTCAATTTCCTATTAAATCTCTCTCCTCTCACCTCAAACCTATGTCCCTTAGTTCTTGATTCCTCAACCCTGGGAAAAAGACTGAGTGCATTCACCCTATCGCTGCCCCTCACAATTTTATACACCCCTACAAGGTCACCTCTCAGGATCCTGCACTCCAAGGATAAAAGTCCGAGCCTGTCCGTCCTCTCCCTATAACTCAGTCCCTCAAGTCCCAGCAACATCCTTGTAAATCCTTTTTGCACTCTTTCCCGTTTAATAACATCTTTCCTATAGCAGGTCGACCAAAACTGAACACAATACTCCAGATGCAGCCTCACCAGCGTCCTGTACAACTGCACCATGACCTCCCAACTTTTATACTTAATGCCCTGACTGATGAAGGCCAGCAAACCAAAAGCCTTCTTCACCACCCTGTCTCCCTGTGACTCCACTTTCAGGGAACCATGTACTTGTACTCCAAGGTCCCCCTTTTCTGCAACACTCCCCAGGGCCCTGCCATTTACTGTGAAAGTCCAACCCTGGTTTGAGTTCCCAAAATGCAACACCTCAGACTTATCTAAATTAAATTTGCCGTTCCTTGGCCCACTTACCCAGCTGATCAAGATCCCGCTGTAATTCCTAATAACCTTCTTCACTGTGAAATGACACCACCTATTTTAGTGCCATCTGTAATATGGTGGATAAAAACATAGGGGAGGAAGTAGTTAACTTTTCACCAGAGCAGAGGTTCTATAACTTGAGGGCAGAGGTTTAAGATAAGGTAACAGCTATAGAGGGATCTAAGGAAGAACTGTTTCACTGGAGGGTGTCTGCAATCTGAATCGCACTGCCTGAGGGGATGGTGGAGGCAGAGACTCTCACAACATTGAGAAGTCCCTGGACAAGCCACCACATGGAAGGCTACAGACCAAGTCCTGGTAAATGGGATTAACATTGGTGTTCACTTGATGGACGTGGTGAGCTGAGGGCCTGTTCCTGTGCTGTAAGGCTCTCTGACCATAGAAGGACATGGAATGGAAGCAAGTCAACCCCTGCGATTAGCTAAGAGGAGACTGGACCTGCTGCTCCCCTCCTACTGAAGCTGAATTTGTCATTGGTTTATTATTGTCACATGTACCGAGGTACCGTGAAAAGCTTTTGTTTGCGTGCCATCCAGACAGATCATTCCATACATAAGTACATCGAGGTAGTGCAAAAAAAAAAACAGAATACAGAATATAGCGTTAGAGTCATGGAGCAATACAGCAGATACAGGCCCTTCGGCCCAACCAGTCCATGCCGACCACAGTGCCTACTCAGCTAGTCCCAATTTCCTGCGTTCGGCCTATATCCCTCTAAGCCCCGTCCCTCCATGTACCTATCCAAGTGTTTCTTAAATGATATTGTTGTACCTGCCTCACCCACTTCCTCTGGCAGCTCGTTCCATACACTCACCACCCTCTGTGTGAAAAAGTTGCCCCTCAGGTCCCTTTTAAATCTTTCCCCTCTCACCCTAAATCTATGTCCCCTAGTTTTGGACTCCCCTACCCTGGGGAAAAGATGGTTACCATCCATCTTTTAATTTTAAACATCTCTATAAGGTCACCCCTCATTCTACTACATTCCAAGGAATGAAGACCTAGCTTGGCCAACCTCTCCCTGTAACTCAGGCCCTCTAGTCCTGGCAACATTCTCGTAAATCTCCTTTGCATTCTTTCCAGTTTAATCATATCTTTCCTATAACAAGTGACCATAACTGTACATAGTACTCCAAGTGTGGCCTCACCAAAGACTTAACTGCAACATAATGTCCCAACTCCTATACTCAGTGCCCTGACTGATGAAGGCCAGCGTGCTAAACACCTTTTTCACCATCCTGTCTCCCTGTGATGCCACCTTCAATGAACTATGCACTTGTACTCCCAGATCCCTCTGTTCCGTTACACTCCCTAGTGCCCTGCCATTCATAGTACAAGTCCTACACTAGTTTGACTTTCCAAAATGCATCACCTCACACTTATCTGTATTGAAATCCATTTGCCGCTCCTTGGCCCACTTCCCTAACTGATCAAGATCCCCCTGTAATCTACGATAACTTTCTTCACTGTCAACACCACCTCCTAATTTTGTGTCATCTACAAACTTACAGATCAAGCCTTGTGCATTCGCATCCAGTTACAGTTATGGAGAAAGTGCAATGGAGGTACACAAATAAAGTGTAAGGGCCATAACAAGGTAGGTAAAAAGATCAAAAGTTCATCTTTATTGTACAAGAGGTCCATTCAAGAGTCTGATAACAGTGGGATAGAAGCTGTCCTTGAGCCTGGTGGTGTGTGCTTTCAAGCTTTTGTATCTTCGGCCCAATGGAAGGGGCAGGAGTGGTTTTTGATAATGTGACCCATCGGGCAGAAGATACAAAAGCCCGAAAGCACATACCACCCAGCTCAAGCGCAGCTTCTATCCCAGTGTTATAAGACTATTGAACTGTTCCTTAGTACAATAAGATGGACTCTTGACCTCACAATCTGCCTCGTTATAACCTTGCACCTTATTGTCTGCATGCACTGCACTTTCTCTGTAACTGTAGCACTTTATTCTGCATTCTGTTATTGTTTTACCTTGTACTACCTCAGTGTAATAAATTGATCTGGATGAATGGTATGCAAGACAAGATTTTCACTGTACCTCGGTACATGTGACAATAATAAACAAATTTACCAATTTACCGAGGCAGCGGGGAATATAGTGAGGAGCTGATACTGTGGTGATTACACTACACTATACACGATACTGTGGTGATTATACTACACTATACACAATTCCGTGGTGATTATACTACACTATACACTATACTGTGGTGATACACCACATGACCAATGAACACAGACACAGGAATATCGGCAGTTTCAGAGAAAGAATCAGATCCTTTATGCTGCCAGGATTGGCCCAGAACAAATCAAACTGACATTCAACTTGCCTGGAACCAAAAGGAAGTATACTTGCGGATTACAGATCAGGACAAAGAAAATGAAAATGATTGCACCTGACCAAGTGGAGAACAATAACTATGAAACTATGCCACAAAACAACAAATTTCCTGACATATGTCAGTGATAACCTGATTCTGATTCAGAATGTTGAGGATGTCCTTGCACATAACAAGGTGCATTGCATGAGTGTTTGGTGTAATATATACTTGAGAGCTGGCATCAGCATTGTGAGCCAAAGGGTCTGCTTCCCTGCAATAAGACTCAATGATTCTCTGGCACTCTCCCCAGCTGCTGTCTGACCCACTGAGTATCTCTGGTGTTTCAGTTTTTATTTCTGCTCCTCGGTCCAGTCACCTGCCCCTGCACATTAACCAGGCCTTGCCGTTAACTGTGCCGCAGCCTGCAGGAACCGCTCCTCCTGCACTTCCAGCTGTGAAGGAGGCTGCCTCTTCCCCTGGCCTCTGAACGAGTTGTCAGTAACTACTCGCCCGTAAACAAACAGCTACACAGAAATATGGAAATAGAACAGTTACTTTAATGAGCTTTCAGTCAACTGAATATTAATTGGAGAGACCCAAATGATTCCCCAGGAAACCATGACAGGAACGAGGAACTAGAGTCATGTGTGTACCGTCTACAGGAGTGAGGAATCTGATTGGGTGTGGCTGGTTTGTCAACACTATGGAGTAAACTAATTAGCAGATGTAAGAAGGAATCTCTGACAGAGGCAACATCGTCCTCATTGAATTGAGGAGGAAGAACAGAAAAGTGGACAATGGGACTGGGAAGGTTTCTCTACAGGAAATGGCATGGACTTGATGAACTGAATGGCCTCCCTCTGTGCTACAAAAGGACTAAAGTTCTTTAATTGGCAAGGTAGGGGGCAGGGGAGGCAAGAAGGTAGTTGGCAAAGAGGTGATTTGCCTGGATCAAGGTCCACATTCTAATCTTCACTCACACCGCATCTCCAGAGGTGAATGATGACAATTCTCGAGTAGCTGCTTCATTACACACTGACGGAAATGACCATAAGGGTAATCAAAGAACGAGGTTTGAAGAAGCACTTGAACGAGGAGAGAGCAGCAGAGGAATGGAACCTGGTGATCTTACTAAACGTATAAAATGCTGAGGTTCCGAATAGCCAGCTCCCATCCTTATTTTCCACAACAGTATCCCTGATTTGCTTTCGGACACCAAGGCAGCTATGTATGTGTATCTCCTCTAATTCCACACACACTGAGATCGGACTCTGCATTTTGCAAGTGTACTAGCTTGGTGGGCACCTTGGTCGGCATGGACATGTTGGGCCGAATGGCCTGTTTCCCTGCTGTATGACTCGGTGACTCTATGACTCAGCAATCAGCTGCACCACACCGGACGGTGTCTTCAGCTCCTGGCTCAGAGATGGGAGTCTCAACAATTCACTGACTTCTAAATCAGTCCCATCTCTCTCCTAGGACCCACCCTCTCCACTGAGGCTGACCCAGCAGAAGCTGAGGGCTAAGCTGGGGATGACAACCTTCTGCAAACTCCAGGACCACTGCCTCCCTCAAGCACCAGGACTGCTGCCCCCTCAAACATCTGGACTGCTGTTTTCCTCAAAGTTATGATTTACTGCCAACCTCAAACAACCAAACCAGTGTCTACTTTACCCGCTGTCAGTGTAGGGGCAGTTGTTGTGATCTCTGGGTAACGCTCTCTGTGTGGCGACTGTTTATAACGTGGATTACCAGATCAGTGGCTTTGAATCAAAAGTGACCCGAATGGTTTACCATTGAATCTGACAGGGACAATGTGGTGCTCACAGGGAGCCCAGAGCCATATCTGTGTCCACGACTGACATTTAGTTGAAGGCTCATCAACCAGCAGCGGTGTTGCAAGTAATCTCAAAGTAACTTGACAGCTTACTGACAGGTAACCTGACACGTGATCTGTATCACAGGAGGGGTCAGAACTCCCTGCCTTTCAATTGGTTAGCTGGCTTTTTCCCTCATGTACATGGTTGCTCCGGTAACAAAGGTGGAGTTACTTCATCCACATAAATTGCCATAAACAGGAGGATCTGGAGTGAGTCCAGGGCGTTTGTACCAAGGTAAGTGACAGCACAATGAAGATATCCTTTGGATTTACAGCTGGATGTGTGGGGAGACTGCAGGTTTCATATTCTGGTTCCGGCTTGAACCAAGTTCTACACTTGTGACAAAGGGTCTTCAACCTGGTTCTCTTCCACAGGTGCTGTCTGACCTGCTGAACATTTCCGCACGTTCTGTTCTCATCCACAGATTGTGTGCAGGATGAACCTTTTGATTTGGGAATATCCGATGTAATTCAGGTTATTACCAGAGCCTCCAGTGTGTCTGCAGCTGATAATGAAATTATGCTGTTGGGTGCTACTGATAAGTGTTTTGTCTGAGTGAATCTGTAGTGTTACGTGTTGTGTGCAGTCAGACTGGCTGCTTTACCCCAGCTCCCCGTAAGGTGACGTTTTTGTTCTGCAGCTTCGCACCGGCACAGTGAGGTTGTGGACATTGCCAGGGAAAAGGCAGACTGAAACACTCTGTGAGTGGAAGAACAAAGATAAACATGGTGTGACGGATCATTAATGGTAAGGTCTGAGCCTGAATGTTCACATTCAGTCTGAGGCAGGATGGAGGTGAATGTACTTTAATCAGTGAGCACTGTTCAAATGTTAACCAGTCACCTGCTGAGCCTTACAAAGAAAACGTATTTCTGAAGCTGGAAGTTTTATCAATATTTACACTTACTACTCTTTCCAATAAAGATGTAAGATATGTTTTTGTGTCGGTCCAGTAGTATTGTTGACAGGATTTGAATGGACTGTAACAGGCTGTGGTGAAGTGGTCAGCTGAGTGCTGTACCTTTGTGCCAACGCTGCTGTGGGATGCACTGGCCCAGAGATGGGTGACCCTGGCAGCTGTCCATAGAGCCCTTCTGAATCACAACCTCTGGGGAACCAGCTGTGTCCTGAGAGTGAGGTTTAGGTTGGCAATGGAAGTTAAAGACCCGACCACAAGTAAAACAGTGTCCAGAAGCTGATAACTCGACAATCTGGTGAAATCACTTGTCTTGAAGTATCAGGAGGCTCGTGCTTCGTGCACTGGGAATTGATCATGGATCCAGATGTGTGTGATCTAGCTGTGCACACCCCACATGTTTCATGCAGCTCCTCTGTACACATGTGACAAGTACACACAGAGGCCAAAGCGTACATGCTGAGATGTCAGACACCAGGCAATGTGTGTGTTGGTGTTGTGCACAAGGTTGGTCTGCATTCAGTATGCCCATGAACAATGTGGGTATCCAATGAGGTTTGAGGTCAGCTTCAAACTGAGTCATGGAGGGTCTGACCTTGGCTGCCTTCTGTTCCCAAATTCCTGTAGGAAAGTTTGAGATTTTTATTGTTGTTTTAGTGTTCCCTCCAACCAACCCAGCTTTGTCATCACCCCACCTCCCCAGGACAAGTCACCCAACTGCCCTGCTCCACAGTAACAGGAGCTCAGAGACAAAATTTCTCTGTGTGAGATTCACCGTGCAAGACCTGCTCATCGGCCACGCAACTAGGGTTGGGTCTAGTGGAACCTCACTGCTGGGAGCTGTGCTCACAGGCCGGACCCAACCTTTCAGGTGCTGTACAGTTCCCACACAGTGAGATTTGCATCCAGTGAAGAACATTTAAATAGCTGCAGTTAGTACAACTTGTGACACAAACTGGCTGTATTGTTATTATTAAGAGTTTACTATTTTAGTTTGTAACTACAATAGATGAAGGTGCAGGACTAGAGCAGACCAATTTTTTATGATTTGCTCATGACCAGCATCTAGATAAAGACATCTATATAAATTGTTGATCTAGTGAAACAACTACAGACAGAAATCCAGAGTCCATTTGCCATTTGAGATTCGAGAAAGTCTGATCTGTACTGCCTCAGAGTCGTTCACTCAGATCTCAAACTTGTTTTTCAACTTTAATCATATACGTCTCCTGTCAGGGATCACACGTTGAGAGAGACCTCAGAATCTCCACCCACCTTCCTTCCTGGAGGATCTCATTGTTCCTCAGTCTTTCCACGTCATGATTGATTGAAAACAAGTCCAATCAGAACAAGTACCTGCCAGTGTAGAGGATGAATTACATCTTATTCCATCTCCTAAAATATTTATAAGAGTGTTGCCAGGATTTGAGGACCTGAATTATAGGGAGAGGTTGGGCAGACTAGGACTTTATTCCTTGGAATAAAGACTGAGGAGACTGAGGAGCAATGTGATAGAGGTGTCTAATATCATGAGGGGCACAGACGGAGTGAATGCACACCATCTTTTTCCCAGGGCTGGGGAATCAAGAACTAGAGGGCAGGGGTTTAAGGTGATGGGAAAAGATTTAAAAAGGACCTAAGGAGCAATTTCTCCAGACAGAGGGTAGTGAGTATATGGAATGAGATGCCAGAGGTAGTGGTTGAGGCAGGTACATAACAACATTTCAAAGACATTTGGATAAGTGCATGGATAGGAAAGGTTTAGAAGGATATGGGCCAAAGGCGGGCAAATGGGATTAGCAAGGGTGGGCATCTTGGTCGGCATGGACAAGATGGGCCAAAGGCCCCATTTCTGTGGTGTATGACAATGAGTCTAATATGTCGACCTCTCTTTCTTTGTTTCAAGCCTGCAAGTATGTGGGACAGAAGGTGGCCGCTCTGTGTGGGGGGAAAGGAGACGATGGAGTGCCATCGACAAAGTCTGCAGCTTCAGTCAATCGGACTAAGTGTACGTATGCTGATATCTTGTCTCTCCTGCAGCTCCAAACATATTCATGTCCAGTCAACCTCTCCCACTCCCCTTTGAATGTTCACTCAAATGCAGCTAGTCACCAGATTCTGGTTTCCCCAGAGACCTCTGGACAAGCTCTCATGGAACATTTTTGGGCAAGAAATCATATGATTGTGGAACAGGTTCAGCAACGTTGTTGTCAGCATGACTTTGCAAGTTCTGTAACTGCTGACGAGCTGCAACTTTGGGGAGGTTGGATCATGTTACTGAAGCAGATTGGAAGCTTCCACCAGTAACATAGTTATCTTGGTGCCAGGAACAGCTGTAGATCGGCCTCAGGCAAATGGAACATAAATTGAGAGCCAGCATCGCAGGAGGTGAGATTTATGGGCAGCCTTTCAATGTTCAATTAATCGTTCTCGATCTAAGGAAGGTTGTCAGAAAATCCAGTGCAAACCTTTGATTCATTCATTGTTGAAGGTCTCGGCATCACTGCCAGGCCAACCATTCACTGCCCTTCCCTACCTGCCCTTGAGGAGGTGGAGGGGGTCTTCCACCTTTGTACTGCCCCCGTCCTTCTGGCGACGGTGCTGTTGGGGAGGGGTGTCCAGGATTTAGATCCAGAGACGAGGAAGGAAAGGTGACATATTTCCAAATCAGGATGGTGTACAAGTTGGAGGGGAAGCTGCAGGTGATGGTGTCCCCTTGTGCCTGCTGTACCTGTTCTTCTGCCTGTGTGCACCATCTACAGAATTGTACCACAGTTCCTCAACTCAGCCACTCTGCAGCACTCCAAGTTCCCAGGCTCAGTCACCAAGTAGGACAAGAGGGCAGCAGGTGCAGGGTATAACATTCCCTGTAAGTCAAACACAATCTTGTTTTGGAAAGATATCACTGGTCCTTCATCATTGCTGGGTCTAAATCAGCAACTCCCTTCCTGACAGCACGCTCACTGGAAGGGGTGCAGTAGTTCAGGATGGTTCACCCTCACCTTCTCAAGGATAAGCAGGGACGGGGAGTAAATGCTGCCTCCAGCAGTGTCCAGATCCTGCAAAATCAATAAATCATTTTCAGCATGGGCTGAGAATGAATCTGAACACCACAAACATTGGCTAACATCCCCACTTCTGACCTTCTGATGGAAGGATGGTCATTGATGCAGCAGCTGGAGATGGGTGGGCCCAGGACACGGCCCTGGGGAACTCCTGCAGCGATGTCCTGGGGCTGGGATGATTGACCTCGAAAACCCACAACCATCTCCCTTTGTTTGTGGTCTGACTCCAGCCACTGGAACGCTTTTCCTTTGATGCCCATTGATATCAGTTTCTCAATAATCTCAGGGTTATCAGTCAGGGATTCCCAGGACTCAGACACTCTGTGAGAGGTCGGGTCACAGTCAGGGTGGGGAATTTCCAATCACAGCAGCAAGATGGTGCTGCGATCAGCCAAAGCTTTTACTCAGGGATGGGTCATGGGTGGGTGGACAACCAATCTGCTTCTGGCCAATGACCAGGGCTGTACAGATTAAGTCCACAGCCTGTGCCTCTGGCCTGATTCGCTCTGACATTCTCCCAGCTGTTCTCTCGCAGTTGTTCCAGTCTGCTTGCTCAAGCACATTCTTTCAAGTCCCAATGCAACACAAAACTTTGGAAGCACTCAATCCTCCTGACATAAGGAAGAGAATGTAAAGTTCTCATGGACTCCACGATACACGGACAAACCCGAGGTGAATGAATGAGATGTGACTACATTGGGAAAGGCTTCACCTGAATTTGTCTCTTCTCCAGGCACGAATGTAAATGATGGGAAATCTGAAACCAAGTCTGCCCACAAGGACACACCACGGCGTGACCTGCAGTGTGGACCCTGAGGGTAAGGAGGCACTGGGGGTAAGGGGGCCTCGTCTTCTGCCCCTTCCTCAGTGTGCCCAGAAACTCAGCTCTCCGTCAAACAACCAACCAACCAACCTTTGCTTCGGGACCAGGATCCATGAAGACTTGTTCACAACCTCTCAATGAAGAAATGAACTTGTCTGAAAATACTTTGCCTGTGCCACTGAAACAAAAGCAAAAGCAAGGATTATGTCCTAAATTAAACACTTCCCTATATCCTGAAAATCATCACCAGTAACACCAATAAACTGCTTTAAATTCCTATCACTGGTTCCAGTTAATTTGTACATTGTTCCTATTTGTTTAACCACTGCCTTCCCCGGACTACCATAGAACCATAGAACAATACAGCACAAAACAGGCCCTTCGGCCCACCATGTTGTGCCGTCCATCAAACCACCCTCACACTATCTAACCCTTTCCTCCCACATATCCCTCTAGCTCACATTCCTCCATATGCCTATCCAACAAACTCTTGAACCTGTCCAATGTATCTGCCTCCACCACCACCCCAGGCAGTGCATTCCATGCACCAACCACTCTCTGGGTGAAAAACCTCCCTCCGACATCTCCCCTGAACCTCCCACCCATAACCTTAAAGCCATGACCTCTCGGCTTGAGCATTGGTGCCCTGGGCAGGAGGCGCTGACTGTCTACTCTATCTATTCCTCTCAATATTTTATATACCTCTATCATGTCTCCTCTCATCCTCCTCCTTTCCAGTGAATAAAGCCCTTGCACCTTAAGCCTCTCCTCATATTCCACACGCTCTAATCCAGGCAGCATCCTGGTAAATCGCCTCTGCACCCTCTCCAACACCTCCACATCCTTCCTATAATGAGGCGACCAGAACTGAACACAGTACCCTAAGTGTGGTCTAACTAGAGTTCTGTAAAGCTGCATCATCACTTCGCGACTCTTAAACTCAATCCCATGATTTATGAAAGCTAACATCCCATAGGCCTTCTTAACTGCTCTATCCACCTGTGAGGCAATTTTCAGTGAATATGAACCCCCAGATCCCTCTGCTCCTCCACACTGCCAAGTACCTTGCCATTTACCTTGTATTCTGCCCTGGAGTTTGTCCTTCCAAAGTGTACCACCTCACACTTCTCCAGATTGAACTCCATCTGCCACTTGTCAGCCCAGCTCTGCATCCTATCAATATCCCTCTGTAAGCTCCGACAGCCCTCCACACCATCCACAACACCGCCGATCTTAGTGTCGTCCGCAAACTTACTAACCCAGCCTTCCACCCCCTCATCTAAGTCATCTATAAATATCACAAAAAGTAAAGGTCCCAGAACCGATCCTTGCGGGACACCACTAGTCACTGCCTTCCAATCCGAGGGCACTCCCTCCACCACAACCTTCTGCTTTCTACAGGCAAGCCAATTCCTAATCCACACAGCCAAGCTTCCCTGGATCCCTTGGCCTCTGACCTTCTGAAGAAGCCTACCATGAGGAACCTAATCAAACACCTTACTAAAATCCATATAGACCACATCCACCGCACTACCCTCATCAATCTTCCTCATCACCTCCTCAAAGAACTCTACCAGGCTTGTGAGGCAAGATCTTCCCTTCACAAAGGCATGCTGGCTGTCCCTAATCAGTCCATGATTCTCTAGGTGTTCATAGATCCTATCCCTTAGAATCCTTTCTAACAGCTTACCCACCACAGACGTGAGACTCACTGGTCTGTAATTCCCTGGACTATCCCTAATACCTTTCTTGAACAAGGGGACAACATTCGTCACCCTCCAATCCTCCGGCACCATCCCCGTGGACAACGAGGACACAAAGATCCTTACCAGTGGTTCAACAACCTCCTCCCTTGCCTCTCGAAGCAGCCTGGGGAAAATCCCGTCAGGCCCCAGAGATTTATCTGTCTTGATATTATTTAACAACTTCAATGCATCCTCTCTCTTGATATCTACAACCTTGAGAACATTACCCTTACCAGCACTCCCTTCCGCGTCACCAAGACCCCTCTCCTTGGTGAATATCGAAGAGAAGTATTCATTGAGAACTTCTCCCACTTCCGCTGCCTCCAGGCACATTCTCCCACCTTTGTCTTTAATCGGACCTACCTTTACGCTAGCCATCCTCCTACCCTTCACGTATGTGAAAAAGGCCTTGGGATTTTCCTTAACCCTACTAGCCAACGCCTTTTCATGTCCCCTTCTAGCTCTCCTCAGCCCTTTCTTAAGTTCCTTCCTCGCTACTCTATATTCCTCATGGGCCCTGTCTGAACCTTGCTGCTTATACCTTATGTATGCTGCCTTCTTCTCCCTAACTGGTCGTTCCACCTCTCTCGTCACCCACAGTTCCTTCACCCTGCCATTCCTTCTCTGCCTCACTGGAACATATTTATCCCTAACGTCCTGCATCAGATCCCTGAACATCGACCACATCTCCATGGTACATTTCCCTTCAAAAAGGACATCCCAATTTACACTCCCAAGTTCTCTCCTTATAGCCTCATAGTTCGCCCTTACCCAATCTTCTTGTCCTCTCTGCACCTGTCCCTGTCCATGACAATTTTAAAGGTTATGGAGCAATGGTCACTGTCCCCCAAATGCTCACCCACCAATAGATCCTTCACCTGTCCCGGTTCATTTCCTAGAACTAGATCTAGCATGGCATTCCCACTAGTCAGCCTGTCGACATACTGCGTCAGGAATCCCTCCTGGACACATTTAACAAATTCTGTCCCATCTAAACCTTTGGCACTAAGCAGGTTCCAGTCTATATTTGGGAAGTTGAAGTCTCCCATTATAACAACCCTGTTATTTTTGCTTCTCTCCAAACACTGCCTGCCAATCTGCTCCTCTATATCTCTACTGCTACCGGGGGGCCTATAGAATACTCCTAGTAGAGTAACTGCTCCTTTCTTGTTCCTTACTTCCACCCATACGGACTCTAGAGATGATCCTTCTACAACATCCATCCTTTCCGCAGCCGTAACAGTGTCCCTGACCAGTATCGCCACCTCTCCTCCTCCCCTCCCCCCTTCCCTATCCCTCTTAAAACACCGAAAACCAGGAATATTCAATATCCACTCCTGCCCTGACGTCAGCCACGTCTCAGTAATAGCCACAATATCACAGTCCCCCATACTTATCCAAGCCCTCAGTTCGTCTCCCTTATTCTTCTTAAATGCTTCTTGCATTTAAGTAAACACACTTCAGTCCATCTACCTTACTACTTTTATAGCCTGTATTCTGCTTCTCCTTCCTCAAAGCCTCTCTACCTGTTAGATCTGACTTTTCCCCATCCCCTTCTTCCTCTGACCTACTCCTCCGGTTCCCTTCCCCCTCACAAACTAGTTTAAACTCTCCCGAACCATCCTAGCAAACCTAGCCTCAAGGATATTGGCCCCCTTCTGGTTCGGGTGTAACCCGTCCTCTCTGTACAGGTCCCACCTTCCCGAGAAGAGATCCCAATGATCCAGAAATCTAAAACCCTCCCTCCTGCACCAACTTCTCAGCCACGTATTTATCTGCCACCTCCTCCTGTTCCTGCCTTCACTATCGCATGGCACCGGCAGCAATCCCGAGATTGCTACCCTTGAGGTCCTGTTCCTCAGTCTTCTACCTAGCTCCCTGAACTCGCTCTTCAGGACCTCATCCCCCTTCCTACCTATGTCGTTGGTGCCAACATGGACCACAAATTCTGGCTGCTCTCCCTCCAGCTCAAGAATCCTGTGGACCCGATCAGTGATATCCGGACCCTGGCACCTGGGAGGCAACAAACCATCCAGGATTCATGCTCACTGCCACAGAACCTCCTATCTGTTTCCCTGAATATCGAGTCCCCTATCACTACCACATGTCTCTTTCCCACCCTTCCCTTCTGAGCAGCAGTACCAGTCCCAGTGCCAGAGACCTGGTTACTGCAGCTAGGCCCCTGCAGGTCATCCCCCTCAACAGCCTCCAAGGCGGAAAACCTGTTACTGAGGGGAACAGCCTCCGGGGTTCCCTGCTCTGTCTGCCTGCCTGACTTCTTCTTCTTCAGCCTGACTACTTGCTGACTGATGGACGAGGGTCAGTGGTTCCTGATTCCTATCCACACCACACCCTCCAACAACCCATCGGACGGTGTACAGTGGTTCACTGACTACTTTTCATGGATTCCACTCCATGGTTTCACAGTAAACAGGAGAACATAAACTCCCCAATTACCCCAATTCTCTAACTTCCGGTAACACCTCCCACTCCCCCCCCCCACCCACCTCTTCTTCCTTCCTCCTTGTCTTCCCTCATTCCTGTGGCCCCCTCACCCCTACTCTTTTCCCTCCCCCACCCTTATGACCTGCCCATCTATTCCCCACCTCCTTCCCTTTATTTCATGGTTCACTGCCCTCTCCTACTAGATTCCTTCTCCTTCAGCCCTTTGCCTCTTCTCCCTATCACCTCTTGGCTTCCTACATCTCCCTTTCCCCCACCCACCTACCTTCCCTCTCACCTGGACTCACCTATCACAGAAAACAGAAGATTGGAAAGTTTTTAAAAATCTGCAGAGAGAAACTAAGAAGGTCATTAGGAAAGCAAAGATGAGTTACGAAAGGAAGCTGGCGGACAACATTCGGAAGGATTCTAAGAGTTTTTTTAAATACATAAGGAATAAAAGAGAGACACGGGTTGACATAGGACCAATTGATAACGGTGCAGGAGGTATTATAATGGATGATAGTGAGATGGCAAGGGAATTGAATGAATATTTTGCATCGGTCTTCACCGTGGAGGACATAAGCAATGTGCCCGTTAGTCAGGAGTCTCACGAATTGGAACTGAGTTCAGTTGAGATTAATAGGGAGAAGGTGCTAGGAAAACTAAAGGGGCTTAAGACTGATAAGTCTCCCGGACCGGATGAGGTGCATCCCTGGGTTCTGAAGGAGGTGGCTGTAGAGATAGCGGAGGCATTGGCGATTATTTTTCAGGAATCGATAGATTCTGGCATGGTTCCGGAGGACTGGAGGGTAGCGAATGTAGTTCCGTTGTATAAGAAAGGTGGGAGGCAGCACAAAGGCAATTACAGACCTATTAGTCTGATGTCAGTGGTGGGAAATTATTGGAATCTATCCTCAAGGAAGAGGTTACCGAATACCTAGAGGCGCAAGGCAAGATTGGATCTAGTCAACATGGTTTTGTGAAGGGGAGGTCCTGCCTGACCAACCTATTGGAGTTTTTTGAAGAAATCACAGGTAGGGTGGATAAGGGAGAGGCGGTAGACGTTGTGTATTTAGACTTTCAAAAGGCCTTCGATAAGGTGCCTCACAAGAGACTGATTAATAAGATGAGAGGTCATGGAATTATGGGTAGGGTAGCAAAATGGGTGGAGCATTGGCTGGTTGGCAGGAAGCAAAGGGTGGAAATAAAAGGATCTCGTTCTGGTTGGTTACCGGTTACTAGTGGTGTGCTGCAGGGGTCGGTGTTGGGGCCGCTCCTTTTTACCTTGTACATCAATGATTTGGATGATGGAATAAATGGTTGTGTGGCTAAGTTTGCGGATGACACCAAGATAAGTGGAGGAGTAGGGAGCATAGAGGAAATAGAAAGGATGCAGAGGGACCTAGACAGTTTAGGAGAATGGGCAAGGAAATGGCAGATGAGATTCAATGTTGAGAAATGTGCAGTTGTACACTTTGGAAGCAGAAATAAGCGGGTAGATTATTATCTAGAAGGAGAGAAGATTGATAGTACGGTAGTACAAAGGGACTTGGGGGTACTCGTACAAGATACCTTAAAAGTTAACCACCAGGTTGGATCGGTGGTTAAGAAAGCGAATGCTATGTTGGCATTCATCTCGAGAGGTATAGTGTATAAAAGTAAGGAAGTGTTGATGAGGCTCTACGGGGCACTAGTGAGGCCTCATTTGGAATACTGTGCGCAGTTTTGGGCCCCACATCTTAGGAAGGATGTGCTGACGTTGGAGAGGGTTCAGAGGAGATTTACGAGAATGATTCCGGGAATGAAAGGGCTTAAGTATGATGAGCGTTTGTCGGCTCTTGGACTGTACTCACTGGAGTACAGAAAGATGAGAGGGGACCTCATAGCAACATTTAAAATGTTGACAGGTAAGGATAGAGTAGATGTGGCTAGGCTGTTTCCCTTGGTGGGCGAGTCCAGGACCAGAGGGCACAATCTTAGAATTAGAGGGTACAGTTTCAAGACAGAGATGAGGAGAAATTTCTTTACCCAGAGGGTGGTGAAATTGTGGAACTCCTTGCCACGTACAGCAGTGGAGGCCAGATCAGTGGGGGTGTTCAAGGAGGAGATAGACAGATATCTAAATAGTCAGGATATCAAGGGATATGGGGATAAGGCTGGAAAATGGGATTAGAATAGTTTTTTTTTTTCTCTTTTCTTTTTTCTTTTTTTCCCACCCCATTTCTTTTTCCCTTTTCCTTGGAGCAGACTCGATGGGCCGAATGGCCTGCTTCTGCTCCCTTGTCTTGTGATCTTGTGACCTGCCAGCCTGGGCTGCTCCCCCTCCCGCAACCTTATTCTGGCTCCTGTCCCCTTCCTTTCCAGTCCTGATGAAGGGTCTTGACCTGAAACATTGACAAAATGCTGGAGGAACTCAGCAGGTCAGGCAGCATCTATGGAGGGAAGTAAACAGTCAACATTTCAGGTCAAGACTCTTCCTGAGATATCAACTGTTTATTTCCCTCCATAGATGCTGCCTGACCTGCCGGGTTCCTCCAGCATTTCGTGTGTTGCTCCAGATTCCAGCATCTGCAGAATCTCTTGTGTGTCAGATGTTGGGGGTAACTGCAACCCTGCTGAGGTGACAGCAGAAGTCAAAATCCCCTCCCAACTCTCCCCACATGTTGTTTTTACATCTGGACTGCGTCATGACTGTGGGACAGGTGGTTCAGATTAATGATCATATGTCCTGGACTTGCTGTAGACATCTGAAACTTCAGGTTATGTACACAGATTCTATGAATATAAAGGCAGGGGAGAATTTGTAACTGGTATTGGTTAAGTTGCAGCTGGAAAATTCCATTTATTTTTGGCACAGATCATTGGGAGCTTATCAGAATGATGGAGATTGTACAGTAAGGAATGACTAAAACAGCTTCAGGACTGAGAGATTCAATTTACAAAGATGCTAGAAATCTCGAGACCTTTTATTTGGATGAAGATTAATTTGATGAACAGTCAGCTATAAAACTCCAAGAGTTTGTACGTGAGAGATGGTAAATTGGTATTGGATGCTCATTGGCTGAGGTCTGCATGACGTGGGTGAACAGGCAGGGCTCCTGGCAGTGAAACACTTGTGAAGCTGAAATGTGAAAGGACATGGGAAAGCAGGCAGGGTGCAAGGGGTGGGTCACTGAGGTCTGACCACAGGTGGACCATGTCAGACCAAGGCAGGCAGGGTGCAAGGGGTGGGTCACTGAGGTCTGACCACAGGTGGACCATGTCAGACCAAGGCAGGCAGGGTGCAAGGGGTGGGTCACTGAGGTCTGACCACAGGTGGACCATGTCAGACCAAGGCAGGCAGGGTGCAAGGGGTGGGTCACTGAGGTCTGACCACAGGTGGACCATGTCAGACCAAGGCAGGCAGGGTGCAAGGGGTGGGTCACTGAAGTCTGACCACAGGTGGACCATGTCAGACCAAGGCGGGCAGGGTGCAAGGGGTGGGTCACTGTGGTCTGACCACAGGTGGACCATGTCAGACCATGGCAGGCAAACTTCCAATGTTTTTAATATTCCTTGTCATTTCATATTTATTCAAAACATAAGTTGTTCTTGGTAAATAATGTGTAAAGAAGATCAATTTAACCTCATTGCAAGTGCAGAAACTAGACTGTTGGCTCATATCGAATGGTGCTTTAGGATTAGGGTTGTAGGTTACTTGTTCACTGTAAATTGCCCCTAGTGTGTGGGTGAGGGGTAGAATCTGGGGGGAGTTGATGGGAATGTGGGGAGAATAAAAAATGGGTTAATGTAGGGTTGGTATAACCCTACCTCAGCACGGACTCAATGGGCTGAAGGGCCTGTTTCTGTGTTGTATCTGTGACTCTGATGAACCCCTTGGCACTTGATTTAAATATTGCATTTGCTTGATGTCAATTTGTTTTGTTTGAAAACATACCTGGAAAGTTTCCTGGAACAGATCTGCTACATTCAAAAACTATGTAAATGCACCGGTTAATCCTGTTGAGCTGAGATGGTGAACTGTTGCTCTATAAAAACTGTGCTCCAATGGAGAACATTTTCCTAGTGCACACACTTCAGGGCAGTGAACAAGTTATAAAAACAAATAAAGGACTCTGTTAGCAGGGCTTTGAGGATCAAAAAGCAAGGCACAACAGTTGTGTGTGGCCTCAGCGTTAACTCTATTTATCTTTGCTTTGCAGGAAATAGGACATCAGCTGCTGATCGCCTGCAGTGGGACTTGTGTCAGGCTGTTAGTGACTGGGCAACTGTGGGCCATGCTGCTCAGATCTCTGCTCCCTGCCAGTTCATTTAGAGCAGTGTGCTGAACCCCAGGAACACAGGGCCCAACTACAGAAGTACCTGAATCAGACCATGTCTCTTGGAAACAACATCAGCACCTTCAGTGTCTGAAGTTACCTAGTGACTTTACACCGCATTCTGCACATGCCCAGTGCTGAGGGCAGTTGACCTTTATTCTACGGTCCACTGCCCTTTCCTACTGCATTCCTTCTCCTTCAGCCCTTTCCCTCTTCCACCTATCACCTCTCAGCTTATTACATCTTCTCCCCCACCCACCTACCCTCCCCCTCTCATCTGGTCTCTCCTATCCCCTACCTGCGTGTGCTCCTCCTCCTCCCTCCACCTTCTTATTCTGGCTTCTGCCCTCTTCCTTTCCAATCCTGATGAAGGGTCTCGGCCCGAAACGTCAACTGTTTATTTCCCTCCGTGGATGCTGCTGAGCCGCTGAGCTCCTCCAAGCACCTTTTGTGTATTGCCCCAGATTCCAGCATCTGCAGAATTCTGTGTCTCTGATGTGAACTGATATCCTTTAATACCACTCAAGCGTATGGACCAGCTCAGACCGGCAATCAAAGCCACAAACAAATTTAAAGCATTGAATGGTTTTTAAAATGCATGGAATGGAAACATTGGCCACACTGCAGTGTGAGGGGGAAGGGACGCTTTAGACCACTGTGCTGGTTGGGACAGCTGTGGACAGCAAACACTGCCCATTCTGACCAAGGCTATTGTGGGTAAACGGGATTCGTGGAGATAGTACAACAGGGGGCATGGATGTAGTGGGTTTGAAGGGCCTGTTTCTGTACTGTACAACTATGGCTTCCTTTCATTTCAGACTAATAGGTTTTCCGTTAGGGATGGTGGAACTCAGCATGGAGCATGGACAGAACATAGAACATTACAGCACAATTTTGCATCTATAAATCAGGAATAAAGATAAGCATTTACAATGTGTTGTATTTTACATCATACTTTGCTTCAACTTTACATAAATATTTGCCTAACAAGAAATTACTCAGCTACAATTTAGACGAATTGATGGCACTTTTGCCATTATTTTGTGCCTGTTAAGCAGGAGGGAGAACGTTGTCCTTATGTAACATCCCTGGCTCAAGAGAACACAAGAGAGCAGGCAAGCTCGGAGCCTGGACACAGGGAAACAACTTCACCCTTCACACTAGACCTGACCTGTCAGCCCAAAGCAGCCCATCCAGTGGCACTGTGTCCCACTGGAGAGCAGCTTGGGTCTAAGGTGAAGTGGGACCTTCCTTTGATGTTACATTTCTTGCTGCTGAGGGAGGTGAATGGGGAAGTACCCCACACATTGTCATAGGTGTCTCTTGAGCAGGACCAAAGATTCACTCTAGAAGAAATGAAACCTTTGTTACCTGGAAGATGTTCTCCACCTTCCTTTGGTCAAGTGGTGTTACCGACATCTCTTTTACACTTCGAGGTTAAAATACATGAATGATAGCTGATGAAAGTTTGTTAAGGTCCATGGAAATGTGCTGTGTTTATCCTCAAACTCTGGTGTGGTAATCCATTCCCATTCATCACAGAGATAATGAGCAACTTGATTCACCCAGAATGAAAAACATTAACAACATCTACCACCCTGCCTTCATCAATCTTCTTATCTCCTCAAAATCAATCAAATTAGTGAGGCAGGATTCGCCTGCACAAAGCATGCTAACTATCCCTGATCAGTCCCTGCATTTCTGTCCCTTAGGATTTTTCTACAGTAATTGCCCTACCACTGACGCAAGGCTCACTGGCCTGTAGTTCCTTGGCTTATCCCTGCTGCCCTTCTTAAATAAAGGAACAACATTAGCCACCCTCCAGTCTTCTGGTACCTGAACTGTGGCGAACAAAAGTGCAAAAATCAATCCCAGCTAGCTCTTCCCCTTGTTTCCTGGGGTAGATCTAATCCGCCCCTGGGTCTTATCAACCCTCGTGTATCTGATGACATCCAACAGCTCCACCTTCTTAATACTGATCTGCTGCAGATTATCCATGTACCCTTCCCTGAACTCACTCTCCTCCACGTCCTTCTCAGCGAGTACAGGTGAGAAGTATTACAGAGAACATGGCCCTTTGGCCCACAATGTCTGTGCCGAACACAATGCTAAATTAAACTAATTTTTTTTCTGATCCATGATCCATATCCCTCCATTCCCTACGTATTCATGTGTCTCTCTATAAGCCTCTTGACAACAACCCTGTTATTTTTGCACCTCTTCAAAATCTGCCTCCCGATCTGCTCCTCAGCTGCTATTAAGGGGTCTGTAAAATACTCCCAATAAAGTAATCGCTCCCTTCCTGTTTATGACTTCCACCCACACTGACTTAGTGGACGATCCCTCCAGGACGTCCTCCCTTTCTACAGCTGTGACACTGTCCCTGATCAGCAAAGCCACTCCCCCACCGTTCCTGACCCTTTTGAAACACCTAAACCCGAACTATCCAGCAGCCATTCCTGCCCTTGCGACAGCCAAGTCTCTGTAATGGCCACCACGTCATAGTTCCACATACTTACCCACTCTCTAAGTTCATTACCCTTGTTCTTGACACTTCTCGCATTAGACACACTTCAGCCCACCCAACTGACTGCAATTTTGCCCTTTGAAATGCCCATCCTTCCTCACAGTCTTTCTAGACTGCATCTACTTGTACACTAAATGAACCAACCTCTGGCCTATCACTCTGGTTCCCATCCCCCTGCCAAACTAGTTTAAACCCTCCACAACAGTTCTAGCAAACCTGCCCACAAGAATATTGGTCCCCCTCCAGTTCAGGTGTAACCCATCCCTTTTGTAGAGGACGTACCTTCCCCAGAAGAGATCCCAATGATCAACAAATCTGAAACCCTGCCCTCTGCACCAGTTCCTCAGATTTTGACCATTTAATATTGGTACATCTGTCAACAACTGGTGTTCAGAAGGAAGGATACTTGCTTACTTTGGAAGCCTCCAGCAGTATCTGTGAGCCCCACCAATACATTGTGCTTCATTAGCACCTCATTCACTGTTGCCAGACTCATGTCAGTGTTTACATCCACCCCAGAAAAAAACACGAGCAGCGGGTATGGGCTGGATCTCACTTTTCCATGGCCACTAAACCGCTACCAGCACTTCCCTGGGGCAGGTGAGGGGGGCCAAGCAACTGCCTCTCCATCCCTCAAGTCATGGAGAAAATGACTGAGGCCGAGGTGGTAAAATGCAGAGGCCCCTTCCCCAAACACCCTGACAAGCTTTGGTGGCCCAAAAAATGGGGAAACATTCCAAGGTAAATAAACTAGAGGACATAGATTTAGGGTTAGGGGATAGAGATTCAGGGGGGATCGGAGGGGGACCTCCTTCACCCAGAGACTGGTGACTACCTGAAACACACTGCCTGAGAGTAGTGGTGGCAGCACAGTCACTGACAGCATTTAGGAAGGCTGTGGGCCAAGTACAGATGGGTGAGTCAGTGCGGACAAGGTGGGCTGAGGATTCCAAGCTGTTTGACTCTATAACTAAGTGAAGCTGAATATCAAGAAACCTGCTGATGCTGGAAATCAGAAATAAAACTAAAAGTCAGCATCTGTGGGAAGAGAAACTGAGTTAGTGTTTCAGGACAAAGATGCTTCACAGGCACTATGTCAGGCTGTAGCTTGACTAGTCTGTGAAACAGCTTCCCCACATAAACACCCAGTCCCAGAGGTTTGTGAGAGGAACCTTGTGGTTTAACTGGGCTGTGAGCAATTTTGCTCTGAATTTGGTGCCAAGGTCAATGCCAGGAGGTCCTTCTGTGTCAAAAATGCCTTGCTGAGTCTTTCAGAGGGCCGTTGGGAGTGAACCACATTGGGATCGAGAGTCACATTCAGGTCACACCTGGGAAGTTCAGCTGTTCTCCTTCAAGGACCCATGACCCCCTTCACGATAAAATCAAGTCCAATACTTCACTCCTGAAATTTTGTACAAAACTTTCTGGCAGACTGCAAAGTTTATATTTATTTCACTGTTGTTTCCTTCCAGATTTCACAACCGGTTCCTTAACCAAATAATCAGGCAAACAGTTTGCTGTGGTGGGGCTGCTGGGTCTGATCGATGATTGGGTAAAGGAACTGGACAAAGTCTAAGGGTGTCGACCCCAACACCCCCTCTCCAGGACTCCAGCAGGTTCTCACCCAGAATCTCCCCTCTGGTGGTGTGCCCGATGTGGAGGACGACCACAGTCATGGACAGAGCACGTGGAAGAACAGATCCCTCCACATCACAAAACCAAGCACATGCTGCTTCTCCCCTACCTTCTGAGTGTGCCTGTCAGGGAGCAGTGTAAATACAGTGTTGGATACTGTGGCTCCCAGGCTCATGAGCAGGTTGAAGGTCAGAATGTTTCCACCAAGCTGATGAATTGAGCTGTATATATTTTCCAAAGCTTCCATGTAGAAGATGTGTAAAAGAGAAGTGAATTGTGCGGATAGAATCCAGCTGTTTCTGACAACTGCGGTCAGGTCATTGGTGTAATGGAAGCACGATTGTCAAAGCCTGGTTCACAACCAGAGGCAGGTATGTGCAGGAGGAAGGGATTCTCAGAAACATCCAAAACATTGGTGTCACTCCCTTATTTCGTCCGACAATTTTTTCCTTACGTTTTATTTTTCAGCCTTTGTTGATAAATCTAAAACTAAGAGGACATAGGTTTAAGGTGAGAGGGAGAGGTCTAAAGGGAATCTGAGGGGTACATTTTTCAGACAAAGTAGTTGGTATCTGGAATGAGCTGCCAGAGGGGGTGGGGGCAGGAACAGGAACAACATTTAAGAGGCATCTAGACAGGTATCTGAATGAGCAGGGCACAGAGGGGTGTGGAATTAATGCAGGCAAGTGGGATTGGTGTAGATGGACATGATGGTCAGTATTGACACAGTGGGCCAAAGGGCCTGATTCACTGCTGTCAGATCTATGACTCCATGACACTTCAGTCAATGAAAGCACCACCATGTAGAGTCCCCTGCGATTCATGGCTCTCTGGGCTTTCAATTAATTTTAATGATTTAATTATTGGACTCTCTCACTCTGCTCAGTTAAAGGAAGGAAGCTCTTTGGTTTTTTGTTCAATGAAGAAGTGACCTTATGACCTTAACCTAACCCAGCTATTCATAATCAATGCTCAGGATTAGGGGATCAAGTGTAATCCAGTTTAGCTGATGATACTAACCTAGGTAGTCATATGGGTTTGTGAGGAGGATACATTGGGACTTCAGGTGATAGATTGGTTTATTATTGTCACATGTACTGAGGTACAGTAAAAAAAAAACTTTGTTTTGCATGCCGTCTTATTGTACTAGGGAACCATTCAATAGTCTTATAACAGTGGGATAGAAGTTGTCCTTGAGCCTGGGGGTAGATGACAATAAACAGAAGTAAATGGGCAAGGACATGGCAGGTGGAATATAGTTTGGGGGGGGCGGTTTGCAAGATTATCCTCTTTGATGGAAAACATGGGACAGTTAAGAATTTCTAAAATGCTGGTAAGTTTAAAGACATTGTGTTCAGAAGAACCTGTGTGTCCTTATACATAAATCACCAAAAATTCATATCAGGTTCAGCAGGCAATTTGGAAAGTAAATGTAATGTTGGTCTTTATCCCAAAGGGATGTGATTGCAAGAGAAGGGATGTCATGCTCCAGTTACACAGGGCCCTACCAGGCACCACCAGGAACCACCAGGAATATTGTGTACAGGTTTAGTCTCCTCCTCTAAAGAAAAAGGACTCCCTACTAATGATATAGGGTTCAGCAGGTCAGTTCCTGGGAAGACGGGTTTGTCGTACGAGAAGGGTGCGCCAGTGTAAACAATGAAAGGTGATCTCATTGAGAAGTACAAAATGGTTACTGGGCATTACAGGGTAGAGATGGTTCCTCTGGCTGCAGTGTCTAGACCAGGGGTCACTGTCTCTAAACAAAGGGTTGGCTACTTTGGAGAAAGATGAAAAAAAATCTCTCCAACCAGAGGGTGTGAGTTCTCTAGCCGAGAGGGCTGCCTCAGCTCAGTCATTGAGTATATTCACAACTGATTTTTATGGAAATCTTGGGAATCAGAGGATATGGAGTTATTTCGGGTAAGTGGTATGGGTAATAGTTTATTATTATCACATGTACCAAGGTACAGTGAAAAAACTTGTCTTGCATACCAATCATACAGATCAATTCATTACACAGTACATTGAGGTAGTACAGGGCAAAACAATAACAGAATGCAGAGTAAAGTGTCACAGCTACAGAGGAAGTGCAGTGCAGGTAGACAATAAGGTGCAAGTCATAACAAGGTCTATTGTGAGGTCAGGAGTCCATCTCATCGTTTAAGGGAACCGTTCACTAGTCTTATAACAGTCCTTGAGCCTGGTGGTATGTACCCTCAGGATCCTGTATCTTTTAACTGATGGGAGAGGGGAGAACAGAGAATGAACTGGGTGGGTGGGGTCTTTGATTATGTTGGCTGCTTCACCATGGCAGCGAGAAGTATAGACAGATTCCACGGAAGGGAGGTTGGTTTCCGTGATGCTTTGGGCTGTGTCCACAACCCCCTGCAGTTTCTTGCGGTCCTGGGCAGAGCAGTTGCCGTACCAAGCCGTGATGCATCCAGATAGGATGCTTTCTATGGTGCATTGATAAAGGTTGGTGAGTGTCGAAGGGGACATGCCAAATTTCTTCAGCCTCTTGAGGAAGTAGAGGTGCTGATGAACTTTCTTAGCTGTGGCATCTACAGTATGTGGTTGGACCAGGACAGGCTACTGGTGATGTTCACTCCTAGGAACCTGAAGCTTTCAACTCTCTCGACCTCAGCACCATTGATATAGACAGGTGCATGTTCACCGCCCCCTTTCCTGAAGTCAATGACCAGCTCTTTGTTTGCTGACATTGAGGGAAAGGTGTTGATGTAAAAGATCTGCGGTAAACTTACTGAATGGTCCTGCTGCTATTTCAAGCATTCCTGTCTCCTTCTCACCGGTTTGTACATCCCCATGAACCAGCTGGCATTACATGTAATCAAGTATTATACCTGAAATCCCAGTCTCTCAGCATAAGCAGCTACATCAAAACCTTGGCAGCAATCATCGTTGTCACAGGTCAGCACCAGAATCACCTGACCATGGTGAAACTCTACAATGCAGAAAATGAAAGTGTTGTCAGTGGTCAACGTGAGCAAAGTGGGGTTCAGCAGCCTAGTGCTGTCCAGGGCATCCTAGGGCATCCAGGGCTGTCCTAGTGCTGTCCAGGGCATCCAGGGCTGTCCAGGGCATCCTAGGGCATCCAGGGCTATCCTAGTGCTGTCCAGGGCATTTGTTCCATCAGGCTCACCCAACTCCTGCCTGTTTACCAAATGTTCACTTCTGGCTGTTGTTACTCCAGCACATTGACTGGAGCTGCAAGTCTAACGTCTATGGCAGTGTTGTCCATAGTTCCCCAGTCTGAAACACACCAACCCAGTGGTTCCAAACTAGTCATTTGTGGACATACAAATGGTACCATTTAGGAGCAGGAGTGGGCCATTCAGCCTCTGAAGCTCACCACCACTGATCTGATTGGAACATCACCTTGCTATTCCCATCTACTTTTTATGAATATAATGGGAATCAAGGAAGAGAAAGTCAGTGCAGGAAGGTGCACCTTAGTTGACTAAACCCTCTCCGGACTACTTCCAAAGTTGTAACATCCTTTCTTGACTAAGACCAAAACTGTGCACAGAAGTCCAGATGTGGTCTCACCAGTGCCCTACATAACTGAGGTACAACCTCCCTACCTTTGGATTCAGTTCCCTGAGCAATGAATAGTAATGTACTCTTGACTTTATAATGACCAAAAACTAGAGGGCAGGGGTTTAAGGTGAGAGGGGAAAGACTTAAAAGGGACTTGAGGGGCAACTTGTTCATGCAGAGGGTGGTCAGTATATGGAACGAGCTGCCAGAGGAGGTGATTGAGGCAGGTACAATAATGACATTTAGAAGACACTTGGACAAGTCCAGTTCTGCACAATCAACAGTTTAAGGGCAATTTCCAGCAGGATAAAGTCCCTGACCAACGGTGTCTGTGGGAAGTCCATTCACAAAGTGTGGTCTGTTTCTGCCCATCACATAACCCAGCTGTTGACAGCGTACCAGCTCTGGCCCAGCACCTGTCCTTCTCCACCAGTTTCACACACAAGTATCTACACATAGTTGTAACATTAGATTTATCTCAGACGAGTAAGTGTTGCTGAATCCTGCTTGCTCCGTGCACTGGGAGCTCTGCTAACTTTGTGGACTGACCTTGTGGAAGCTGCTCTCCAGGGTCCACAGCACACACCAGGAGGTCGGGACTGACCCGGTCCTGTGGGTCTCAGCCAACGGGACGGCCTCCTCAAACACTGAGGCTGCAGAATTCATTAACCCACCAAGCCCCTGGATCAGCTGCTGCGGGAAAATAGTGTCGGTCACTTCAGGTTGAGAATCAAACGTACACACAAAGTTGTAATGATCTGTGACCCCTGTAACGGACTGTAACCTTGACTGTCTGTAATGGACTGTACTCTCTGTAATGGACTGTAATCAATGACTGTCTGTAATGGACTGTAATCTCTGACTGTCTGTAATGGACTGTAATCTCTGTAATGGACTGTAATCTCTGACTGTCTGTAATGGACTGTAACGTTTGACCATCAATCTCCAGCCTGAACATCGACTGCTGACGGTACCAGCATGTTACTGATGTTGACCGCCCCTGTTACCCCCTCCTCTCCTCACCCTCCTGGATACAATTCATTTACCCATAAACTAGGCGTTGCGGTCGGTAAAAGGTGATCTGCCAGGTCGGCCTTAGACCAGGGACTCAGCCCTGACCACAGCAGCAGCAGCAACATATTGACCATGTCCCTCCTGTCTCCCACCTCACCCCTTCTCCTTCACCCCTGTTGGACCTCCCGGTACACAGTCAGAGTGAGAAGCAGAGACACCAACTACAGGGAACAAGATGACGCAACAGCAAGCTGTTGGGTGCCAGACAGTGGTTGGGCAGAGATCCTGTGGGGATGTTCTCATCACCAACCCAGTGTACTGGGTGGTCACCGGGACCACTGCTTCACTTAACTTTACCTGGTGAACCATGTCCAGTGCTGACGGCTGATTGATCAGCAATCCCTCACATCCAGCTCTCTATGGAGTCGTACAGCCCAACCACACTAAGCCCATTGCCCATACTTGGTCCGTATCCTCCTATGCCTTGCCTATTTAAGTGTCTGTCTAAACGTTCCTTAACAAATCACCATCTCCTCTGGCAACCAGTTCCAGATACCCACCACCCTGCGTGTGAAAAACTTGCCCCTCAGGTCTCATTTAGTTTTCTCCCTTCTCACCTTAAACCAGTGCCCTCTAGTTCTGGACTTCCCTGCCTTGGAAAAAAGACTCTATCTACTCTATTTGTCTCTCACAATTTTATATACCTCTATCAGGTCACCCCTCAGCCTCCTTCCCTCCAGGGAACACAAGCCCAGGCTATCCAATCTCTCCTCATAACTAAAGTCCTCTAATCCAGGCAACATTCCTGGTGAATCTCCTCTGCACTCTCTCCAGCACAACCACATCCTTCCTACAGTGTGGTGACCAGAACTGCACACAGTGCTCCAAGTGCGGTCTAAACAGTGTTTTGTAAAGAGGAAATATAGTGTCAATTCTTATGTTCTACACTTTGACCTATGAAGGCAAGTGTGCCAATTCACCTTCTTCACCCCCTATCAATGTGTTGCCACTTTCAGGGAACTATAGTCTTGAACTCCAATATCCCTCCGTTCATCAACATTCCTTTGCATCCCCAGTATTTACTGTCCATGTCCTACCCCTATTTGACCTCCCAAAATGCATCACCTTGCACTCGTCAGGATAAAATTCCATCTGCCAACTCTTGCCCAACTTTCCAGCTGATCTACAAACCTGCTGTAGTCTTAGACAACCCTCCTCATTATCCACATCACCACCAACTTTCATGTCATATGCCAAACTTACTAATCACACCTCCTACATTCACATCCAAGTCAGTAAGACACATCACAAACAAGGTCCCAGCACTGATCCCCTCAGTACACCACTGGTCACAGACTTCCAGTCAGATAAGCACCATCCTCCACCTCTTATCACCAAGCCAATTTTAGATTCAATGACTCAGCTCTCCTTGAATCCCAAATGCCTCAACCCTTCTGGGCCAGCCTACCATGCAGCACCTTGTCAAATGCCTTATGTTCATATAGATGACATCTGAGAGAAACAAAGGACTGCAGATGCTGGAATCTAGATGAAAAACACTATGATGCTGGAGGAACTCAGCAGGACAGGCAGCATCTGATGCTGCTTGGCCTGCTGAGTTCCTCCAGCATCATAGACAACATCTACGGCCCTGCCTTCATCAATCTTCTTAGTAACCTCCTCAAAAACCTCAATCAAATTAGTGAGACACCATTTCCCCCGCACAAATCCATGCTGACTATCCCTGATCAGCCCTTCCATTTCCAATTGTACATAAATCCCGTCCCTTAGAATTTTGTCCAATAATTTCCCTACCACTGATGCAAGGTTCACCAACCTGTAGTTACCCGATGTATTACTGTTGCCCTTGTTAAATAAAGGAACAACATTAGGTGTCCTCCAGACATCTGGCACCTGTTGACATCTCATTAAGACATTGTTGGAAATTGATTGGCCCTTTGAGCATGTGGATTAGGAATAGGAGGAGCCACTTGACCCATCAATCCTGCTCCACAATTTAATCATATTGTGGCTGGTCTAATTGTATCCTCAGCTCAGCATTCTCACCTGCTCCCAGTAAATCTTCACCCCTTTATTGAGAATCTACCTACTTCTGTCTTAGAAATATTCAAAGACTCTACTTGCACTGACTTTGAGAAAGAGAGCTCCAAAGACCCACTACCGCTGAGAGAAAATATTTCAACACATCTCTGTTAAATGGGCAACTCTTTACTTTTAAACAGTTCCTAGTTCTAGATTTCCCCACAATGGAAATAATCTCATCAACAGGGGCATGAATATAAGAGCAGGGAGGTTATGGTAACTTAATAAAACATTCGTTAGGCCACAGGTGGAGCATTGTTTACCTTTCTGGTTACCACACTGTGGGAAGGACATGATTGCACAGGAGAGGGCACAGAAGAGATTCACCAGGATGTTGCCTGGGGTGGAGTGTCTCAGTTATGAGGAGAGGCTGGGTCTGTTCTCCTTGGAGCGGAGGAAACTGTGGGGGACCTGATAGAGTTAAACAAAATTATCAGGGGCATAGAAAAGGTAGCAGCAGTGCCTAAGACTAGAGGACATTGATTTACGAGGTTTAGAAGAGGATGTTTTTCATCTACAGGGTGGTTGGAATCTGGAATGCATTGTCTAAGGGTGTGGTGAAGGCAGAGACTCTCACATTAACAAGTATCTAGATGACACTTGAATCAGCGAGGCTTAAGGACCAGATGCTGGTCAATGGAGTAGTGTGAATGGATAGTTGATGGTCAGCAGAGACATGGTGGGCCAAAGGGCCTCTTTCTGTACTCCACGACTATCCTCTCCACATCCTATCAAGCCCCTTCAGAATCCTACGTTTCAATCCAGTCCCCTCTAACTCTTTGAAACTCCAGCAGATACAAGCCAAGCCTCTCAGCAGGCAACCTGCTCATCCCTAACATCTGCTGGGCGTTACACAGGTGAACACCCCCTTCCTGTTCTTTCACCACCTTGGCCAATGTAATGCTTTGTCGCTCAACTCAGCTTGCCTGTTCCTTCAGCTTGGTGGTCTCATATTCCCAGCCATTTGGGCCCTCTCCAGAAATTTCACCTCATCATTTCCTTCACACACTAAGTAAACCCATGGCCTCATTCACTTGATACTGTGCAATCTATCCCATGTGACCGACACTTTCAAGAAGTAGGACTGACCTGACCTCCTGTCTATTCCTTATTGTTAACTCTCAATTAATAGTGTCACTCATCACAATCCAGATTCCCTTCAGTAATTATACTGCTGACCTTTGGTCTAAGGTAGATATCAGTAGTCTCTGTCACTTCTTTACTTTTATCTATTTCCCACAGAACATCAAATGTCCATTCCTGCCTCCAGTACAGAGACGCCGTGACTACCTGTACCATGTAATTAATTGTTTAATGAAGCCAGTCAGTATCCTGCAGGATGTCAGAAATGTATCCTCCACATCCTTGTCTTCCCATATTCTCAGGACTGCTTAAGTCATTGACCATAGAGTGAGGAGTAGAATGCAGTCCATCACCAGATGCCTGTCCTGCAACAAAATGGTTAAGAATTAGACTGTTGGAGAGTCTTTGGATGAGAGAAAAGTGAGTTATGGGCCTTCATTTGAGTCCAGTGTTTCCACATCCACTTCCTGATGTTCAATACAAACACAGGTATTGTTCACACCATGAGCAGTCAGTCCATCTGGGAACACACCCTGGCCTCCCAAGTTACCTGATCTCCAGGTTGCCAGAGGACCACCTGCTGTCTCTTTGATTCCTCCTGCTCTGCAACAGGCCTCTGTAGTTTAGCCTGGTCTGTTAGACTCTTTAGTTGATCAAGTAAACTGCGTACCTGGTCACTTCACCCCAATAGGTTCTGCACTGGTCATGACTCTGCAAGGGCATCACTTTGCTCCTGCTGCTCAGGGGTCCCAGACCCAAGGTGTAGTTGGGACGGCTCACAATCATATCAATGTTGCCAGGAGAATGTCAACAGCTTTCTGTCTCCACCATGGCTTCAAACAGCACTGCTTTGAACATGATTCATCCTGAGCTCTGGATAAGAGGATAATGGAATTGTTATCAGATTCCCAATATTCTGCACATTTTGAGTGAAGTGTGTAGATTATTGGGAATATGACCAGAGAACCCACTTGAACCATCATTCCCTAAATAGGGATAATAAAGTTTGAACTGCAGTACCTGGGGTATAATCCTTGGGAAGGTCTTGATCTGCTCAGTATATTGGTTCGTGATTACACGAGGCTCCTCCTCTTGCTGTTTAGCAAGTGTATAATGAGGTCTATCTGTACCTTCTCCCAGGGCTCACGTAGGCATGGCTATTGGGCCATTCGCACTTTTATGCCTCTACACTACCGACAGAAATTCCCTCCATCTCCACCCTTCCCTGGACATCACAATTCTGCTGGAGGGGAGATATCGCACTGTCTCCCCCCCTTGGTACATTATTAGCAACATTATCCAATGCAAGCCCAGGACAACCCTGCTCCCACTTCCCCACAGGTCCACCTCCACCTCTTTCACCCTATTTAGAACATCGAACACTACAGCACAGTACAGGCCCTTCGGCCCACAATGTTGTGCCGACATTTTATCCTGCTCTAAGACCTATCTAACCCTTCCCTCCCACATCGCCCCCAATTTTTCTATGATTTCTTTCTCCATCCTTCCTTTCTCTGCACATCTCTATCTTTATACAGTAAAACTTCAACAGTCTGGCACACCAGGGGCTTTGGATATTACTCCTATTAATACATCAACACTTTTAATTCATCTTTTTTAAAAAAAATGTTACACAGTAATATAACAAATTTTCTGCTGAACCAGGCAAGTTTAAAAGGAGCCCTGGTGAACTTAAAGGGAGTGCAGGAAACAGAACCAGGTAAGTCAGATGCCAAACCATCAGGGTTTCTGAAGAGTAGGTCAGCAGATTATCAGAGGGTGATTGTACCACATGAATGAGTCTATCAGGTCAATTTGTGTGCTGGCGACCTCTACTGGGCATGTCCTTTGCTGGTCTGTAGCTCTGCCCCTTCCCCCTTTCTCTAGCCAGTTACTGAAGCTATTATCAAAGCCCACTGCCTATCAACAGAAACCTCCTCCAGCTCTCCTTCCAAGGGTGATCCATTCACACTGCTGGCCTCATCCATCTGCAGGTGGATGATCCTTCCTGTACATAACCACCCTACTCTTTATTGTCCCATGGCTGACAGCTCACCTACCTAGGGCTGGTTACACAGGTAGGATAAGATAGTGGTGATTCATAGAACATAGAAAAACTACAGCACAATTCAGGCCCTTCGGCCCACAAAGCTGTGCCGAACATGTCCCTACCCTAGAAATTACTAGGCTTACCCATAGCCCTCTATTTTACTCAGCTCCATATACCGATCTAACAGTTTCTTGAAAGACCGTATCGTATCCGTCTCCACCACCGTTTCCGGCAGCTCATTCCACGCACTCACCACTGAGTAAAAAACTTACCCCTGACATCTCCTCTATATCTACTCCCCAGCACCTTAAACCTATGTCCTCTTGTGGCCACCAATTCAGCCCTGGGGAAAAGCCTCTATCTACCCTATCAATACCTCCCATCATCTTATACACCTCTATCAGGTCCCCCCTCAGCCTCCGTCTCTCCAAGGAGAAAAGGCCAAGTTTCCTCAACCTGCTTTCATACGGCATGCTCCGCATTCCAGGCAACATCCTTGTAAATCTCCTCTGCACCCTCTCTATGGCTTCCACATCTTTCCTGTAGTGAGGCGACTGGAACAGAGCACAATACTCCAAGTGGGGTCTGACCAGGGACCTATATAGCTGCAACAATACCTCACGGCTCCTAAATTCAATTCCCCGATTGATGAAAGACAATACACCATATGCCTTCTTAACCACACAATCAACCTGCACAGCCACTTTGAGCGTCCTATGGACTTGGACCCCACGATCCCTCTGATTCTCCACACTGCCAAGAGTCCTACCATTAATACTATATTCCGCCAACATATTTGACCTACCAAAATGAACCACTTCACACTTATCTGGGTTGAAGTGCATCTGCCACTTCTCAGCCCAACTCTGCATCCTATCTATGTCCCTCTATAACCTCTGACAGCCCTCCAAACTATCCACAACACCCCCAACCTTCGTGTCATCCGCAAACTTACTAACCCACCCCTCCACTTCCTCATGCAGGTCGTTTATAAAAATCACAAAGAGTAGGGGTCCCAGTACAGATCCCTGAGGTACCGACCTCCACTCAGAATATGACCCTTTAACAACCACTCTTTGCCTTCTGTGGGCCAGCCAGTTCTGGATCCACACTGCAATGTCCCCTTGGATCCCATGTCTCCTCACCTTCTCCATAAGCCTTGCGTGGGTACCTTATCAAACACCTTGCTGAAATCCATGTGGGAAGAATATTCCCCAGAATACAGGAACAAACCTTATCATTCTTCACAGCACCAGAGCAGCAGTTGGAGAGCCCTAGAGGGGCAGAGTAGGCTTCAGTTTCACTTCTACAGAAAGGCACAATGTTCAGCAGTGGGTAGAGCTGCTGCCTCAGTCCAAGAGACCCAGGTTCAATCCTCACCGCCTGCACTCTGTGCAGAGTTTGCACATTCTCCTTGCAACTGCATTGGTTTCCTCGGGTGCTCCGGTTCCTCCCACATCCCAAGGATGTGCAGGTTGATGGGTTAATTGGCCAGTGTAAATGAGTGGTGATAGATGAAAATGTGGAGAGTAAAAAGTGGGATAGTGTAAATGGGTGGTTGGTGGTCAGCACCGAGCTGGTGGGCCGAAGGGCCTGTTGCTGTGCAGTATGACAATGGGTTAGTGCTGACACCCAATACATCCTCATTAATGCAGTGGATGTAATGTCACTGTCACAAGGCTCAGTCACATTCTGAAAATAACTCCAGTGTTGTTTCTGTTTTTTGCTTAGATTCATTGACAAGTTTATCATTGAGTATAGCAAAGAACTCAAGGGAGCACAATGAAAAACAAGAACTTAAACATAATTTGCACATTCATTAAATAAACTGATAGTTTGCCTGCCGAGGACGTTGGCATGATTTTGGTTGAGGAACTGCCAATGTTTGCAGCAGACAACATGTCCTCTTTAATTTACAGCATGGTAACAGGCCCTTCCGGCCCAATGAGTCTGCGCCGCGCATTTTTTAAACCCAAATTAACCTACCCATACGTCTTTGCAATGTGGGAGGAAACTGGAGCACCCAGAGGAAACCCACGCAGACACAGGAGAATGTACAAACTCCTTATAGACAGCATCGGGAATCGAACCCCAATCGCTGGCGCTGTAATAGCGTCGCGCTAACCGCTACGCTACCATATTTGTAATTAATTCCTTGCTGATGGACGAGACCGGTTTGATGGCCAGAAAAGAAAAATTTCCTTGCTCTGTACAAACACTGCCGAACGACCACTGGTTGAAGATCCAAAGCTGCAGATGCTAGCAACCTGAAATAAAAAACAGAACATGCTGGAAATACAGTCAACGTTTTTATACCCAGGAACCTTCATCAGAACTGGGAAGATGAGTAAACAAGTTAGTTTATAACAGCAAAGACGAAGGAGGGATGGGTACAACAAAGAGCATCTCTGATAGGGCAAGACCAAATGAGTTAACAGGGACAGTTCCAAGCCCATTATGCTACTTGTCTGTAGAATGTGTTGTTAAAGGTGAGGCTGTGGGACATGTCCTGCAGCCAAACTACACAAATAGAATAAGAAAAGCTGAGCCACAATGATGACAGGTGGAAATGACCAGTCCTGATTCACTCAAGGAGAAGCAAGATACCTAAGAGTCCAGAAGGCTGCCACATGACCAGACAGATAAGTTGTTGTTCCTCAAATTTGTGTTTGGCCTCCTGGTAATGTTAGGACACAGACGGGTCAGAGTGGGATGGTGAATTAAATGGCAGGAACTCTACACAGCGGCACTGCTTAGGCCTCTTCCCTTGCCATTTTTTGTAACATACTGTATTAATAGATTAGACACAAACATGGAGGCCGATAAATTGAGACAGAAGAGACTGCAGATGTTGGAATTTGGAGCAACAATCTGCTGGAGGAACTCAGCGAGTCAAACAGCATCTATGGGAGGAAAGGAATTGTCCACGTTTTGGGTCAAAACCCTGCACCAGGAATGAGTGGAGAGGCAAGATAGCTATAGAGAAGGGGAGTGGTGAGAAAGGGGTCCAAGGTGATTGTTGGACTCTAATAATGAAGATGAGGTGGTGGGGGCTAGGGAATCAGAAATTGTCCACATGGTGGAGGGCATGCAAGGTGTCCCAGATGTAGGTGGGGACTGGACAAAGGGAGACAGGATGGAGTAGAGGTATGAGGAGTTAAGTTCGGTGGGGCAAGAGCAGGCAGAAACAACGTGCCTACCAGGACAGTCCTGTTTGTGGTTCTTGGGTAGGAGATAGTGCCCCAACCCCGCACTTCCCACTTCTATCAGGTTAGAGGCTGTGGAGGGAGATTGCCTGATGTAATGAGATCTGTGACAGTGCCAGAGATGGAGGCCTGGTGTTTGTTGGTGTAGTCATGGTCCAGGGTTGGTAAGGAGGTATCCGAGAGGTGTCGTCTGGCCTCTGCAAGGTCCACCAATCAACTCAGACTCCTTTCTCACCACTCTCAATTACATTCAAGTAATTGAAAACAAGGCAGAGCACCTGGTGCAGACAATGGATGTACCTCATAGACATAAAAAATACAAAGCATGAGGAACCAGATCAAGTCTCAAGATGACTGATCATATCCAGTTGACTCTAAACAGATACAGCAGCTTATTGTGAGTAAGCACATGTAACAGAAACACATCTACATGGTGTGAGGGCAGCGACAGATTTATTACCAGATTTGGAGACAAGTATTATAGTGAACAATAAATGTTAGCAGAAAGCAAAGACAAATTTTTTTTTAAATACTAGAAGTTTCAAGTGAAAAGATAAACTGGAGAGACAGAAGAGACTGCAGGTGCTGGAATCTGGAGCAATAAACAATCAGCTGGAGGAACTCAGCGGGTCGAGCAGCATCTGTGGAAGGAAAGGAATTGTCGACATATCAGGTTGAAACCCAGGATCAGGATTGCTCAGGTATAATACCATATAGTATGGTATATACTATATACCATACTATATGATACTATATACATGTTACTATATGGTACTATACAGCACTAATTCCAACAGCACCAAGCTGGAAACTCATTACTACAATCAACTGTTAAACAGACTGGATTCTGAAAACAATCACTTAATTAGCCAAGTTTTTTAAATATTAGATTTTAATGGCACTCAAACACATCTGTTCCAACAGGTGCATTTATACCAACTACGCAGATTATAAACAGTTCATAATTGCACAAGGCCATTTCAATCTTTGTTACAATGGGATCCAAATCCAAGCTGAATTCAATCGACAGTAAATGTCCTGTATTTCATTTTAGAACATTAGCATAGGCGTTTTCAGCCCAAAATATTTCAAATGGATGGAGTTAGGTACATTTCTTTCCCTCTCTCAATACTTTGCAGTTTGATAAAACTTGTTGGGTCATATGCTACTTTTGCTAAATTGATCCCACTGACAACACTTCAGTGAAAGGAAAATCAGTAGCGAATAATACCATAAGCTCTAATGTTCTGTATTAAGTATCTACTTGTTAAACACAATTTTTCTTTTAATTTCTAGTGTTTAATATGCACCCTTAATACAAAATATAATCATTCTTTATTAACAGGGACTAATATTGCACTTATTTATAGCAACTATCATTCATTTTAATCTGACTTCCCTACTTGTTAAAATGGAAAACCACCGCTGTTGAAGCACCTTCAGCTTTGCCTGGAAATTCTAGTGAAAATCAGGAATATTTAAGAGTTTCAGAGTTATGGGACACTTCAAAAGAGAAACAAACTGTCCTTTTTTTTCAAATTCATCTGATGCATATTTTATTTGAAAGTAAAAATGTTGCACAAATAAGAGTTTGCATAACCATGGTAATATCACAAAATACTGCTATCCCAGTGGTACTTTGGTATTATTCAATGCAAAACTACAATCCAGTTCTAACCATTAATGCGAAAGTTGACATGAATTTCTGGTTTTATGTCACAGATCAAGTTAAGGAGGTGATTCAAGACCATTTCCTTGTGCTGCTCATAGTTTGTCCCAATTATTTTAATTTTCTCTTGAGTGTCTTTGTCAACTTCAGTTGCTGAATCACCATGTGAACCAAGGGCCTGAAAAGGAATGTGAAACTGTCAACTGTGTCATCAATTCTACAGCGTCTTTGCACAAAACACTGAAGCCTTTGTTCAGAGTTTTAAAAATTCATGTAGCAATACTGTTCATTAAATATTAAACCAGTAACCCCGTGTTGGTCCAAATTCCTTGCATGCATCAAGACAGCCAAAAACACAAACCAAAGAATCTCAAACTCACACTGGATCATATTTAGTTCCCTGCAAACAGTTCCATCTAAAACCAATGAGAATTCAGCAACAGGCTTGCTGTTGAGGTTCCACATAGCACTAAGTTCCAATTCATGCATTTCTTGCTACAGAGCTCAGTTGTCACTGTGGATCTGTCAAATTCCTGTTTTATTTCAGAATCCAAGTTAATGGATCATGCTTTCCTGCCAAAAATCAGTGAAGTTAATAGCCATTTTTGTCATTTGACATGCCTGACAGAAATCTTGCTCCCCATAGAAATGAGAGCAGTGGGAGGCTGCAGATATAAACTTATGGCAAGATCATGTCCATTTGACCACATAAGGATCAATACTGTCATCTGACACTGAAGTTTGTTGCAAACGTGACTCAGTCTTCAGGCTTGAGCTATTGATTTCAAAGATGAAGGCCTCAAAAGAATAAACTAAACATTTATTTTCCCTCGTCTTTGCCCCCCTCCCAGTCCAGGCAGCTTCCCTTTTTCTTCAGAATCCATGTCATATCGAATTCCACCCATTCTAATTTACACTTCCTCTTCATACTTTCCACTGTTCTCAAATCCAGTCCTCCGACCCTAATCAGCTTCTTGTTCTCTACATTCATGTCACCGCCTCTCCCCCTCCCCCATTATCACCTAAACACATAATCCCTGATTAAGAGAACAGGGTGTCCAATCTATGAACAGTGTCAGATACATTTAAAGAGAAAAAGCCCATGATTATACGCAAGCCGCTGAACCAAGGATGCTGCTATGGCCTCAAAGGAAGATATTGGTGAGGTATTGGACATACTAAATGTGACAAGAGGGGGAACTAGGAATGCTAGCTGCACCTAAAACAGACACATCATGGATGGGGTGCACCCTCAGTTGTCGAGGGGTGCAAAGGAGGCCCTGGATATGATCTTCTGAACACCTACAAATTCAAGGACTGAGAAATTGCAAATATCCTTGTTTAAAAAAATGGATCAATCCAGTTACAACCAGTTTAACCTCAATGGTGGGTAAACTTCTAAAAACAATAAGCAGGAACCAAATTAACAATCACTTGGAAAAGTGTGGATTGATCAGAGAAAATCAGTATGGATTTATTAAAGGCAAACTGCGTCCAATGAGCTTGTTAAGTTTTTAGTTGAAGCAACAGAATGGGTCAGCGAAGGAGATACAACAGATGTGATCCACGTGGACTTCAAATAAAGTCTCTGATAGAATGATAAATCATGTGCCGTATCATCAAGATTGAAGCCCATGTAGCAGCGGAAAGAGAAAGTTCACAGAGGAGTTCCCCAGGGGTCAGCATTAGGACCACCAACTCTCCAGCTTGGGCTGAGGTGTAGAGTTCAACTTCCAGATTCACAGATGACAACACTTGAAGATGCGGGAGAACAGTAACAGATTTCAAAGACTCAGACAAGCTGGCGGAATGTGCAGATGAAATTTAACGTGGAGAAATGTGAAGTGTTACTCAAGGTTCAGTACAAACTAGAAGGTACAATTCTAAAAGGGGTACAAGAGGTATCTGGGGATAGTTGTTCATAGCTTGTTGAAAGCAGCATGTTGAGAAAGCAACTAACAGCAAAGCCTTTGGGATCCTGGGCTTTACAAAGGGTAATGAAGTCAGAATGAACCTCGATAAAGCATTCATTCTAGCACAACTAGAGTTCTGGTGTTACACTTTAGGAAAAGTCTAAACACTTTGGAGAGAGTGCAGAAGTGATTTATTAAAATTCTGGGTCTTTATGTGGATAGATTGGAGCACCTGGCATTGCTTTTGTTTTGAACAGGTGATCTGAATGGTCAGGGTAGAGAGAAACTGCACCCATTGGCAGTGCTCGGGACAGAATCGAGGCAATTGGCAAAAGAACCAAGGGTGACATGAGGAAGCTTTATGTTTTGTAGAGTTTGTGGTTAGCGTCAGGAATGCACTGCCAAGAGTTACAGGGAGAGCAGGTTAACAGCATCGTTCAGAAGGGTGCTGAACAATATCTGAAAGAGTCTTATAAGCTGAGAGAATGGGACAAGTTAGATTGCTCTTATATAGAGCAGGTATGTAGGCAAGAGGTCAAGTTGCCTCCTTCCATTCTGTGATTGTAGTTCCCAATGGAATCCTTCACCTAATTCCAGCATTCCCAGTTCCATCCTTCTGCCACAAAGTCAGCACCATAGTTGTTCTTCTCACTGACTCGAATACAGATCAGGCATTACTGGAAACAGTGCCAATGGTACAGGTTTGTTCCACTACCCCTGACATCACCCATAAAGGGTTAACATGACATGGTACCAATAGCTTCACTCCGACTCACTCAAGTAATCATTCTTCATGTTTGTGAATAAGCATGAACAGAAAGTAAAATGGTTTCCCAAAAGCTAATCAAACTTCAGGGAAGATCGCTAACAGCTCCAACCCTGTCATTTTACAGTGAAGTGCACAAGACACCTCTAGAAATTACTGGATGTAGATTAAGAAAATCCCGTCAAACACTCCCCCAGTAACCACAGACCTTGGCCCATGTCACAGAAGGCAAACCTTCAGAAAGGCTGATTTTGTATTTTCCCCAATTTCTCCCATCTTGAGAAAGGTGTTTACAACTAAACATTTAATTTTAGCTGTAGATCACATATATCCAAGTGTAATTCTGCAAGTAATTTGCATAAGTATCCCATTTGCTTATTTGTATGAAAAAAAATCACTAACCTCAGGACCACACAAATGGTGTGGCGTACAAATCAAGATTAGTCCCTGATCAATCGCATTTACACAAAGTCAGCACATAATCACTTTTAAGGCAACCTAAATTAACTCAGAGCTTCCATAAAAGGTCACTATTAAAAACTTCATTAACTGAAGCAATGATCTACTACTCCAGAGAGATCAGCAGCACTTAAGGCTCCTGATTTCACAAAATTCTAGCACATTTAACAGGGTTCCTTAAAGCCCACAACCACAAGGAACTCAGCTCTCTGGGTACATGTTCAGGATGCGAAACCTACAGCCTTATAGCTTGCAATGAAGCATACAGTGCAATTTTACCACATACAGCATCTTCCTTATTCTTGAATTCCTTATCCCGCTGCAGGCGGTACTGCTCAATCTCAGCCTGGGCCTCCTCCTTTGCTTGCTTCAACCTGCGATTCTTTCCTGTAAAGGAGGAAAGGAGACAATCAGCATAGCAAATTTAAGATAGAAATTGTAATCTACCATATCTGTAGATTTATTACAAAACACCCGCTTTATGTAACCTAATGCCAGAATTTGCTCCCTCACAGTGCATTTATCAATCTTGAAAATGAATTTGGACCTGCTGGTCATTAGATTCATAGGAAATGTTATAGCCCAGTAAAATAAGATGCAAAATTAATGCCCAGCAATCAATATATTAAAATGACTCAAGACACAGTGACCACAAACTTACTCGTGTCATCAGGTGACCAACCAAAACTAATGCCGAATTTAGTAGAGCAACCAGTTACTAATGGATATTATATTAACTTTGCCCAATGTTTTTCTCTGTCATCATAAATAAAATGAAAGCTAACTAACTTCAATACAAAATATTCGGCAGATATTTTTATAAAGGATATCCAAAAATCTCCAGACAACATTAGTTTAACAAAATATCAGGAAATTTCAAAATACTGCAAGTAAATTCAAAAATGCCTACACAATGACTTTAACCATTTTACACACAAGTGCCCACATTGTTGAAGCAACATAGAAAAAGCAGAACTTAGATTGCAAAATCTGGGCACTCACTAAAAACAGAAAATGCTGGAAATACTCAGGTCATATCCAGTATTTTCTATTATAAGTTCAGATTTCTAAACATGTTGTTTTTCATTTACGAATTAAATAAACCCATTTTGGAAGTGTAGGCTTTTGTTTTTGAACAAGGAATTAAACTAATTCAGAAGTAGAAAGCAACAAAAACAAGGGGGGGGTGTGAAGGGGGGGTGGTGGATAGGGGAGGGAGGGAGAGGGGAGGGAGGGAGAGGGGGGAGTGTTGAGGGGGGGGAGAGGTGGGGGAGAGGGGGGGAGAGGTGGGGGAGAGGTGGGGGAGAGGGGGGGGGAGAGGTGGGGAGAGGTGGGGGAGAGGTGGGGGAGAGGTGGGGGTGAGGTGGGGGTGAGAGGTGGGGGAGAGAGGTGGGGGGGAGAGGTGGGGGGGAGAGGTGGGGGAGAGTGGGGGGAGAGGGGGGGAGAGGGGGGGAGAGGTGGGGGAGAGGTGGGGGGAGGGGGGGGGAGGGGGGGGAGGGGGGGGGGGGGGAGGGGGGAGAGGGGGGGGGGGAGGGGGGGAGGGGGGGAGGGGAGGGAGGGGGGAGGGTGAGGGAGGATCCACACGCCCCCGCCCCCTCACGTTTGCGCGCCTCCGACACCCGCTCCGCCGCCCGTTTCTCCGCCTGCAGCAGCTGCTGGATCCCCTGCGACTGACTCGCCATTCCCGTCCCTCCACTCGCGCATGCGCAACGCTGCTCCTCACATGACCACGGACCGCGCAAGCGCAGAGCCGCCGCCTCGCCCCCTGTCGACGCAGCGCTGTCAGTGCAGGAGCCCGAGCTCGGGTGGGGGTGGGGTGGTGTTTAGGGGTGGTGCTGGGGTGGGGAGGGGTGGTGCTGGGGTGGGGTGGGGTGGGGAGGGGTGGTGCTGGGGTGGTGCTGGGGTGGTGCGGGGGAGGGGTGGGGAGGGGTGGTGCTGGGGTGGTGCTGGGGTGGTGCTGGGGAGGGGTGGTGCTGGGGTGGGGTGGTGCTGGGGTGGGGTGGGGTGGGGAGGGGTGGTGCTGGGGTGGTGCTGGGGAGGGGTGGGGAGGGGTGGTGCTGGGGTGGTGCTGGGGAGGGGTGGTGCTGGGGTGGGGTGGATTGGGGGGCGTGGTGGTGGGCGGTGGTTTGGGGGCAGGCTTGGGGTGGGGTGGATTGTGTGGTGGGTGGTGTGCGGGGTTGGGGGGTGTAGGAGGATTGGGGCCTGGTGGGGTGGGGTGGGGTGGGGGGGGTGAGAGTGGTCTGTGGGTGGGGTGGTGTGTGGGGGAAGGAGGTGTGGGTCATTGAAGGGCAGGTGTGGAGGGGTAGTTGTAGGTGGGAGGGGTGCATGGGGCAGGTGCAGGAGCATCAGGGCCAGATAGACACACCCCAATTTCCCTCCATCCTGACCTTAACCCCATGGATGTGTAGAATCAGAGAGCAGTACAGTGCAAAAACAGACCCTTCTGCCCACCATGTGCGTGCTGACTGATGTATACCTCTGGACTAATCCCGTTGACCCACATTTGGTCTGTAGCCTTATATGTCTTGTCCGGATGCTTCTTAAATGCTGTGAGAGTCTCTGCCTCTACCGCCCCCTCAGGCTGAGTGTTCCAGTTTCCAACCCTCTGTCACTGTGACACTTTACTCTGCATTCTGTATTGTTTTACCTTGTACGACCTCCATGCACCGTGTAATGAATTGATCTTTACGAGTGGTGTGCAAAGCAAGATTTTCACTGTACCTCGGTACATGTGACAATAACAAATCAATTTACCTCTGCCCTTACCTCAGGCACCTCGATCATGGAAAACACTACCTACCCTACCAATCCCCCTCATGTCAGTCACCCCTCTGCTTCCTCTGCTCTAGGAAAAACAAACCCAACCTATCTAATGTCTCCTTAGAACTTAAATGCACCAGGTAACATCCTGGTGAATCTCCACCTCTCCGCCCCCAGCTCGATCACATCCTTCCTACAGTGTGGTCACCAGAACTGCTCACAGTACTACAGGTATGGCCTAAACAATGTTTTATAAAGTTGTAACGTGAAGTCCCAGCTCTTACATTTTCTGCCACGGCCAATAAAGGCAAGCGTCCTGTATGCCTTCTTATCCAGCCTCCCAGCCAGTGCTGCTGCTTTCGGAGATGTCTGGACTTGTACCCAAGACCCCTCTGTTCATCAACACTCCCCCTGGCCCACGTAAATCTGCTGTAACTCCACCATGATTTGGGTTTGAAATAATAGTACGATTTAAGTCCTGATCACCATCCTTTTCTCATTTTTCCTTACAACATAGGAGGAGGCTGTTTGGCCCATCAAGCCTATGCTGGCTCTCAGTGCAATCCCATTCCCTGTTTATTTTCCTTTAACCTATTCTTTCACACGTGTCCATTAAATCTCACCTGCCGTACTCCCCCACCCCCTGCCCCATTCTTCATCCAGCCATCTGCACCAGGACAGTTGTCCTAATAATCAGGACAATTGAAATGTGGGGTGAAACTGGAGTACCGGGCAAAACTAATGCAGTCAGTCACAGGGAGAACATACTAACTCCACACAGATAGTTCCGGAGGTCAGGATCAAACCCTAATTGCTGGAATCATGAGACAACAGCAGCACCACTGTCTGCATCTTGAACTGTTCAGGTGGCCTCAACAAAGTCTAATTCTCCAAGAACAAAGTCTACCATATTTTATCAGCATCTGTAAATTATACCACATCATAGTTCAAAGTTCACGGCAATGATCATCCAGCCCTTCCACTACAGTCTAATTGTGTTGCAGTTAGAAAGCAAGAAATTACTAATGGGCCTTCACTTCCACAAACGTTGTACAACTTAGCTTGTTGTTGACTCATCCAACTTACTGGAACTCTTGCAGGTGACGCACATTTGTGTGTTTCCATGAAAACTTTACATATTGCAGCATAACATCTGAGATTGGAACTGTTCATGGAAATGTTCTTCTACCTTCAAATGTTAGAACTGTCCTGTGGAAATCTTTTAAATGGGTGAAGGTAACTGAGATGTAATTGCAACACATTTAATCTTTTCTCAATCTCAACCTCATTTCAACTGCTTTAAGCCTTTAACGTCGCACTATTCTGGCCTTGGTGCAGTTGGATCCCCCACAAAACCCATTAAATTGTCCAAGATAAGTCTGAACTGTTGTTAGTGCAGTCTGCACCCGGAAGCACATTGTGTGAGCTTTGGAAGAACATTGAGCAGGCTCACTGCCCAATCAGGTCTCCCGATGTCAGCACAGATGCCCTTTAAATAGCAAGTAAAGCAACAAACTATGCTTCAGTTATACTGTGACCGTTCCACAACAGGCAGAGATCTCACCCCTGAGCTCCAAATTATTTTGGTACAAGTAAAATGGATGCCCTGTAAATGGTGATGTCATTGGGTCCATGACTGAGGACATTTAACCTCTAATAGCATATGAAAAGCTTGCTATAAACTTCTGTTGGATTCTATTTCAGTCAGAAATGATCACTAGCACAATCTAACAGGGTTACATAATATTTGGTGCAAGATGTGCCTGAAGGTTAGGTGGTTAACAGTCCATTTCCAGCTACGGTACTGGGGTGAACCCTCCTACCTTCAGCATACCTTCTGTTGGAGGTTTGCTGTAGACATCAAAATTGTTGGTCTTCACACTGAAGTTAAATAGTTGAAAGTTCCATGTCCTGGCAGCCTGTTTTGTGCATGTAATTAAAGAGACTAAAATATCTGTAATTCACAACAGGACATGCTTGGCTTCAACTTACTGATGGGTAAATCGACAGTACCAGAGTTTCCAGTCACTAGGAAGTTGTCACCAGAGATCTAAACTCTTTAACAATGGATCATCCCCTAGACAGCAGGACCACAGACTGCCTGAGACGTAATGTTCATTCTAAAACTATTGGAAGATTTACTGATGTACTGGGAAAATAATTGTCTCCTCAAAGAACAAGTCTGTTTGTAATCCACTTTCATATGCAGGTTCAAAAGTTGTTTTTGAATTTGGAAAGTATAACCAATGGGTAATTATTGATGGATTTTTTTATTCTCACGAAGATACAATTGCATAATAAGTAACCAGTTTAGAAAATGTGGATGAATTCCTGTTGGTTCAGTGATATGAACTGCCATGTACAGATGTACAGTGACCAGGCCATTGCTCTACTGCTGTGTGGTTACAACCTGGATCTGGCCAAGAGGTGGTGGTGTTTCACAGTTTAGCAGTGCAGTGGGGCCACAAAAACAATGAAATAAATCTGTAGACCGCTCTGAAATACCCACCAGGAATGCAGTAAAACCTGTGTGTGATGTGTAACTTATTAACCTGTAGATTTATTGCAGTTTTCGGGAGGACTACCAGAGAGACATCTGGGGGACTATCAGAATCAGGTTTATTATCACTGACATATGTCGTGAAATGTTTTGTGGCAGCAATACAGTGCACGACATAAAAGTTACTATAAATTCCAAAAATAAATAAATAGTGCAAACAAAAGGAATAATGAGACAGTGTTCCTGGACCGTTCAGAAATCTGATGGCATAGGGGAAGAAGCTGTTCCTGAATCGTTGAGTGTGGGTCTTCAGGCTCCTGTACCTCCTCCCCGATGGTAGTGATGCAAAGAGGGCATGTCCCAGATAGTGAGGTTCCTTAGTGACAGATGCCGCCTTCTTGAAGCACTGTGTCTTGAAGATGTCCTCGATGGTGGGGAGGGTTGTGCCCGTGATGGACCGGCTGAGTCTACAACCCTCTGCAGTCTCTTGTGATCCTGTGCATTGAAGCCTCCATACCAGGCTGTGATGCAACCAGTCAGAATGCTCTCCACTATACAGCTGTAGAAATTTGTAAGAGTCTTTGGTGACATACCAAATCTCCTCAAACTCCTAACGAAGTAGAGCTGCTGGCGTGACTTCTTCGTGATTGTATCAATGAGTTGGGCCCAGGGTAGATCCTCCAAGATGTTGTTGCCCAGGAACTTGCAGCTGCTCGCCCTTTCCACTGCTGATCCCCCAATGAGGTCTGGTGTGCGTTCTCCTGAAACTCGTCTACTAAAACAGATTAACTGGGGAGACTTTTGATTGACAATTCAACTGACGACAAATGGGATACTGTCAAAAGCCCGCTGAGATTCACAAATGGCAAATACCTAGGCCCTTGGTGATTTTATAAACCTCTATAAGCTCCCCCCTCAGTTTACTATGTCCCAGCAAGAACAAACCCAGCCTTTCCAATCTCTCCTTATAATTCCATGCCAGGCAACATCGCGGTGAACCTCTTCTGCACTCTCTCCAAAGCCTCCAGATCCTTCCTGGAGTGTGGCAACTGGAGCTACACACATTACTCTGTCTTAGTTCTAAATGTTGAGAGCCTGCATGGTGATGTGTCATCACATGAATGGGACTGAGTAAGCCCCACCCACAAGGCAGCTGAAGAATGTTGTCAGCCAATGAAGCCACACACCGCAGCTGAGCTGGCTGAGAACTCAGGAGTGTTTCTGGCTGGTGCTAACTTCCAAAAACATTGCAAATATTGAGAAACTATTAAAATCAAGAAGCAATGTAAAGAGCCTAAAATTATTAAATATTAAAGCATATACTTTTAAATAAATATAAACATTAAGTAAACCAATTTAAAAATTTCAAGCTATGCAGCACATAGCCTCTTGCCTTACAGCTGTCCCTCTCCAGTGAAATGATTGGCTCAAGTTTCCAGGCAGATCCCTGCGGAAACGATGGAGAATTGCCCAAGTTCACAGTCTGCACTGATGAGTCTGACCCTGGAGCGCAGGTGAAGGAGCCCCAGCAGAGAGCAGCCAGGAAATGTGGGAATCCCGCAGTTGGCAGCATTTCCATAGGGAAATGCCAACACTCCAGGTACTGGCTGTGCCCAGTAAGTTCTGGCCCACTTTCTGGTCACTGGCTTTGGAAGGATCTATTCCTCACATTATTTAACCAGGTCTCCATTTTTTGTTCCCAGATGATCAGAATTGTGACCATTATTGCACCATCAATAAAAATGATCATGGAAGGTGTGGAAAATCCATCTACCCTCTCACTTAATGTTTAACGCAGCCTCAGGAGACAATCCATCAATGGTAGCAGGTGACGTGGCAAATAACTTTATAGAGAAATTGTTCATTTGCAATAAGACAAGCAACTAAATTTTGTGTTTCTGTGCTGTGGGTAATCTGCTCTGCATCAGAAATTTCCAGTTACTGTGGGTTGTAACTGTGATAGATTCCATACACAGTACCCAGCCAGGGAACTGCGCCATACACACGGATTCCATACACAGTACCCGGCCAGGGAACTGCGCCATACACACGGATTCCATACACAGTACCCGGCCAGGGAACTGCGCCATACATATACTGTATCAGTCTACATTCATACATTAAGTCACTTGCATGGTGTCAATAAGTTCATTGCTGCAGGAAGTCACCACCTCACTTTTCGCCCATATCTCTGGGTGAAGATGAACAGCAAGAGTCAAATAATTTCCAATCCACTGCTGCATTGTATGTTGAAATATTATTGTGACAGTACTGAAGTCTCAGAAGATACCAGTGTAATTTTGAAATAGTCTTTTCTGTGAAAACATCATGTAGCATGTCCTTGGGCCTGGGTAATGTGACTGTGGGACTAAAAGAATCCTCTGTCTATTATCAGACCCGAGCTTGTTCAACTGATAACAACGAGAGATGGAACCATTCATCTATCGGAAGGCACCTGACCCCATGAGGAATGTACTGTTGCAGTGGACAGAGTAGGAGCCTGAGTTGGTTTGTTCTTGGGTCTATCTCTGAAACCAGGAATGGTTAATAAAATGCTTGTGTCCTTGTGTTTAATGTGGTTACTTCATTTTACTTTAAAGAAAAATTGATATTTCTTTGAAATAAAACCTAGTCTATTTATTATTAAAGAGGAATCATTACATGTAGAATGGCCCTGCCATTTGGGGAGTTCCCAAGGAGGGGGGGAAGTGTAAAGATGACACAGTCAAACTTTAAATTAGTCTTCAGCTCTGAGCTCACCTTTTTGACCTGGACATCTTCCTGTTTAACTAGTTTATATTTCATACTGTTACAAAACAAAGTATATGGATGTGGGTTGATTTTGGATTTTGAATATGGCCAACACCAGATGAATAGGTGGACAACAAAATCACAAAGGATTGTAAACATCCTTGTTTTGGCTCTGTTTTCGCATTGACAGGTTATCAAGGAACTGAAGAATATATTACATGGGATAACACACAAAATGCTGGAGGAACTCAGCAGGTCAGGCAGCACTTATTGGAGGGAAATGGACAGTTGACATTTCAGGTCGAGGTCCTTCATCTGGACTGAAAAGAAAGAGGGGAGATATCCAGTGTTAAAGGGTGGGGGGGGGGGGAAGCTTTATAACTCAGTGACATCATTTATAAAATTCTGAGGGGCATAGATAAGATAGATGTGCTTTTCCCTTGGCAGGGGAGTCTAGCACCAGAGAGCACAGATTTAAGGTGAGAGGGGAGAAATGTAAAGGAGAACTGAGAGGCAAGTTTTCACATAGTGAGTAGTGAATATCTGTATCAAAATTCCAGAGGAGATGGTGGATGCAGATACAATCACAATGTTTAAAGGGCATTTGGACAGGTACTTGGATAGGAAAGTTAAAGGGATACTGGACTAATGCAGGCAAATTGAATCAGTGTAGATCGTCAACATGGACAAGATGGGCTGAATGGCCTGTTTCTGTACTGTACAATTCTATGATTCCACAATAATAGAACCATGGGCAAATACAACCTGTGAATCAATCTGCTGTTTTATGTCAGGTTGCCAGTGTTCTGGCAGTTACCCACTTTTGGTAATTCTGCAACTGTGGGGCATGGTGTCAAGGAGAAAATACTACAGTAACATTGATTAGGTGTGCAGAGAAATAAAATAATCCACCCCTGGCCACTGCACCTCACAGCCCATTCAGTTATTCACTTCGGCAGAAAACTTACCCTAATGTCAGTGCTTCTCTCAGTGTCTGGAAATCTGATGGTTCATGGACTGTAGTGAACATCACTGTACAAACTGGTGGGTTGAGTACTCTTTGTGGATTGGGGGAAGGGTGTGATTCTGGGATGGGTGTGATTGGGGAGGAGGGTGGGTGTACCTCAGTAACAGCCTCCTGAGGAGCCCTGTGCATTGCCCTGTCCCGTGAGGCACCTGTTCCTGCTGTACTCAATAGACAGCTTGGATTAGTTCCTGCTGCTCATTATCCAATGTCCCCTGTGTTCCCTGACAGCTCTCCCTCTCCCTACAGCACTACCATATGCCCTTGTATACCCAGGTACTCTGTCGGTGTTGATTATTATGCTTCCTTGGGCTCTGGGAAGAAGTGTCCTATTTATTCCCACATATGTACATTCGCAGGATGTTACACATTCCTTATCAATGGTCTTCAGTGGCATTTTGCAGCTCCTCCCAGGTATGCAGCAATTATTTTATGGAGTGCAGCCTACTCAGGACAGCAGTAGCAGACCAACCAGCCCAACAGTGCTCGTTACAGGTTGTTGAAGTCCTATTTTATTCCCAGTTAGTGAGTGCAGAAGCAGTGTTGCTCAGTAAGTGAGCTCCCAGCAACTTGTGTTTTCACTTTGTAGTTTATTATCTGTTGTTCCAGTCCCTACTTCTGCTAACCCAGTGTTTCAGTGAAATTAATCTAGTAAATTGTGATGAGAAAGCTGTCACCAACCAAGACATATTTTGGAAATCTAACTGCTCATCACTAATTACATACATTTTTCTTTTTGGTGTTATGACCTTTCTGAACAATGTAAAATTGTACAAACATTATTAATGAATTGCAGCCCGCAGTCCATTGCAGAGTATTAGATTTCTGTCAGAGTTTTCCTTCAATTATTGAGTGTATTGAATAATTGTTGAATCTGCTTACCATCACAGGATCATACAGAGTGTTATGAAGGTCAGTGGCATCACTAATAACAGCTCAAACTCAACTGACCCAGTTAGCTACCACTCTGTTCCACTGAGGAATTATAACAATTGCAACAAACAAATATGAATTTTGGGAATTTCAGCACTGCTTGCATTATATTCCAGTAAAGCCCAGGCACTCTGTCAGTGTTGATTAGGAAGCCACCTCTTGCTCCACCACCCTTGGGGGCAGAGAATTCCAGAGATTCACCACCCTACATTTCTCCATACACAAAAAGATGTATTTCATTGTGTGTTTCAATGTACATGTGACTAATAAATATCTTAAATAACTGACAAATATCTTGTAGTTTTGCCCCTTGCTGGAGACTCACGCACTCATGAAAACATCTCAACATCTACCCTGCCAAGACCATTTGGGATCTTACTTGTTTGAATAAGGTCACAGCTCATTCTTTTAAACTCCAAGGAATACAGACACAGGTTATTTAGTCTCTCTTGGAAGAACACCTCTCTCGTCCCAGGAATTGGCCCGGGGAATCACCTGTGGACTGCCTCTCACATTACTGTAATTTTTTAGGTAAGGTGACCAGAACTGTATTCCAGATGTGACCTCACCAGCACCCTGTACAACTGGAACACAACCTCCCTGTTTTTAAACTTCAACCCCTTTGCAATGAAGACCAGAATGCTGTTTGCCTTCTCAACTACTTGTGGGACCTGCCTGCTATCTTTTTGCGATCCATGCAGCAGAACAGCAAGATCCCTCTGAACCGCCTTTTGATTCCCCTTATCGAAGTGCATGATCTCACACTTCCCCACATAAAATCCATTTACCAGGTTTTTGCCCAGTCACTCAATCTATCTATATCCTGTTGCAGAATCACAATGTCCTCATTCCAACATGCTTTTCTACCTATTTTCATATCATTGGCAAACCTGGAAACTTTACACACTGTTCCTTCCTCCAGATCATTAATGTCAATGGTGAACAATTGTGGATGAAGAGAATTGATCCCTGAGGTATTCCACTAGTTATCTCCTTCCAACCCGTTTATTCTAACCCATCTATTCTAACTCTCTGGTTTCTATGAGACATCCAGTTTTCATTTCATGCTAACACACTTCCTCTGATACCATGGGCTCTTAGTTTGTGCACCAGCCTTTTATGTGGCACCTTGTCAAATGCCTTTTGGAAAGATAAGTTCACCACATCTACAGGTTCCCCTCTGTCACCTCTCCCCGTCACATCTTCAAAGAATTGGAGTAAATTTGTCAAACATGATTGACCTTTCATGTTGACTACATTTAATTATATTCAGCTTTCCTACATGATTAACTGTTTCCTCTTGGATTATTTACTCCAGCATCTTGCCAATAACATCCTTCTGCCTTTCTCCTCTTTTGAACAAGAAAGTCACATGGGATGTTTTCCAAACTTCTGGTACCCTCACAGCATTATGAAAAATTTCATCCAGTGGGTCCACTTTCTGTAGTCACTTCCTTCAAAACCTTTGCAGGGGATGAATTGACGCACACAAGATGCTGGAGGAACTCAGCAGGTCAGGTGGCATCTGTGGAGGAAAATGAACAGTTGACGTTTTGGGCCAAGACCCTTCATCAGGACTGGAAAAAACGAGGGGAGAAGCCTGAATATAGAGGGAGGGGGAGGAGCACAAGCTGGCAGGTGAGAGGTGACTCCAGGTGAAAGGGAGAAGGTAGGTAGGTAGGGAAGAGACCAGAAACATCGACTGTTCATTTCCCTCCACAGATGCTGCCTGACCTGCTGAGTTTCTCCAGCATTTTGTGTGTGTTGCTCTAGATTTCCAGCATCTGCAGTCTCTCTTGTGTCTAGAGGATGAATTGAATTGTCTGAAGACGGGCTTCTGCAGTGGAGGGAGAATTTCTGTCTCGACCCAAAACATTGACTGTCCATTTCTCTGCATTGATTCTGCCTGACCCGCTGAGTTCCTCCAGCATTTTGTGCTTTGCTCCGGAAAACTGTAAGTCATCTGTTTCTAAACTAATCATTCTGTAGTTGCACATTTGCCAGCAGAGGGCAATGCAGTCTCTCAAACAGGAATAAGGGGAAGGCTGGAACATCATCGGATGACAACTTTACTATCTTTAGGAATGCCAACAAAAAGTGGATTTGTCTTTCTTGATTTATTTTAAAGGTTCACTCAGTTGTTTAATGTTTTCAAAACTGGACTATGAATATTTGACGAAGAATGTCACTGAGGGGTGACAGAGTCTGTGAAGACTTCAAACCTTCTGTGGGAGATGGTTTCTGACCTAATGCAACAAATGCAAGAAAACTGCACAGAGGAATATCTCCCGCTGGGTGTGGCAAATGCTTGATACCTACCCCAGATGTTGCTTCCAATCACTGGAAGGGAGAGCAGAGCTTTGAAGTCCTTCCAGTGGGAGCTGAAACAAATTCAGGACCACAGAGAGTTCCAGAGCAGAGGTCAAGTCACCGTCACACCTTACAGGGTCACTATATTATTGCAGCAGAATTTATTCAATCATACCGAAGGATGTGTGACAAAGTTAAACGAAGCTTAAAAAACCTCGTTAAGTATTTTCAGTCAAACTAAAACAATTTATCCCTTATACTAAGGGCAAATCACAGCACTGTGGCTGGTGCTGATGTCTTGTGGAGACATGGAGTTGGTGCACAGGTGGAGTATCTCTGCGCTGCTAACCTGCTAGCCTTGAATCAGTTCTGTTTTCCTCCATTGAAAAGCCAGACTGATTACCCCTCCTGCTAGGTCAGTCTCAGCTGTAACAAACTGTCCACAATCTGACCCAGAACTTTATTCTACCCACAGTCCCATCAGCTCCCCCCAGATTCTACCATTTGCCTACAAACTAGGGGTAACCTAACTAACTTACGAACCTGCACATCTTTGGGATGTGGGAGGCAACCAGAGGAGCCAGAGGAAACCCGCACGGTCACAGGGATAGCGTGCAAACTCCACACAGACAACAATGGAGGTCATGATTGGACCCAAGATGCTGGAGCTGTCAGGCAGTAGCCTTACCAGCTGCACAACTGTGCTTTCAAACTCAGATCATTGGTGAAAATCCTGATTAAAGGTTATGGATCTGAACTGTTTACTCTCCAAAGATGCTGCTTGACCTGTTGAGTATTTCCAGCATTTTCTGTTTTTATTTCAGATTTTCAGCATCAGCGTTTCTTGCTTTGTGGTCGCTGTTTCTGAGGATGCTGTAGGCATGCACTTTAAGTTTTGTGTTCACGATAGACAGTACATGATGATCTGATGCTGCATAGATCCGCAGTGTGTATCTACAGCAAGCACCAGGACTGTCTTCTGGATAATCCCCACTTTAGTATTTAGATTCATCCACTTCCCTTGTCCCAGCAGCAGAAACATGGAAAGGATCTCCTACAGTCCACCTTAAAGAGACAGAGCAGCAAAACAGCTCAAGAACAGTGATTCTTTGCCTCATGTAGCTGGGCTCATACCACTGCACTGATGATGTCATCAGTGTTATTGTTTCAATAAAATATATATTTTTAACAGTGTTAGATATCTTTAAGTGGACAAAATAGGCATTTTGGTTAACCAGAATAGTTTTTTATTTAAAATTAATGCTTCTTTCAGGCTTTTCAAAGTTTTCCACAGTTGCAGTACACATTGTTCTGTTTGAGAGAGAGTGAGGGACTAATAGGTAGAGAAAGAGAAAGACAGAGACAGATAGAGAGCCAGAGAAAGAGAGAGAAGACAGAGATAGAGACAGACAGGCAGGCAGAGAAAGAGAGAGAGAGAAAGAGTGGGATCACTGACACATCCACCACTATCGACACTAATCTTATTGAACTGATCAGACCTCACAAAGCATCAGTTACCACTTCTACAGTTTACTACATCGGGCTATCCAAACCCATTGCTGCATTCATTTGGAACCTCAATCATCAAAGTATCAGAAGTGCATCTTAAAACATTGATGCCCTATTAGTAGCAATTCAACTGTGATGTGATCGTTCTTATCATCAGCTTTTATTGAAGTTTTCTCCACTTTTTGTCTCAAATCCTTCCTCATTATTTTTAGGCCTTTTCAACATGTCTCAGACAGACAGTAACAGTCCCAGTCAAGAGTTGGTTAGTGAGGTTTGAGATTTCACTTGCTATTGAGAAGGCCATGGAACCAAGCTAACAACAACACTGCCATCGTTGCTTTGCTGTAACCATTTTTTCCATCTTTCTGCTTTCGCTGGGCTGGAAGTTCCTGGCAGACAGTTTAAGGTCACCCCACTCTCAGGGGTTTCCTGAGTGTGAACAATGGTTTCCTGCGAAGCTGTAAATAGGCCTTCGCTTCTTCCTTCGTCACTCACTTTTCGCTCTTCACTCCTCTCTTTTCTGTTAAAGACAACATTTTTTTTACAGACTTTTTATCTCCAGGATTAAATTGCAGCAATATCCATTTTGTGATGACCTCTGGCCAACCCTGAGAAGTTAGAACCTTCACAGTATTTACACTTTTGCGCAAGTGTTCCCTTGGTTTAATTCTGGTTAATTGGCCTGAATTTGATATATTCATGAGAAAGTGGACTGGATCATTCTGAACCTGCATAATCTTTGCAGGAATGTAAGGCATGATTACAAAATTGAGACCACTGTTCACAATCAGGAAACCCCAGAGAGTAGGGTGATCTTCTTCTGTCTGCCTGTATCTCCTTGCCTTTTCCTCGAGTGCCAAAGCTCTGAAGGCTTATTACATTGGCCTCGTCCAGAAGAAAGGAACAGTTGAAGTGGAAGTTAAGAATACTTACTTTACTAAAGTAACAGTAGATTTATCTTAATACATCTGTCTGAATATGACTGTGCCGTACAAATGGCATAGTATTGGACATACACAAAACACACTTTCCATCCTCTTCAATGCTTATTGCGTATCCCTAATTATTCTTGTGAAGGTCAGTCATGGAGTCACAGTAATGCAGCACAGAAACAGGCCCTGCAGCCCAACTTGTCCTTGCCAACCAAGTTGCCTACCTGAGTTAGTCCCACTTACCTGCAACTGGCTGATTTCCCTCTAAACCTTTCCCATCCATGTATCTGTCCAAATGTCTTTTAAATGTTGTAATTGTACCCGCCTCTACCACTTCCTCTGGCAGCTTGTTCCACACACCCACCACCCTCTGTGTTAAAAACTTGCCCCTCCAATCCCTCCTTAATATTTCCCCTCTCACCTTAAACCTGTGCCCTCTAGTTTTAGACTCCCTACCCTGGGAAAAAGACTGTGCACATTCACCCTATCTATGTGCCTCATGATTTTATAAACCTCTAAAGGTCACCCTCAGCTTCCTTCGCTGCAGGGAAAACAGTGCCAGCCTATCCAGTCTCTCCATAAATCAAGCCTTTGTCCTGGCAACATCCTTGTGAATCTTTTAGTGAGAGAGATACAAGAGATATCTTTATTAGTCACATGTACATCGAAACACACAGTGAAATGCATCTATTGCGTTGAGTGTTCTGGGGGCAGCCTGCAAGTGTCGCCACGCTTCCAGCACCAACATAGCATGCCCACAACTTCCTAACCCATACATCTTTGGAATGTGGGAGGAAACCGGAGCACCCAGAGGAAACCCACGCAGACACGGGGAGAACGTACAAATTCCTTACAGACAGTGGCCAGAATTGAACCCAGGTCGCTGGTGCTGTAATAGCGTTACGCTAACTGCTGCACTACCATGCCTGCCGCCTTTTGTAGCTCAATGACATCCTTCTTATAGCTAGGCAACCAGAATTGCACATAATGTTCCAAGTGCAGTCCAATGGAGACATCCTTCCAGGTAAGGTAGCGCTTCGCCTGTGAGTCCAAGCGTGTTATTTATTGCATCTGGTGCTCCCGGTGCGGCCTCCTCTACATTGGTGAGACCCGATACAGATTGGGTGACCGCTTCGTCGAGCACTTTTGCTCTGTCCGTTGCAACAGCCAGGACCTCTCAGTAGCCGCCCACTTCAATTCTATATCCCACTCCCATACTGAAATGTCCGTCCACGGCCTCCTCTACTGCCATATTGAGGCCAGATGCAGATTGGAGGAACAACACCTCATATTCTGCCTTGGGAGTCTCCAACCTGACGGCCTCAACATCGATTTCTCTAACTTCTGGTAACCCCACTCCTTTTCCTTCCCCCACCCCCTACAACTCCTATGTCTTCCCTTATTCCTGTGGCTCCCTTCCCCCACCTTTATGACCTGCCCATCTCCTCTCCTCCCCTCCCCCATCCTTTATTCTATGGTCCACTCCCTCTCCTACTGGATTCCTTTCTCTTCAGCCCTTTGCCTCTTCTGACTATCACCTCTCCGTTTATTACATCTTCTCGCCCTCCCCCACCCACCCACCTACCTACCTACCATCTCCCTCTCACCTGAACTAGCCTATCACCTGCCTGCATGTGCTCCTGCTCCTCCTCCTCCTTCCATCCTCCTCCTCCTCCTCCCCACCGTCCTGGATAAGTGCAGTCTAACCACTGTCTTTTACAGGTTAACATGAGGTCCCAACTCCTATACTCAAGGTTTAGAGTTGGAGGATTTAGACTTGGCAACAATGAAGGAATGACAATATGTTTCCAGGTCAGGTTAGTGAATGACTTGAAGGGGAACCTGCAGGTCCAGGTTCCCCTTCAAGTCAGCTTCTGCTGACCTTGTCCTTCTTGGTGGTGGGTGTGTCTGGGCAACTTGTGTGCACCATCAGGTAAACCCAGGCCCCTGCAGGTCCACGACCGTCGAGCTCTGTTTGGGAGGTGTTATCGGAGTAGCCTTGGTGAGTAACTGCAGCCACTGTGCACGGGTGGTGGAGGGTGGGAGTGTTTTAGGAGTGGAGGGGGAGCCGGTCGAGCAGCTGCTTTGTCCAGGACGCCGTGGAGCTTCTTGAGAGCTGTTGGAGCCTCACCCACCCAAGGAAGTGGGAAGTGTCCCATCACCCTGACCTGCCAGACCCCAGCCCCTCATCTTATAACCCCCCCCGGCCCCATAACCCCCCTGACCCTATAATCCCTCTGACCCAACCCCAATCCCCTGACCCCATAACCCCCCGACCCTATAATCCCTCTGACCCAACCCCAATCCCTTGACCCCATAACCCCCTGACCCTATAATCCCTCTGACCCAACCCCAATCCCCTGACCCCATAACCCCCTGACCCTATAATCCCTCTGACCCAACCCTAATCCCCTGACCCCATAACCCCCTGACTCCAGTCCCCCCTGACCCTAATCTCCAGATTCCATTCCCTCTGACCCCACACCCCCCTCTGACCCGCCCTCACTGACAGGCTCCGCCTCTCCCGCGCTCTCGGCTCCCCGTCTCCTGGCAACAGCGTCGCTACGTCATTTCCGCGGAGCCCGGCGGGCGGTTCGCGGGCGGCTGGACCCGGGGCGATGGCGGCGGCGGCGGCGGGCGCGGTCCCGGTGCCGGTGCCGGCGGGGGCGCGCCCGCTCTCGGGCACGGTGCGCCGCCTGCACCGCGCGCTGAACGCGCTGCTGAGCGAGCGGGAGCGCGAGCGCTTCATCCACTGCCTCAACCGGTACCACTGCCGCCGCAACGTGTGCGAGCTGGTGCACAGCCTCCGCCTGCTGCTCGACACCCCCCACAAGCGGCAGCTCCTGCCCCTCCTCCGCCTCGTCATACCCCGCTCCGACCAGCTCCTCTTCGACCAGTACACGGCCGAGGGACCCTACCCCAGCTGGCCGGCCCCCGCGGTGAGTGTGGGGGGGGAGGGGGGAGGCTGTGGGGCGAGTGAGGGGAGGGGAGGGAGGCTGTGGGGCGAGTGAGGGGAGGGGGAGGGAGGCTGTGGGCGAGTGAGGGGAGGGGGAGGGAGGCTGTGGGGCGAGTGAGGGGAGGGGGGAGGCTGTGGGGCGAGTGAGGGGAGGGGGAGGCTGTGGGGCGAGTGAGGGGAGGGGGGAGGCTGTGGGGCGAGTGTGGGGAGGGGGGAGGCTGTGGGGCGAGTGAGGGGAGGGGGAGGGAGGCTGTGGGGCGAGTGAGGGGAGGGGGAGGGAGGCTGTGGGGCGAGTGAGGGGAGGGGGGAGGCTGTGGGGCGAGTGAGGGGAGGGGGAGGCTGTGGGGCGAGTGAGGGGAGGGGGGAGGCTGTGGGGCGAGTGTGGGGAGGGGGGAGGCTGTGGGGCGAGTGAGGGGAGGGGGAGGGAGGCTGTGGGGCGAGTGTGGGGAGGGGGGAGGCTGTGGGGGGAGGGGGGAGAGGCTGTGGGGCGAGTGTGGGGAGGGGGAGGGAGGCTGTGGGGCGAGTGAGGGGAGGGGGAGGGAGGCTGTGGGGCGAGAGGGGGAGGGGGGAGGCTGTGGGGCGAGAGTGGGGAGGGGGGAGGCTGTGGGGCGAGTGAGGGGAGGGGGAGGGAGGCTGTGGGGCGAGTGAGGGGAGGGGAGGGAGGCTGTGGGGCGCGTGAGGGGAGGGGAGGGAGGCTGTGGGGCGCGTGAGGGGAGGGGGAGGGAGGCTGTGGGGCGAGAGGGGGAGGGAGGCTGTGGGGCGAGAGGGGGAGGGGGGAGGGTGTGGGGCGAGAGTGGGGAGGGGGGAGGCTGTGGGGCGAGTGAGGGGAGGGGGAGGGAGGCTGTGGGGCGAGTGAGGGGAGGGGAGGGAGGCTGTGGGGCGCGTGAGGGGAGGGGGAGGGAGGCTGTGGGGCGAGAGGGGGAGGGAGGCTGTGGGGCGAGAGGGGGAGGGGGGAGGCTGTGGGGCGAGAGTGGGGAGGGGGGAGGCTGTGGGGCGAGTGAGGGGAGGGGGAGGGAGGCTGTGGGGCGAGTGAGGGGAGGGGAGGGAGGCTGTGGGGCGCGTGAGGGGAGGGGGAGGGAGGCTGTGGGGCGAGAGGGGGAGGCTGTGGGGTGAGTGTGGGGAGGGGGGAGGCTGTGGGGTGTGTGGGGAGGGGGGAGGCTGTGGGGCGAGAGTGGGGAGGGGGGAGGCTGTGGGGCGAGGGGGGGGGGGGGGGAGGCTGTGGGGCGAGAGGGGGGAGGCTGTGGGGGGGGAGGGGGGGAGGCTGTGGGGGAGGGGGGAGAAGCTGTGGGGGGAGGGGGAGAGGCTGTAGGGTGAGTGTGGGGAGGGGGGAGGCTGTGGGGTGAGTGTGGGGAGGGGGAGGCTGTGGGGTGAGTGTAGGGAGGGAGGGGGGAGGGTGGTGCGAGTAGAGGGAGGGGGCAGGTGGGTGAGGGAAAGGGGGTGTAGGGTATGAGGGGAGGGAAGGGGTGGGTGGGGAGGGAGGGCGAGAAGTGTGACTGGGGATGGATAGCAGGGAAGAGGTGGTGTAGGGGAGAGCGAGAGGTTAGAGGTTTATTATTGGTTTATTATTGTCACTTGTACTGAGGTACAGTGAAAAGCTTGTCTTACAAACCAATCATACAGGTCAATTCATTACACAGTGCAGTTACATTGTCAGTACAGAGTGCATTGATGTAGTACAGGTAAAAACAATAACAGTACAAAGTGTCACAGCTACAGAGAAAGTGCAGTGCAATAAGGTGCGAGGTCACAACAAGGTAGATCGTGAGGTCATAGTCCATCTCATTGTATAAGGGAACCGTTCTATAGTCTTATCCGGGAGTCGGGCAAGAGGAGCTGGAGATGAGGGTCATGTTGCAGGGCGAGGGACAAGAGGTGGACAATGGGGTGGAGTGAGGGGTGAGGAGAGCAGAGGACAAGGGTTCATGGGAGCAAAGGGAACAGGAGGATTGGTGAGGGTGGGGGGTGTTTAAGGAAGAGGTACTGGAGGGTGGGATTAGGCTGAAAGCTCTTTTTGGATGATTCTGTGCATTGTGGGGTAAATGGTCTTGTGCACTGTAAATATTCTGCAATGATACAAGTCCTAACTGGTCTCTGCACAGCAAACAGCTGCAAACACATAATGAGCAGATAATCTCTCTCGCAGATATTAATTGAGAGGTTAATATTGGTCAGAAAACAGAAAAATAGTGCTGAGGGATCTTTCCATGTACACCAAAAAGAGTAGAAAGGATCATGGATTTAGGTGTTATCCAAGTGAGAGAACCTATGACAGTGCAGCACTCTCTTGGCACCGAGTAACAGCCTGGACTTTACTGCTTGTGTATTGGGAACAGGCCTTTAGCCCACAAGGTTCTGACCTGAGGGGTGACTGCTGCCCAAAAGGGAAATAGGGACAATCCTGGAAACTGTAGAGCAGTGAATCTCACATCAGTGGTAGGGAAGCTATTGGAGAGGATTCTTAGGGATAGGATTTATGAGCATGTGGGAAAACATGGGCTAGTTAGGGACAGTCAGCATGGCTTTGTGCAGGGCAGGTCATGTCTTATGACTTGAGGTTTTATTTTGAGGAGGTGACAACTGTGATTGCAGGTAGGGAAGTGGATGTTGTCTACGTGGATTTTAGTAAGGCATTTGACAAGGTCCTTAATGATAATTTTATCCAGAAGATTAAAATGCATGGGTTAGGGTTAGGGTGTGGCTGATGGGTCTTATTCCAGCTGGAGTCTGTGGCTAGTGGTGTTCCGCAGGTACCTGTACTGGGACCTCTGCTGTTTGTGATATATATAAATGACTTGGATGAAAATGTGGATGGGTGGGTTAGTAAGTTGCAGATGACACAAAGATTGGTGGCATTGTGGATAGTGTAGAATATTGCGAAAGGCACAGCAGGATATAGACCAGTTGCAGATATGGGTGGAGAAATGGAGTTTAATCCAGCCAAATGTGAGGGGTTGCATTTTGGGAGATGAATGTAAAGGGAAAGGGCACAGTTAATGGCAGGACCCTCAACAGCATTGATGTGGAGAGGGATCTTGGAATCGAAGTCCATAGCTCCCTGAAAGTGGCCACACAAGTTGATAGGGTGGTAAAGAAGGCATACGGCACACTTACCTTTATTAGTCGAGGCATTGAGTTCAAGAGTCAGGAAGCTTATGTTGCAGCTTTATAAAACTCTGGTTAAGCCACATCTGGAGTATTGCATTCAATTCTGATCGTCCCATTACAAGAAGTATATCGAGGCTTTGATGAGGGTGCAGAAGAGGTTTACTGGGATGCTGCCTGGATTAGAGGGCATATGCTATAAGGAGTGGTTGGACAAACTTGGGTTGTTTTCTCTGGAGCAGCTGAGGGGAGACCTGATAGAATATTATAAAATTATGAGAGGCATCGATAGAGTAGACAGTCAGTATCCTTTTACCAGGGTCGAACTGTCTAATTCTAGAGGGCTTGCATTGAAGGTGAGAAGGGGAAAGTTCAAAGGAGATGTGCAAGGCAATTTTTGTTTTAGAGTGGTGGGTGCCTGGAATGTGCTGCCAGGGATGGTGGTGGAGGCAGATATGATAGTGGAATTTGAGTCTGTTAGGTGAATATGCAGAGAATGGAGGGATATGGGCCATGTGCATGTAGATAGGATTAACTGCCAATAGCTTAATTAGTTCGGCACAGCATCTTGGGCCAAAGGGCCTGTTCCTGTGCTGTACTGTCCTATGTTCTAATATGTTGTTTTAACATTGAATAGTTCACAGTCGTTCTAGGAATTTATATTGTATAATTCGATCTATCTTCAAAAGCACAAGCTGTTGTATCATTGTTCTTGCAATGTTTTATCACTGTTGTATAATTGAGAAGAAAGATTGGTCAGAGATGGATGCATAATATGTTTAAAACGTTTCTAAAAGTACATTTTAAACATTCCTAACACAATTTCATGGGAATGCTTTGGAAACTGGTCCAAAGCTTTCATTATTTTTGCAGATAAATAGAAATGAGGAAGTTCCTCCCCACCTTAAATATTAGACTGCAATAGGCAGGCATGCTTGGTTGACCAGCCTTGTCTGTGGATACATTCCAGTCTTCCACCTGGGCCATTAGATTGAGAATTGCAGACTGTTGCACATTTGATCAAGGAATAAGTGCGTCAAGACTGCTGCAGGCACCTGGCAGTTGCTGTATGATCGGTTACAGGGTGGCAGTTAGAAAAAGACAAAGTTTCTCACTCAGTCCAAGAGGGCAAGTACTGTTAGTGCACATGTTATCTGTGCAGTAAATTAAAGAGAATCAGGAGAGAGCAGTTTGCATTCTTAACTAATGTACTGATGTAGCTTTTGCTTTCAGGTTAGCAGAAACTGAGATATATTCCAGTTACAACTGATGACATAAATTTTTGGCCGCTGGTGAGAGGAAGTTGCAGTTGAAATAATTTGAGTAGTTTTAGCAGGGGAGAGAGCTTTTCCTGCAAAATTGACTCCCATTTGTCACAGATAAACTTGTAGCTTCTGTCACAAAACAAAAGGTGGAAATGAAAGTATTGGTTTTGCACAGTCAGCAGTCTTCCAAAGCTCGACTTGGAGAATTTTTCTTGATTTTGCTGTGTGAATGTATGTGTGTGCATAACATACAGTTTCAAGAGCTTAGAGATAGAAAACGTAGAATGCATTTTAAATTCCCCAATATATGCCTTTCATGACAAACAAATTACGTTCCTGTTATTAGATATGAACAGGATCAGTAGACTGCTCAACAAAGAGTTCCAAAGATTCATGATGTACTGAGAGAAAATCTCACCTCATCTGTCTTAAATGGGCACACTTAAGCTCTGGATTTTCCCACTGTCAAGACCCATCAAGATCTTGTTTGTTTTCATCAAGATCCCGTTCACTCTTCTAAATTTCACCAGATACAAGCCAAACCTATCCAACTTTCCTCATAATTTACCATAACTATTCCAAGTATTAGTGTAGTAAACCTTCTCTGAATTACTTCCAGTGCATAATCTTGATAGTTTATTAGTTATAATCAGCTGTTTAATCACCTTCACCAACAATGTGTGAAGGATGTAATAGGAAGTGAACATTTAATGTATTTGGCAGATGATGTGCAGATTAGTACGTTTTGTAGATGGGCAAAATCGTCAGCACCTATGTAGTGGGCTGAAGGGCCTGTTGGTGCTGTACATCTCTATGACTCCGATTCTAATTCAGAAGAGATCTCTATATCTGAGAATGTGCAATTCTCAAGCATAGAGTGATTGCATACAGGAAATGCTCAAAATATTCAGTGTGTCAGGCAGCATTTGGAGAGAGAAACAATTTCAGGTTGAACACCTTTCATCAGAACTTTATAATAAAAGCAGAAAATGCTGGAAAACACTCAGCAGGTCTGCTAGCATTTGTTGAAAGGAAAAGTTCTGATGAAGGGTCTTCAGTCTGAAATGTTAACTCTGTCTCTTCCTACAGATGCTGCCTGACCATCAGATTGTTTCTAGCAATTTCTGTCTTTTTCAGATTTCCAGCATCTGCAGGGTTTTGATTTACAAGCAGAGAAAACTGTAGGGGAAAAGCTGATAGATGCATTTAAGAGGAGGGTGGATAAGGATGTGATGGAGAGGGGATTGGAGAACACTGGACGAATGAGGAAATGGGACCACAAACACCAGGATGAACTGGTTGAGTGGAATCTTGGTTCAGTCCAGCACATTCTGTTACATTTTGTCAAATCACTGTCCAAGTATTAATGAAGGCATTAAGTTGTTTAGGGCAAATAGGTTATAGTCTTCAATAACTGTTAGAGAGGAATGTCATTTGAATGTATAAAACATTCATCTGCTCTTTATCATCAAGCATTATTTATAGACTTAAGTTACCAGCTAATTTTCAGTTACATGTGTGAACCTTCTGCCAGTATCAAGTACCAAGAGAAATCTCTTCCAGTGAGATATGAGAATTAGTGCTCAGCCACAAATAACGTCATTGTTGAACAATCACTGAGAATAACTAAGAAGAACTTGTTGTCTGTGAGAGGTCCACTAAAATGTCAGACTACCTCATACATCCATCCTTCAACAGGGAGTACCCTAAGTGCTGAGCATCACATTTCAAAGCCCTTTACAGCCTTTACAATATATCCTTGAAGTGAACATACAGGATGTCATGGCTTGTAGGAAACAAAGCAATTAATTTGTGTACAGCAAGAGCCCACATTAAGGAGAAATGACCAAATGATTAATTTTATCCATGAGGTTGGAGATGATTATTCTCTTGAATATCAAAAAAAAACTCCCCTGATCTTTGAACAGTTCTATGGGACCTTCTGCATCCACCTGAGAGGGCAACCAAGGCCACTGTCAAAGGTATCTTCTGAAAGATGGCAGCTCCAGCAGCACATCAGTCTTTCAGCACTTTGCTAAAATGTCTGACTGGGCTGTATGTTCAAGTCTGTGGAGTGGAATATGATTCCAGGCCAATCTGAGCTGGTTGCTGGAGAGATATCACAGGGCTAACCCCAGATGGTGGAGGTTGTGGACCTGCAGGCCATGTTTAGAATGAGATAGTGGAGTGAAACTGAGATAGTTGACTCCTGATTCTTTGAGGTTGGTTTGAAATTGCAAGTTAAGAGGTACATGAAAAAATATTGAGCGTTCAAAAGCACAGAGCCTTTTCTTTAAGATGTAAGTTGTTCTCGCCATGACACGAGAAGGTGTTTGCAGAGTTTTAGAATGTGCTAGCCGTGGCTCAGTTGGCAGCAGCCACAACAGCTTTTATTTGTATCACACATTCAATGCAGTAAAACGTTCCAACATTCAGGGGACTGATGTCAAACAAAGTTGACACTGAATCATTCAAGGCATATTTCTTAAGTTGAGCAAATAGCTGTTCAAAGAGCTTGTTATAGAGAGTCTCGAAGGAGGGTGTTGGAGAAGTTTAGGAAAGGAATCCCAGAGCTTAGGGCTTCAACATAGCCACCAAGAGTGGGAATGATCAGAAGCTGGAAACTGGTGAAGCCCAGATAACCTGGGTGTTCTGGGTATGAGGGAGAATACAAAGAAAGTGATGCATAAGTTCTTAGATGAAATTTAAAATTATTCTCTCTTTTTTTAAAAAAAAGAGGCAACGTGCATTAGCAAGCACATGAGATTTTTGCAATTTAGCCCATAGAAATGGGTGATAGTTGTTTACCTCCTTACAATCTTAGTGATGTTATACATATGTAATCCAGCCACATCTTGAGGTCAGCTTGCTAAAGTTTCCAACATTCTGAATCCAAACATTGTGGTTAAAATCACCTTTGAGAGGTTTGAGTGAATATTTCCAATGCTGTCTTGAGAGGATGCTGTACTGCCAGAGATGCAACAAATGTACATATGTTTAATTATGATTCAATCAAGTCCCCTCTCACGCTTCTAAAGTCCAGCAGATACAGGCCTAGCCTCCAATCATTCCTCAAATGACAACTTACATTTTGGGTATTAAACCACCTCTGAGCTGCTTCCAGAGCATTAACACCATTCCCTAAATAAGGAGACAGTACTCCAGGTGTAGTCTCACAATGCCCTGTGTAACTGAAGCATAACACCTTAATTTGTTTTCAATTTACTTTCTGTTAGCTTTCTCAATTATTTGCTATTCCTGCATACTGGCCTTTTATGAATCATATACAAGTATACATATGTCCCTCTGCATGTCAGAGCTCCACGACCTCTGATTATTTAGTCATAGAGCCGTACAGTACAGAAACAGCCCTTCTGCCCAACTCATCCATGCTCTCAGTGATGCCGATCTACACTAGTCCCATTTGTCTGCATTAGGCCCATATCCCTGTATTCCTTTTCTATCCACGTACCTGTCCAACTGTCTTTTTAAACATTATAATTGTATCTGCTTCTACCACTTCCTCTGGCAGCCCCATATCCCCACCACCCTCTGTGTGGAAAACTTACCCCTCAGATCTCCTTTATTTTTCTCCCCTCTTGCCTTAAATCTGTGCCCTCTTGTTTTAGACTCATCTGTAGGAAAAAGACTGACCATTTATCCTACCTATGCCCCTCATAATTTTATAAACCTCTATACAGTCACCCTTCAACCCTCCAACATTCCAGTGAGAATAAACCCAGCCTGTCCAATCTCTCCTTATAAGTAAAGCCCTTCATTCAAGGCAACATCCTAGTGAATCACTTCTGCACCCTTCCAGTGCTACCACATTCTCCTTGTAATGTGCCAATCAGAACTGTACACAATACTCCAAGTGCTACCTAATCAATGATTTGCATTGCTGTAATATGACATCCTAACTCTTGTGCTCATTACCTTGCCTGTGAAGCAAGCATGCCAAATGCTTTTTTCACTACCCTAACCACCTATGTCACCATTTTCAGTGAGCTATGAACTTGCACCCAATGTCATTCTGTCAATCAACTCACCTGAGGTCCCTGCCACCTACTGTATATGTCAGCTAGTATTTGACATCCCAAGATGCATCACCTCAGGCTTGTCTGGATTAGATAGTACATTTTTTATTCTTCCTGTCTAATTGGACGATTTATATCTTCCAACATTATATTCCATTTGCCAGATCTATGTTCTCTCACTGAACCTACCTATATCCTTTTGTAGTCTCTGTCTATACTCTTCACAACTTACTTTCCCATTATCTTCATGTCATCAGCAAATTTAGCAATCATACTTTTACTGCTTCATCCCAGTCATTTATTTAAGTTGTAAAAAGTTGAGGCCTGAACACTGACCCCGTCACACACCATTCAATATACCTTGCTGACCTGACCCATTTATGCTTGATTTCTGCTTCCTGTTAGCTAGTCAATCATCTCAACACATCAATGTTACTATCTACACCTGGACTTTTATTTTCCACAATCAGCTTTTATATTCGCACCTTATCAAATGCCTTCTGAATACCTAACTATAGTATATCCACTGGTTTTCCTTTATCCACAGCCCATATTATTTAAAGAAATCCAATAAGTTGATCGTGCAAGTTCCGTTTCACAAAACCATGTCACTTTTCATCATGGGTATCAAACCGAAGGCTGGTCTGCTCCCTGAGATGAATGTAAAGGTGTTGCTGACACTATTTGGATCAAGTACGGGCAAGTTCACTTTGGTGACCTAACTAAAGTTTTATCCCTGAGTTAGCATCAGTGAAACTGATTATCTGGTTGTTAACTTGCTGTGCACAAATTACAGCTGTGTTCCCTACACTATAACTTAACAACCCTTTTAAAAAGTACTTGATTAGGTGTAACCACCTTGGGATGAGGGGAGGCCATTGTATTCTACCTGCATCAGATTGTCTCTTTATAACACCATTCTTTTTTTTCCCCTAGCCACTGGATTCCCCAGTTGTGGCCCAGGACATGTAAACTTCAGCACTGATCAATGGACAGCTCCTCTCTATCAAAACTGGGCGATGAAAGAAAATTATGGAGAGATCAGGCAGGTGGCACTGAAAAGAAACAAAACTCATGAGGGTTTAGGCTTCAGCATCCGAGGTGGCTCAGAAAATGGGGTCGGGATCTATGTGTCTCTTGTTGAACAAGGCTCCTTGGCTGAAAAAGAGGGACTTCGGGTAGGAGATCAGATTTTGCGAGTGAATGACAAGGTGTTTGATAAAGTCACTCACGCAGAGGCTGTGAAGGTAAGTGTTTCAATTGAAATGGCAAAGCATGATCAGCACACCAGGCAGTCAACCTTTTTCACTTTTAAAACATTGGATCTCAGTTAAATAGGTATTTGTTATATACTTATGAAATTTGAACAAGTTCATACAAATGACCATCAGAATTGTGCTTCTGTTTTGTGTGGAATTCATTCCATGATGGTGGATACAATGGCCTAATGTTGCAGAAGCTGATTTTCAGGCACTGATTGAACCTACGTCAGCTAAATCCTAACCAGAGTTAGGGCTGGACAATAAATGCTGGCCTTGCTAATAGCACTTGCGTCCAAAGAATGAGCAATAATAAGGAAAGAAGTTAAATAACAGGAAAATTACCAGCCTTGAAATTTATTTAACACAAAATTACCTTGTGTACAAATTATATGACAATGAAAACAACATTTAATTTCTTACATCATTTTTCTAACCATTAATCAGAACAAATTGTTCAAGTGGGGAGCCATCAGATATAAAGTTCAATAACTTGTATGCTGAAATTCAAAGTGAAATCATCAGCTTCCCAAAGCAGTTAATTTCTGTGTAGTTAGTGATTGTGATTTCTGGGATTAGTTCATGGATTGCAAAGTCATTTAGTCCCATACTCTGTGTGTGACTACACTTTAAATACTCATTGAAGGCAACTGTTCAGAAACTTTAGATTTTAGAAAATGTTATTGGATTTACTTAGAATCAAAGTGAGACTCATCTCAATGGCATACTGTAATCATCCTCATTGTCTTTAGATTCGAGTTAAAACTGGTTTGTAAATTAGCTGAAATGCTGTTATCCTGGTTGTTGTCACGTTAATTCCCCACTTCAGAGCTGATTATTTTGCAATAGGTAGTGTCTCTTTAATCTTTTATTGACAAAACTGGAAACTATCATCTTTAGTGAAAAGAAATATGTTGAAGTAACATTCTCTTTTTTCTTACAGAAGACTTGTGGCAATTCTAACCATGTTAATGTAAACAATGTGCAATCAATAAAGTCACTGTACACTAAGAGTTTTCAAAATGATCTAATTGAATATACATCACAACATATGTGCACAAGATTTTGCAATGCCTTTTGTGATGAATAGTTTTAAGCTCTCTTTCTTGAGTTTCACCCCCCACCCCCTGAAGCCATTATCTAGGGCACATACTGTATGTTCTTGCTCTAGCTGTCCCAAGTGCCCATTTTCCAAAGGGCAGTTCCTTCTGCCTCTTTGCAGCCCCATTCTGAGGTGATTGAGACTACAAACTCTATTGAGTTTCTAAATCCTAATCCAGGGTTACCGAGGCCAATTAAATGATATCTTGTGGGGCATAGTTATGGACAACACAAAATGTTCCGTGAAATCCTAACTGGAGAAGTGTAATCTTTAAGAAAAATATTCTCCAGATGTTCACATCTGGCCAACTGCACACAAGCAAACTCAGAA